>NC_141078.1:38208600-38784113 GCF_041138505.1 Cibotium barometz | reverse complement strand
ATGCATGTGAAGAGGAGCAACTAGAGCAAGATCCAAATGAAGAGGTGCAAACCAATGAAGTTGGAAAACCTATTGAGGAAGAAGACATAGATGATGAGGATAGCCTTCATCAAGGGACTTTTAATGATGAGGATGCTGAAATGTACATAGAAATAGATCTCTTTGCAGCTACTGATCTTAATGAGGATGATAGAAGAGATAATGATTTTTAAAATGATGTATCTTAATGATTATGCAAATAGATATGACATGTTTATAATGATTTTATGACATTGAAGGTGCAAAGTGATATGGTTTACCATTGTTGTTTAGGGAAGTTAATGTTTGTCATATGGTCCTTTCATTGTTTACCATTGTTTGTCATATGGTCCTTTCATTGTTTACCATTGTTAATGTTTACCATCATAATCACTAGTGCAGGTGCAAAGTGATATGGTTTACCATTGTTGTTTATCATTGTTAATGTTTGTCATATGGTTCTTTCATTGTTTACCATGTAATTTTCATTTCGCACAAGTTTGTCATATGGTTTTTTGTCCAATAGGCCATGGGTGATGACTCACCCGCCGCCGCTCAACTACAGTCCTGATTTCTCATTTAACCCTACACCTCAGGGCATGAGTCCCGAGCAGTCATATGGTTTTTTCTCGTCCATGACTCTAGAGTAGAGAGCCATGGCTCAGACTTATTGGGGTTCTGGAGCAGGGACATCTGCCTCACCATCTGGCTTCACGAACGACGGCAGTTCCCACACCTGTAGGTACGACAGCAGTTCCCACACCTCATACCACACAGCCTTCCACTGCTCTTATAGCTCGATCTACCACCTCTTCACATAGACGTTGCTCACATAGTAGGTCTTCAGGGAGAGTTTGTTGTGGTGGTAGTGCCACCCACAGATGCTGTGACACCACCACCAGGTGAGCATCGTCCTTCCCTCTCATCTGTTGATAGCACACCCATGGGTTCACCTTCCACTCCTTGGGGTGCACATGACCATGACAACAGCAAGATATACACAATTAGGGATGGGGCACCTATAATGAATAGTGCAAGGAAGGCAATGAAGACACGAATTCGACAATTGTGCACTATACAGTTTCACAACTCTGTTATGACTTTATGGGATCAGCAAGATAAGGAGAAGAAAAATTACATAAATACAAAGATAAAGCAAGAGTTTCAGCCATATGACCCTATGAATCTCGTCTCTAATGAGTGGATACAATATACAGCTCGCATTTTGATGGGGCATCGTAGGTCAGAGGGGGGAGGGATGCATTTAGAGAGGGGAAAGAGAAACCTATTTGGCTAGATGATAGGGAGTGGGAAGCCATAGCTCAGGAGCTCACAGAGACATCAGAGAGGTTTCAACAACAAAGAGAGGCGGCAAGGACGAGACTCCAAATAGTAGGGGCTTCTCATCTTGGGAGTGGTGGTTACAAAACCATGCGCCGTGAATTCATAAGTATTTGTAGCAATTTTGTTTATCTAAATGTATGTATGTGGGCTAAATGTTGATTTCTAAAAGTTATAATTGTTAATCGTTTATGTAGGAGTTAGCCATGAATCGCCCACCAAGTAGGTGAGAAGAGAAGTACGCTCACAAATATGGCCTTGTGGCCTTATTTGAGATGCTTGAAGCAGAAGGAGAGACCATCAATTGGGAGGCATTACCATAATGTAAGTCCTCTAAACTATTAGAAGGCGAGAAGAGAAGTACACTTGAAGCAGAAGGAGAGACCATCAATTGGGAGGCATTACCATAATGCAAGTCCTCTAAACTATTAGTATATGATCAAAATATTCATGAGGAATGTTTCTTGTTTATCTGAAAAATAAGAAAACGAGCACGGTTGTCTTTTGTACTCTATTTTGGACAGAATGGTGCTGTCTGTTTACTGCATTTGAGTCCTGTTGACTGCAAGCAATAGGCAACACCATTCTGTCCAAAAAAAATTACTGCTATGGTCGTCGGTATATCCGCCAGTATAAGCGCTGGTATATTTGCCGGTATAAGCGCCAGTATATCCGCCGGTATGCGTGCTAGTATATGCGCCGATATATCTGCCAGTATGCGTGCTCTGTAGAAGTAGAAGGATGTCTTTCGGATTCCTTGCACTTCATAACGTGCTCTATAACAGACAATCATCCCATTGATCTTAAATTCATATTTAATCTTCTGAGTTTTTGAGTCTTGAAGCACATCATATACATAGTTTCTATGAGTTTCTTAAGACTTCCCCCAAAACTCTTGGCGTATTCTCAGTACCATGTTACAGTCTTCAAGATGACAACATTTACTCTGACAGCAATTAGTAGTCGAAACCCTTTGTATTGATTCAACTGACACATAAAAACTGCAAGTTGGTGGTGCTCTCTCTTTCATAATTCCATTTATCAAAGTGTAGGTCCTTTTTTTTTAAATTGGGGCATCATTAACCACCATTGGAAACTCATTAGTGGTATGTTCTCCATCAACATGCATGGTCTCAATGGCTTCATAGCATTGTAATGGACTATTGTCTAGCATTTTAGTTTGTTTAATGGGCCACTTAACTAAGTTGGTGTTATCCACATTGGTACTCTCATGTTCCCTTTCAATAGCCACACCCACACAATCCTCACCAAGTTGCTCAAAATTGACATAGTTGTTTGGAAACACATACAAGATCAACCCCTTGTTACTGGCATTGCATCAAAAATTGTACGTTCCATAAGATTTGCTTGCCCATCTTCACTTCCAATAGGGCCTCCAAAAATCATAAAGTCACCAAAAGGCCTTAACAACATCTTAGGCCACTGGACAGTACCCCGGATTGCACCTCTTAGCTCACTTGTATCCCTTGTAAGAAAGGGAAGATGTGTATCCTTCACACGCTCCTCCACAAAGATGTGTATCCTTCACACGCTCCTCCACAAAAATAAAAACATTCCCCTGCTCAATCTTTGTACTACTACAAATTGTTTTTTGGATATACTCTAGACATGCAACCAATACCAACACATTTATTTACTAGCATCATATAGACCTTCACTGGACCAGGTTAAACATCCATCCCTGTCATTTTAACGTAATATTGTCCATAAAAGATAATCATAAAATATTATTTACATGTCCATGCATAATATACCAAGAATATGCATGGTAGAATGGCCCTATGGCCAACCTTGCAAGCACAATGTGTTTTACAATAGCCACATGGTCATTATACCATGCACAATGTGACTAAAACAATGGCCTTAAGCCCAACCTAAAGCACATTATGGATGGTAGAATGGCATACAGGGGGCAATTCTATCATGCAATCTTTGAGAGAATGGCCCTAGGAAACACAAGATAATGTAGAGTGACCCTTTCAAGAGAATCTAGCTTGGCCCTAGGGCTAAGCTTCTAAGGACAAATCTACATCGTCTTTGATAGTAGCTTAAGCCACCATAAAAAAAGCAACACCATCTTTGCTCGTAGATTGGCCCTAGGGCCAAGATGCTAGCAAATGTAAGATTCCTCCCCCAACCCCTTTTTGATGTCTAGTATCTTCCCCTGTAATCAATCCCTCTTCAGAAATATAAAAGACTTGTTTCTAACTGTTTTAACCTAGAGAGAGAAAATATTCTAGAGAGAGAATATTCAGATTTTGAATATTTTTGGATAGAAAAATATCTCTTCTAATTCAGATGAGTTCCCCTGAAACAGAAATTCAAAAAAGAATTCTCAATGTGCAATTGGAATTAATTGAAAATAGCTATAAAGAACCTTAGCCTAAGGGTCTAGATTTTCAGAAATCTTTAGACTATGGTCCAATTAAGGTTCCTATGGACCAATAGCATCAATCCATGTGTAGGGAGGAGATAAATCCAACTTGTAAAAAGAAAATACCCAAAAATGAGTAAATGCTCACATGAGGTGAAGAGTTGAAAATGTACAAGGTTTATTAGTAAAAAAACTATGTGCAATATTTAAAATATGAGATATTTTGGGTATAATGATTTTATTATGACACATATGTAAGGAAGGGGAGTCCCTTAAATGCTCACATAAGATGAAGAGTTGAAAATGTACAAGGTTTATTAGTAAAAAACTATGAGCAATATTAAAAATATGACATATGTAAGGAAGGGGAATTCTTTAAAGGAGGTGCATATTTCACATAAGATGAAGAGTTGAAAATGTACAAGGATTATTAGTAAAAAACTATGAGCAATATTAAAAATATGACATATGTAAGGAAGGGGGATTCTTTAAAGGAGGTGCATATTTCACATAAGATGAAGAGTTGAAAATGTACAAGGATTATTAGTAAAAAAAACTATGAGCAATATTAAAATGATTCCATTATGACACATATGTAAGGAAGAGGAGTTCTTTAAAGGAGGTGCATATTTCACATGCTTGAATGAGTTTTAAACTCATAAAAATTGAGATATTTCATCTCTCCTCTCTCCTCATTCAAGTCTAGTTCCAAAAAGTTAGCTTAACTGACCTAAAAATGGTCAAATATTGACCAAACTGATTTAGAAAATTCTAGAATCAGTTTGTTTGGTTAGGAGCTCAATTTTTCCTATAAATAGAAGCCTCCCCCTTGTTGAAAAATATATAGTGTTTATGCATCGTTACTCTACTCCACCTAAGCCAAGAACTGTGAATTCATTTAATAATTCACTAGTTTTTGGAGCTTCCCTCTTTCTTCAATCCCAATTAGTGGCTCCATCAACATACTTAACCAATTGATTGGTTGGGGGCCTCTACCGTGAACAAAGAATCAAGCAAGTTATAAGGTAATTAGTGAATATTGATCTTTCTATAATTTCTCAATGTTTCTCTCTTCTCAACCCCTCTCAAGCTTGAGAAGTTTAATTGGTATGGTTTTTTTTAATGCTATTGAAGTTTGAATAGTAGTGAAGAGTTACATAATGCTATTGAAGTTAATTTTCATTTATGTTTAAATTCTAATGATTTTTATGTAAATTCTCTCTCACTCAAGAAATGGTCATACTCATGAACCGTTCTCAATCCAAATCAAGCTTTTCATAAAGCTTTTCCTTAACCCAAGATTAAGCTATGCTTGAGGCCAAACTAATGGCTTTTTTCTATGCTTTTAGTTTATGTATATTAATGATTCAATCCATTATGGATTGATAATCCAATTAGAGATTATTTTAATTATTTTCTTAATGATAAGCATTATCCCTTAGAAAAATTGAGATTTATCAGTCATAGCAGCGGAGCTATGGCAAAAATTTTTAAAAAATTATGCATAAAATAATTTCATTCAAAGCATAAAAAGAGGACTTCCTACCATATTCTAGGAATTATCATCCTAGATTAATTGAAAGAATTTCATTATAATCATGGAGAAATTAAATTTTAATATCATGCATAAAGGATAAGTTTTTATATCAAAAGTGTTATTTTTACCATTTTTATTTCATGCATAGAAGTATGCATAATGGATAAATTTTTATATCAAAAGTATTATTTTTACCATTTTTAATTTCATGCATAGAAGTATGCATAATGGTTAAAATTTTATATCAAAAGTGTTACTTTTACCATTTTTATTTTCATGCATAGAAGTATGCATAATGGGTAAATTTTTATATCAAAAGTGTTATTTTTATCCATTTTATTTTCATGCATAGAAGTATGCATAAAGGATAAATTTTTTATATCAAAAGTGTTACTTTTATCATTTTTAATTTTCATGCATAGAAGTGTGCATAAAGGATAATTTTTTTATATTAAAAGTGTTACTTTTATCATTTTTAATTTTCATGCATAGAAGTATGCATAAAGGATAAATTTTTTATATCAAAAGTGTTACTTTTATCATATTGGATTTCATGCATAGAGGTATGCATAAAAGTCGATTATTTTATTATAAAAATGTGACTTTTATCATAATTGAATTTCATGCATAGAGGTATGCATAAAAGTTGATTATTTTATTGTAAGAGTGTTACTCTTATCATATTGGATTTCATGCATATAGGTATGCATAAAAGATATTCTTTTATACTAAAAGTGTGATTTTCCTCATAAATGGATTTTATGCATAAATTACATGCATAAGAGAAATTCTTTTATTCTAAAAGTGTAATTCCTACTAAATTGAATTTATGCATAGGAAGATGCATAAAAGATTGAATTTTAATTCAAAAGTATCATTTTCATTTAAAATGAATTTATGCATAGGAAGATGCAAAAAAAGATTGATTTTTACTTCGAAAGTATTAATCTCCTTAAATGGAATTTATGCATAAATAAATGTGTAAAGAAATCTTATATCAAATATAAGAGTTCTCTTGTATTCTATAAATAGATATGAGATGTGATAGGATGTGATAAGAGGTGTATAAGATGTGATAAGAGGTAATAAGATGAATTAAGATGTGATAAGATGTGTATGAGATGAGGTAAGAAGTGTATGTGATAGGATAAGATGTATATGGGTTGTGATGATAGGGCAAGAATGGATGTGATGTAAAAGATTAGATGTGAAGGCATATGGGGTTATATGAATGGGAATGTAGAAATGGATGTATGTATGTGGATGTGTGGATGTGGAGATGGGAGTGTGGATGTATGAATGTGAAAATGGATGTATGCATCAAGATGTATATGCATAGATGTGAATGTGGATGTAGATGTGGTTGTATAGATGTGAATGTGGAATGTGGATATGGATGTATGTATGTATGTGGATGTAGAGGTGGATGTATAGATGTGAATGAAAATGTGGATGTGGATGTATGTGAATGTGGATGTAGATGTGGATGTATAGATGTGAATGTGGAAAGTGGATGTGGATGTATGTATGTATGTGGATGTGGATGTGGATGTATGTATGTATGTGGATGTAGATGTGGATGTATAGATGTGAATGGAAATGTGGATGTGGATGTATGTGAATGTGGATGTAGATGTGGATGTGGATGTATGTGAATGTGGATGTAGATGTGAATGTGGAATGTGGATGTGGATGTATGTATGTATGTGGATGTAGATGTGGATGTATAGATGTGAATGAGAATGTGGATGTGTATGTATGTATGTATATGGATGTGGATGTGGATGTGGATGTATGAATGAGGACGTGATAGTGGATGTATGCATGTGGATGTGGATTTATGGATGTGGATATGGATGTGTATGTATGAATGTGGATATGGGATGTGGATGTATAAATGAGGATATGAAAATGGAGGTAAGCATGTAGATGTGAATGTGGATGTGGATGTGGATGTATGGATGTGGATGTGGATGTGGATGTATGAATGAGGACGTGATAGTGGATGTATGCATGTGGATGTGGATTTATGGATGTGAATATATGATATGTGATGTGAAGGAATCTGAAGTGAAGAGATGAAAAATGATCTGATTGGATGAGTACACATATAAATGGAATGTGGAATAAGTAATGTGGATTAATGAGGGATAATGTGGAAAAATGAGAGTTAATATAGAAATTGTATTTGTAAACTGTTTGTAAATGCTGTTTGTAAATGGCTGTTTTATGTCAAGAATGCTGGGGAAGCATTTTGACCGTCTTGTGTTTAAGGTCGTGGAGACCTAACTGATAAAGTTGCAACTGCTGTGACGGAGAGTCAATGGAGGACGTCTCGCGTAGCAAGGTCGACCGAGGTCTTGACCAGCCTCGGTTCGATTTAAATGGTGAGCTTCCGGTACGGTGGATGAGGGACCAAGGAAGCGGCCTATGAGTGAAGCGCTAGGTCACCTGCGAAGGATCCTAGAGGGTGCTGACCATACGGTGCTCGGGCTCTGGGTCGCCGAAGATACCCACACGTGCGTCGTGGAAGATATTGGAACAAGGAGTAAGAGTTGTTTTGTGAAACCGGGCATGGATCTGGTTGATTGACCTTGCTGGTCTTCAATGGATGAGTCCATGGCTCTTTATATGGATCTGTTGGTTGATCTTGCTGATCTTCAACGAGAGTCCATTTTGATTTTTATAAGTGATTATATTGCCGAGTATTATGGGCTAGGAACTATTGAAAAGGCCCCTGTGTGGACAGGTGGTGAGCGTTCTAGTTGCCAATGATGCCATAGATACTCTGATGAAGGAATGATGGGAAATTATGAATCAACTGGATAAATTGGAGATTGTGATCAGTGGTACTATGGTTTCCTTAAAGGATTGTTTTAAAGTTAGCTGATGCTAAGAAAAAGGCAATTTCATATTGGGTGTGTAAGTGGTGTGGCTAGTTTTATGTTTGCATGAACTTCCGGCTAGGGGGCCTTGGAACTCTTTTCCTTGCTACCCGGGACAAAACCTAACCAAATTCCAAATTGGATCCCATCACTACAGTGGTTGGGCGGTTGGCTAACCCATGGGATCGGATGGGGTTAGGCTGGACTGATGGATCCGTAAATCGAGATTTAAATTCTATTATTACGATAGATGAAGTAAATCCCGGATAGAAATTGTTCTATGGATAGGAATCAACGGCTGTGCCTCTTGATGGGGAAAAAAGCGTTGATCCCAATGATCCAAGTGCAAGTTCTTCCTTGATTTGACCAAGTACCGTTAAAGGTGCAATCAGATCAGTTTGATCAGTAATGATCTTGACTACGTTAGAGTAAAGAGTTATCCTGGTGGAATCGCCCGTGCTTTCCGGGTAAAGGAAGTTTTTCCGGTTTCGGTTTTGGACAAACCGACGGATTAGTCTCTTGTCCGGATATCCGTGGGCGAGGCCCCGAGTGTGGGACCCCTGTCCCGCGCGAGAAGTGCTACTTCCGCTGCTAGTACCCCGAATCTGTTGCTCGGTGGGAACAGGGATCTCACAGTTGGTATCAGAGCATTTGGCTAATAAAGATCAACTGAGAAACCAAATATGTCAAAAATTTATCAAGAAGCACAAAAAAAGGTTGTAATTGTGTGATATAATTCATACAATTTGATATTCAAATTGAAATTCGTAAATTAGTAATTGGGTCTTCTATTGGAAGTACCGCAATTGTATGGAACCCTGACTTGCTTGAGACCTAGACATGATGGTATTTACCTTATAGTTTCGAGTATCATGACTATCCGTATATACCGAGGGTATAACTGCAGCTCTTTACCGACAGTATATACGAGTAAATCTAAGACTTGAAATTATAAGCGTTAATGCTATCCAGATGATGATTTTGAATGTGGTTGATATGATTTTTAATTCTGTTTGAGAATTGATGAATTGAATTGGATTCTGATTGAAAAATGACAATTTTTGAAATTTAGTTGAAATGTAATAAGCTGAGCGAAACCACAATGAGGATGAATGGGACGAGTCCCAGTGATGATATTCATAACTGGAATGATGATATTCATAACTGGAATGATGATAATGATTTCAGCAAATCACTATGAGATTAGTGGATTGTGCTGTCAGATTGCTACTGTTAACACTTGAGACGGTAGATTAAGTTAAGGGATGACAAATTGAGAACTTGCTTAACTAAAATTCCTGTGGAGGAATGTTCAGAAGGAAAATTTTTCGGTCTAATGGACCTTTATCATGTTAAAGATATGAATGATATGATCTGAATGAATTGTTATTTAATGATGAGTTCTAAGGGATATTTATCCCAGTATTCTGTTGGGTTGACCAGAATATAAGGAACCCCAGAATAAAATTGGATCTTAAGAAAAAGAGTTGTCCTCTACTTTATGAGATGAGGACATCTTGCACTTTTAAGTGGGGTAGAATGTAAGATTCCTCCCCCAGCCTTAGAGGTATACAGGAGTAAGAATCTCCCTTCTGATCTTATAATTATTCTCTCTCTAAAATAAAAGAAAGATTCTGTTTAAAAAAGGAAGATTCCTCCCCCAGCCTTAGAGGTATACAGGAGTAAGAATCTCCCTTCTGATCTTATAATTATTCTCTCTCTAAAATAAAAGAAAGATTCTGTTTAAAAAAGGAAGAACCTTTTTCCTGAATACTTCTCAAGAGTCCCACCTATTTTAAGATTCAGAACAATGAGTTCAGAAGTGAGAATCGATGTTTTGGATATCAAGGTTTTGGTCTTCATTCGAGTACGGCCCAAAAGAAGTTCTTTATCTCTTGGGAAGAAGTTATCTCCCAGATATTGTGGACCAAAGAAAGTAGGTGATTTAGCTTACGAACTTCTTTTATCTCCTCATCTCAAAGTTTTGAATGCCTTCTATAGAAAAATGTGCCAAACCCAAATCATGGAAAGACGGTAAAACTTCAGTGGCAAGTTACCGTTGGCTTCTAAGTTACGCTAGCTCCTTCCTTTATATAAGTCGTAACTTTTACTTGTCGTTCACAGTAATCGTACTTCCATCGATCTCCTTTCTTTCTTAATCTCCTTCATGGCTTGGCAACAAGAATTAGTTTTATCCATGATGATTTCTCACCTTCAAGACGCAAGGGAGTCTGTGAAGAAAGATTTTATAGAGCAGTATGAGCGCTCACTTTTCCCTCACTTGGGAACTTCTGTAGCGCAGACAAAATGGCGGACCTATCAAGACATAACTAGGGTAACACCCTGGGGTCAGCAGCACTTTCGTAACAATGTCCGCTTGGCCATGGTTATTGAAGCTTTGGGTTTGGGTCCCCGATACTACTGCGTCATGAGATCAAGGCATCCTGGGTTTTCTGAGCGGGTCTCCTTACTGGCGTGTTTTCTTCCTCATGAGAAGATATGCCTTTACCCAGTTTTTGGCTTGCCTCTCAGAGGTCCTTTTGTTAGAACACCTCATACCACTGAGATAGGCGCAGCAATAACCCACAGAATCATTCCCATAGATGAGTTACCTTATACTTGTGCAGCTTGTGAGGACTGCTTTTGTGACCATATGATGGACGGGCTTATGGAAGTGTAAAGAGTTCCTCTATCTTTACTGTATAAGTTCCGAGAATGAATAAAGTTTAAATCTTGTTCGTATTTTGAATCTTGCTCTCTTTAAGACTTATCTTGGTGGTTAATCTTGATTAAATTTTTTTTTTCTAAGTCTCATATTCGTGAATCTTGCGAAATTATCACAAGTTGCGAGATGAGGACATCTCGCGTTTTTTAAGTGGGGTAGAATGTAAGATTCCTCCCCCAACCCCTTTTTGATGTCTAGTATCTTCCCCTGTAATCAATCCCTCTTCAGAAATATAAAAGACTTGTTTCTAACTGTTTTAACCTAGAGAGAGAAAATATTCTAGAGAGAGAATATTCAGATTTTGAATATTTTTGGATAGAAAAATATCTCTTCTAATTCAGATGAGTTCCCCTGAAACAGAAATTCAAAAAAGAATTCTCAATGTGCAATTGGAATTAATTGAAAATAGCTATAAAGAACCTTAGCCTAAGGGTCTAGATTTTCAGAAATCTTTAGACTATGGTCCAATTAAGGTTCCTATGGACCAATAGCATCAATCCATGTGTAGGGAGGAGATAAATCCAACTTGTAAAAAGAAAATACCCAAAAATGAGTAAATGCTCACATGAGGTGAAGAGTTGAAAATGTACAAGGTTTATTAGTAAAAAAACTATGTGCAATATTTAAAATATGAGATATTTTGGGTATAATGATTTTATTATGACACATATGTAAGGAAGGGGAGTCCCTTAAATGCTCACATAAGATGAAGAGTTGAAAATGTACAAGGTTTATTAGTAAAAAACTATGAGCAATATTAAAAATATGACATATGTAAGGAAGGGGAATTCTTTAAAGGAGGTGCATATTTCACATAAGATGAAGAGTTGAAAATGTACAAGGATTATTAGTAAAAAACTATGAGCAATATTAAAAATATGACATATGTAAGGAAGGGGGATTCTTTAAAGGAGGTGCATATTTCACATAAGATGAAGAGTTGAAAATGTACAAGGATTATTAGTAAAAAAAACTATGAGCAATATTAAAATGATTCCATTATGACACATATGTAAGGAAGAGGAGTTCTTTAAAGGAGGTGCATATTTCACATGCTTGAATGAGTTTTAAACTCATAAAAATTGAGATATTTCATCTCTCCTCTCTCCTCATTCAAGTCTAGTTCCAAAAAGTTAGCTTAACTGACCTAAAAATGGTCAAATATTGACCAAACTGATTTAGAAAATTCTAGAATCAGTTTGTTTGGTTAGGAGCTCAATTTTTCCTATAAATAAAAGCCTCCCCCTTGTTGAAAAATATATAGTGTTTATGCATCGTTACTCTACTCCACCTAAGCCAAGAACTGTGAATTCATTTAATAATTCACTAGTTTTTGGAGCTTCCCTCTTTCTTCAATCCCAATTAGTGGCTCCATCAACATACTTAACCAATTGATTGGTTGGGGGCCTCTACCGTGAACAAAGAATCAAGCAAGTTATAAGGTAATTAGTGAATATTGATCTTTCTATAATTTCTCAATGTTTCTCTCTTCTCAACCCCTCTCAAGCTTGAGAAGTTTAATTGGTATGGTTTTTTTTAATGCTATTGAAGTTTGAATAGTAGTGAAGAGTTACATAATGCTATTGAAGTTAATTTTCATTTATGTTTAAATTCTAATGATTTTTATGTAAATTCTCTCTCACTCAAGAAATGGTCATACTCATGAACCGTTCTCAATCCAAATCAAGCTTTTCATAAAGCTTTTCCTTAACCCAAGATTAAGCTATGCTTGAGGCCAAACTAATGGCTTTTTTCTATGCTTTTAGTTTATGTATATTAATGATTCAATCCATTATGGATTGATAATCCAATTAGAGATTATTTTAATTATTTTCTTAATGATAAGCATTATCCCTTAGAAAAATTGAGATTTATCAGTCATAGCAGCGGAGCTATGGCAAAAATTTTTAAAAAATTATGCATAAAATAATTTCATTCAAAGCATAAAAAGAGGACTTCCTACCATATTCTAGGAATTATCATCCTAGATTAATTGAAAGAATTTCATTATAATCATGGAGAAATTAAATTTTAATATCATGCATAAAGGATAAGTTTTTATATCAAAAGTGTTATTTTTACCATTTTTATTTCATGCATAGAAGTATGCATAATGGATAAATTTTTATATCAAAAGTATTATTTTTACCATTTTTAATTTCATGCATAGAAGTATGC
This sequence comes from Cibotium barometz, assembly GCF_041138505.1. Classification (NCBI taxonomy): domain Eukaryota; kingdom Viridiplantae; phylum Streptophyta; class Polypodiopsida; order Cyatheales; family Cibotiaceae; genus Cibotium; species Cibotium barometz. The sequence continues at coordinate 38,771,034 of NC_141078.1, read as the reverse complement.
ATAATGGTTAAAATTTTATATCAAAAGTGTTACTTTTACCATTTTTATTTTCATGCATAGAAGTATGCATAATGGGTAAATTTTTATATCAAAAGTGTTATTTTTATCCATTTTATTTTCATGCATAGAAGTATGCATAAAGGATAAATTTTTTATATCAAAAGTGTTACTTTTATCATTTTTAATTTTCATGCATAGAAGTGTGCATAAAGGATAATTTTTTTATATTAAAAGTGTTACTTTTATCATTTTTAATTTTCATGCATAGAAGTATGCATAAAGGATAAATTTTTTATATCAAAAGTGTTACTTTTATCATATTGGATTTCATGCATAGAGGTATGCATAAAAGTCGATTATTTTATTATAAAAATGTGACTTTTATCATAATTGAATTTCATGCATAGAGGTATGCATAAAAGTTGATTATTTTATTGTAAGAGTGTTACTCTTATCATATTGGATTTCATGCATATAGGTATGCATAAAAGATATTCTTTTATACTAAAAGTGTGATTTTCCTCATAAATGGATTTTATGCATAAATTACATGCATAAGAGAAATTCTTTTATTCTAAAAGTGTAATTCCTACTAAATTGAATTTATGCATAGGAAGATGCATAAAAGATTGAATTTTAATTCAAAAGTATCATTTTCATTTAAAATGAATTTATGCATAGGAAGATGCAAAAAAAGATTGATTTTTACTTCGAAAGTATTAATCTCCTTAAATGGAATTTATGCATAAATAAATGTGTAAAGAAATCTTATATCAAATATAAGAGTTCTCTTGTATTCTATAAATAGATATGAGATGTGATAGGATGTGATAAGAGGTGTATAAGATGTGATAAGAGGTAATAAGATGAATTAAGATGTGATAAGATGTGTATGAGATGAGGTAAGAAGTGTATGTGATAGGATAAGATGTATATGGGTTGTGATGATAGGGCAAGAATGGATGTGATGTAAAAGATTAGATGTGAAGGCATATGGGGTTATATGAATGGGAATGTAGAAATGGATGTATGTATGTGGATGTGTGGATGTGGAGATGGGAGTGTGGATGTATGAATGTGAAAATGGATGTATGCATCAAGATGTATATACATAGATGTGAATGTGGATGTAGATGTGGTTGTATAGATGTGAATGTGGAATGTGGATATGGATGTATGTATGTATGTGGATGTAGAGGTGGATGTATAGATGTGAATGAAAATGTGGATGTGGATGTATGTGAATGTGGATGTAGATGTGGATGTATAGATGTGAATGTGGAAAGTGGATGTGGATGTATGTATGTATGTGGATGTGGATGTGGATGTATGTATGTATGTGGATGTAGATGTGGATGTATAGATGTGAATGGAAATGTGGATGTGGATGTATGTGAATGTGGATGTAGATGTGGATGTGGATGTATGTGAATGTGGATGTAGATGTGAATGTGGAATGTGGATGTGGATGTATGTATGTATGTGGATGTAGATGTGGATGTATAGATGTGAATGAGAATGTGGATGTGGATGTATGTATGTATATGGATGTGGATGTGGATGTGGATGTATGAATGAGGACATGATAGTGGATGTATGCATGTGGATGTGGATTTATGGATGTGGATATGGATGTGTATGTATGAATGTGGATATGGGATGTGGATGTATAAATGAGGATATGAAAATGGAGGTAAGCATGTAGATGTGAATGTGGATGTGGATGTGGATGTATGGATGTGGATATGGATGTGAATATATGATATGTGATGTGAAGGAATCTGAAGTGAAGAGATGAAAAATGATGTGATTGGATGAGTACACATATAAATGGAATGTGGAATAAGTAATGTGGATTAATGAGGGATAATGTGGAAAAATGAGAGTTAATATAGAAATTGTATTTGTAAACTGTTTGTAAATGCTGTTTGTAAATGGCTGTTTTATGTCAAGAATGCTGAGGAAGCATTTTGACCGTCTTGTGTTTAAGGTCGTGGAGACCTAACTGATAAAGTTGCAACTGCTGTGACGGAGAGTCAATGGAGGACGTCTCGCGTAGCAAGGTCGACCGAGGTCTTGACCAGCCTCGGTTCGATTTAAATGGTGAGCTTCCGGTACGGTGGATGAGGGACCAAGGAAGCGGCCTATGAGTGAAGCGCTAGGTCACCTGCGAAGGATCCTAGAGGGTGCTGACCATACGGTGCTCGGGCTCTGGGTCGCCGAAGATACCCACACGTGCGTCGTGGAAGATATTGGAACAAGGAGTAAGAGTTGTTTTGTGAAACCGGGCATGGATCTGGTTGATTGACCTTGCTGGTCTTCAATGGATGAGTCCATGGCTCTTTATATGGATCTGTTGGTTGATCTTGCTGATCTTCAACGAGAGTCCATTTTGATTTTTATAAGTGATTATATTGCCGAGTATTATGGGCTAGGAACTATTGAAAAGGCCCCTGTGTGGACAGGTGGTGAGCGTTCTAGTTGCCAATGATGCCATAGATACTCTGATGAAGGAATGATGGGAAATTATGAATCAACTGGATAAATTGGAGATTGTGATCAGTGGTACTATGGTTTCCTTAAAGGATTGTTTTCTATTATTACGATAGATGAAGTAAATCCCGGATAGAAATTGTTCTATGGATAGGAATCAACGGCTGTGCCTCTTGATGGGGAAAAAAGCGTTGATCCCAATGATCCAAGTGCAAGTTCTTCCTTGATTTGACCAAGTACCGTTAAAGGTGCAATCAGATCAGTTTGATCAGTAATGATCTTGACTACGTTAGAGTAAAGAGTTATCCTGGTGGAATCGCCCGTGCTTTCCGGGTAAAGGAAGTTTTTCCGGTTTCGGTTTTGGACAAACCGACGGATTAGTCTCTTGTCCGGATATCCGTGGGCGAGGCCCCGAGTGTGGGACCCCTGTCCTGCGCGAGAAGTGCTACTTCCGCTGCTAGTACCCCGAATCCGTTGCTCGGTGGGAACAGGGATCTCACAGCAAAGATGATGTATATTTGTTCAAGGTAGCTTGGCCCTAGGGCCAAGCAAGATTCTCTTATGTGTGGTAGCTATATAAGAATATGGCACAGTAGAAAGAGACACCAAGACAAAGCACAATAGCCACTGCAATAGATACACAATGGAGAAAATTTAAAATTCTGATTATATCAAAGAGATACACGTGATGGTGCTATCCACCCCGTGCGCTCTCAAGTAGAGCTTAGATGGCGATCTAGACAGACTCTGGATGGAGTATGTATTAGGTATAGAAGGAGTGGATACTCACAAGAATTGGATACCTTAGCTCATGGCAACCATGTCCACATATAGTACTGTAGCCGGTGTGATAGACGCGTATACAACGAGAGTCGTTATACTCTCCATAGACACGGTCACCACCCGCGTATACAACGAGAGTGGTTACACTCTCCATAGACACGGTCACCGCCCGCGTATCAAGAACACGGCCCACCGACCACCGCCCACTAATGATGGACCTAGTATCCAAGGGAATATTCTAGGGAATATTACTCATACCATCGCCATCTCCTAACTATCATCAATGGTCACAATAATGACCTCATCAACGTCTAAGCTGGGGTTCCCACTAAAGACATATGCACCATGGATACTCCTCATAATGTGGGCCTAACAAATGTGCATTATACATCAAAGTGAGATACATGATGAGAGGCAGGCATTGAGTGTATACTAACACCGAAGATGAATTAGGTTTTTGGCCCAATGCCAAGTCAATGAAGATGCTGAGTGAGTTGGTCCTTCCCAAGAGCCTTGGTGAAGATGTCGACGCAATTTTGCTATGTAGAGAAATATTCTAGCTCCACTATTTCATCCTCTATCAGCTCCCACACATATTGATACTAAATCTCAATGTGCTTCGTGTGAGCATGAAGCACAGGGCTCTTGGAGATAGCCATGCAACTCTGATTGTCGCACCTCAAGAATGTAGCCTCTCTTATTTGAACTCCCATGTCAACCAAGATTCTCCTTAGCCATACTACCTCACATGCAGCAAAGCAAGCTGCCTTATACTCAGCCTCTGTGGAAGAAAGTGCCATTGTAGGTTGCTTTTTATGCTAGTGCAAGAGAAAGCACTAGAACTAAGCGAAAAAAATATCCAGAAACTGATTTCCTAGAATCACAATCTCCTGCCCAATCTGAGTCACAATAACCTATTAGAGTGTTACCCATGCTGTAAGTGATGCCATACTGAAGAGTACCTCTGATGTACCTAAGTACCCTCATCCAATGACTCCCTCATGGCTTGTTGGAAAACCTGCTCAACACACCAATTGTGAAGTTGATATCAGGTCTAGTGTTAAGGAGAAAAATCAAACTCCCCACCAACTTCCTGTACTTCATGTTGTCAACAAGTGATGAAGAATCCTCTTCAGAAAGCTTCATGTTCACTTCCATTGGCTCTTGGAGATAGCCATGCAACTCTGATTGTCGCACCTCAAGAATGTAGCCTCCTTGATGTGAACTCCCATGTCAACCAAGATTCTCCTTAGCCATACTACCTCACATGCAGCAAAGCAAGCTGCCTTATACTCAGCCTCTATGGAAGAAAGTGCCATTGTAGGTTGCTTTTTATGTTGGTGCAAGAGAAAGCACTAGAACCAAGCAAAAAAAAAATCCAGAAACTGATTTCCTAGAATCACAATCTCCTGCCCAATCTGAGTCACAATAACCTGTTAGAGTGTCACCCATGCTGTAAGTGATGCCATACTGAAGAGTACCTCTGATGTACCTAAGTACCCTCATGCCTTCCTTTCCCAATGACTCCCTCCCTCATGGCTTGTTGGAAACCCTGCTCAACACACCAACTGTGAAGTTGATATCAGGTCTAGTGTTAAGGAGAAAAATCAAACTCCCCACCAACTTCCTGTACTTCATGATGTCAACAAGTGATGAAGAATCCTCTACAGAAAGCTTCATGTTCACTTCCATTGGCGTAGACACAGGCTTGCAGTTTATCATCCCAAATGCTTTGAGAATCTCCCAAACATACTTTTTCTGTGAAATGAAGATTTTACTTGACTCTTGCCAGACCTCAATCCCCAAACTGAAACGCATAAGACCCAAGTCTGTCATCTCCAACTCAGGGCTGAGCATATCCATTGTCTTCTAGATCATCTCTTCATCGTCACCTGAAATGTTCATGTCATCTACATACAAGACAACCAAAACAATCTTGCCACATACAAGTTAGCATCAGAAGCACTTCTTAAACCCAATCTTTTTGAAAAATTGGTATATCCTGTGATACCATGCCCTTGGGGCCTGTTTCAGCCCGTACAATGCCTTCTTCAGCCTTGCAAACTTTGTTTTTTGATCTGGGCATCTCAGAACTTGTTGGTTGAGCTACATATACCTCCTCATTGAGATGGTCGTTTAGCAATGCCGATTTGACATCCACGTGAAAGACTAGCCACTTTTTGTGAGCAGCCAAGGAAAGTACTACCCTGATAGTTGTCATACGAGATGTGGGAGCAAAGGTTTCATCAAAGTTGAAACCCTCTACCTATGCAAATCCTGGTGCAACCAACCTAGCCTTATACTTAGTTTTCCAAACCCATTTGGTACCAATTACCTTTCTGTTTGGTGGTCGGTCAACTAGCTCCCAGGTGTTGTTCTTTATGATGCTGTCATACTCAGACTACATCACGGCTTTCCACTTTGGATTTTCTAAGGCTTCCTCTAAGGTGGCTAGCTCCTTCACTATTCTCATTATCTCAGCCACCATCAAGGCCATATTGACAATGAGATCAGATGCTCTTCTCTGCTCCTATATTCTCCTTGATTTGTGTGGTCCATCTGATGAAGATTCTAGCTTCTCAGGTACTAGATTATGCTCATCAAAGAGCTATTGTGCCCACTTTGGAAGTGGCTTTTCCTTGTGGTGTAGCCAACAGGTTGTTGTGATGTGTGAGTCTTCATCCTCTGAAAACTCATCCTCCTTGAGAGGAAATCTGACTGGTGGGTTGGGCTCATGGTGGACTATTTCTTCTGCTAATGATAGAGTGGACGGACTTCCTTCCTCCACTGAGTGTGGCTATTTTGCAAATACCACATCTCGGCTGGCCACAATCTTCTTTGCCTCTGTATCATAAAGTCGATATGCCTTCGACTCTTGACTATATCTAAGAAAGATACACTTCTTGCTTTTGGTATCTAGCTTGGTCTTGGATGCATCTAGAATATGCACATATTCACAGTCAAATGTTCTCAAATGATAAACTAAAGGTTTCTTACCAGAGTAGGCCTCTTGAGGTGTAACATCCTTGAGCGCCTTTGTGTAGCTCCGATTGAGGACATACACTGCTGTGTTGATTGCTTCAGCACAAAGTGTACTGGGCAAACCCTTTGCCTTATCGGGCGAATCTCCATGATAGTTTGATTGCGACGTTCTACAACACCATTTTGCTGAGGTGTGTGAGCAATGGTGAGTTGGCACTTGATGCCATTCTCCTTGCAGTAGCTATCAAATTCCATTGAAATGAATTTTCCTCCTTGATCTGTACAAACCTTCTTCACCTTCTTTCCTGTCTCGTTTTCCACAAGCTTATGCCACTGTTTGAACTTGCCAAAAGCTTCAGCCTTATCCTCCCAAAGGAAATAAACCCACATGTTCCTACTGTAATCGTCGACTAACAGCATAAAGTAAGAAGATCCCCCTAATGTAGTAATAGACATTTTACCACAAAGACATTAGGGAAAATTTGGGCTCATTTTGGGACCTTTTAAGGAATTTTTTGTCATCTTTGCCTTGAAAATGGGGGCCGTGGCAAACATTTTATATTCTACATTAAAACTCCATCATATGATATATCATTAGAAAGATCATGAAACGTAGATTTCATAATTTCAAAGTCCAAAACATTTGGAGTTGTTAAGCTCAAGATATACCATTTTTCTCAAAAGTAAGTTTAAAGGCTACCGTAAACGGTCCACATCATCACTTTGGAACCTACTTTTTGTACATTTTCCATGTGCCATGTCCAAAACCCATCATGTTATATATCAATGGAAAGATCTTGAATAATAGATTCTATATATTCAACCTCTGAAACATTAGAGTTGATTTGCAAAAAAATTTACCATGGCCCCATTTTTTATGATGTGGCATTTCTTAGAGGGCCCAAAAAAAAGAGCCCAAATTTTTCCTAATATCAGCATGTACGAGCTCTAGAGGAGTCTTTGCCTGATTGCTGCTTTCTTGTGGAAATTCCTTGTGTTGTTGCTTGCCCATCATACAAGCTCCTACAATTCTGAAAATGCAAGAAAATTAGCTACCATACCCTTTTTTTGCATCTCCTTTAGCAGCATGGCAAATCCAATGTGAACAAATCGCTCGTGCCAAAGCTTGCTTGAGCTCTTATCTGCAGATAGTGTAAGGGCACTTAGCTCTCGTAGAGGTTGTTGCACCTTACTCCTTTGCCGACTACCTTGGCAACAACATCTATAATTTTTGCTTTAGTTTTCTTGAAGCGTACTTCAAGCCCACGATCCGTCATCACAGCAATTGATACTAGATTTATCTTTATCCGGGGTACATAGAGCACATTTGACAGCTTCTTCTAGATTGGCCACATGGCCAAGCTTCCAAGGACCATTCTGCCTCTTTTCATGGATTTAGGCTTCCATGAACATATCTACAACATCTTTGCTGGTAGCTTGGCCTTAGGAGCCAAGCTAGATTCTAGTGTTCCCTAGAGTTATTGTCTCAAGATTTCTTGGTAGAATGGCCCTTGGGCCCATCTATGCATGTGCATGGCAAGATTGAGCCTCGCAAGAGAATCAAGCTTGGCCCTAGGCCGAACCTGATAGCAAAGATGATGATGATTTGTTCATGGTAGCTTGGAACTAGGGCCAACCTAGCTAGGTCCAAGCTTCAAAGAACAAGTACAAATCCTCTCTGTTTGGTAGCTTGGCCCTAAGGCCAAGCTACCATCACCAGAGAAACACCATTTTTTCTCATAGGTAGATTGGCCATATGGCCAAGCTTCCACAAAAGATGATGTAGATTTGTTCATGGAATCTTGGCCCTAGTTACTATGGCCGTAGGTCCAAGATTGCATGAACAAATCTACATCTTACTCGTAGATTGGCCCTAGGGCCAAGCTACCATCAACAAATCAACACCATCTTTGCTAGTAGATTTTTTCTTGGTATCTTGTCCCTAGGGCCAAGCTATATTCTCTTATGTTTCCCACAGCTATTCTCTTAATATTGGTAGAGTGGCACTTGGGGCCATCTATGGGTGTGCATCACAAGAGTTAACCTTGTTGATGTAGATTTGTTCATGGAAGCTTGGCCCAAGGGACAAGCTACCATGAATAAATCAACATCCTCTTTGCTCGCGTGGTATATTGACCCTAGGGGGTAAACAAGCTACCAGAAAAACTGATGTAGATTTGTCCACGAAAGCTTGGCCCCCTAGGGCCAAGCTACCATGAACAAATCTACATCATCTTTGCTGGTAGATTCACATTAGAGCCAAGCTAGATTTTAGTGTTCCCTCGAGCTATTGTCTGAAGATTGCATGGTAGAATGGCTTAAGGGCCCATATATGCATGTGCATGTGGCAAGAGTGACCATTGCAAGAGAATCAAGCTTGTCCTTAGGGAAAGCTTTGAGCAAAGATAATGATGATTTGTTTATGGTAGCTTGGCCCTAGGGCCAAGCTACCTAGGGCCAAGTTTCCAAGAATAAATCAACATCCTCTCTGCTGGTAGCTTCTGCCTAAGGTAAAGCTACCATCACTAGAGAAACCCATCTTTTCTTATGGTAGATTGCCCATAGGGTGGCAAAGATTCCAAGGACCATTCCACGATTACATGGTATGTGCATGTGCATAGCAAGAGTGACCCTTCTAAGAGAAATAATATTGGCCCGAGCCAAGCTTCCTTGTAAGAGAATCTAGCTTTAGCATGCCCCTAGGGCCAAGCTACCATCATTAAATCAACACCGTCTTTGCTAGTTAATGTTTTCTTGGAAGTTTGACCCCAACCTACCATCAACAAAGTAACCACATCCTTGCTAGTATGTTGGACCTAGGGCCAAGAACCCAAGAATAAATAAACATCCTCTTTGCTCGCAGCTTGGTTGGCCCTAGGGCCAAGCTACCATCACTAGAGCTACACCATCTTTGCTTGTGGTATATTGGCATTAGGGCCAAAAAGCTACCAGAGCGAAGATGTGTAGATTTGTTAATGGAAGATTGGCCATAGGGCCAATCTAGCATATGAACTACTCTACATCATCTTTGCTAGTATCTTGGCCCTAAGGGGAAGGTAGATTCTAGTGTTTCCTAGAGCTATTGTCTCCAAATTTCATGGTAGAATGGCCCTTGGGGCCCATCTATGCATGTGCATGGCAAGAGTGGCCCTTGCAAGAGAATCAAGCTTGGACCTAGGGCCAAGTTGTACGCAAAGATGATGACGATTTGATCATCATATCTTGGCCCTAGGGAAAAGCTACCTAGGGCCAAGCTTCCAATAAGAAATAAACATCCTCTCTACTCGTAGCTTGGCACTAAGGCCAAGCTACCATCATTAGAGCAACACCATCTTTACTTGTGGTAGATTGGCCCATAGGGCCAAGCTTCCAAGGCTCATTCTACCTCTTATGATAGATTGGCCTAGGGCCAATCAAGCTTCCATGAACAAATCTACATCATCTTTGCTAGTAGCTTGGCCCTAGGGGCCAAGCTAGATTCTAGTGTTCCCTAGAGTTATTGTCTTAAGATTTCATGGTAGAAAGGACTTGGGCCCATCTATGCATGTGCATGGAAAGATTGAGCCTTGCAAGAGAATCAAGCTTGGAACTGGGGCCAAGCTATTAGCAAAGATGATGATGATTTGTTCATGGTAGCTTGGCACCAGGGCCAAGCGAACTAGGGCTCATCTTCCAAGAAAAAATTAAAATCCTCTTTGTTGGTAGCTTGACCTTAAGGCTAAGCTACCATCACCAGAGAAACACCATTTTTTCTGGTGGTAGATTGGCCATATGTCCAAGCTTCCAGCAAAGATGATGTTCATGGAAACTTGGTCCTAGGTCCAAGCTTCCATGAAAAAATATACATCAAGTATTTCTCGTAGATTGGCCCTAGGGGGGCTGGCCCTAGGGCCAAGCTACCATAAACAAATCAATACCATAATTTCTAGTAGATTTGTTCTTGGTAGCTGGGCCCTAGGGCCAAACTAGATTCTCTTGTGTTCCCCACAGTTATTCTCTCAATAATGCATGGTAGAGTGGCACTTGGGCCCATCTATGCATGTGCAGCACAAGAATTAACCTTGATGATGTAGATTTGTACATGGAAGCTATGCCCAAGGGAAAAGCTACCCTAAATAAATCAACATCCTCTTTGCTTGTGGTAGATTGGTGCTAGGGCCAACAAGCTACAAGTAAAGTTGATATATATTTGTTCATGGAACCTTAGCCCTAGGACCAACATACCATGAACAAATCTATAATATCTTTACTGGTAGATTGACCCTAGGGCCAAGCTAGATTCTAGTATTCCCTAGAGTTATGGTCTCAAGATTGCATGATAGAATGGCCCTGGGGCCCATCTATGCAGATGCATGGCAAGAGTGACCGTTGCAAGAAAATCAAGCTTGTCACTAGGGCAAGCTTTGAGCAAAGATAATGATGATTTGTTCATGGTAGCTTGGCCCTAGGGCCAAGCATCCAAGAACAAATCACTGTCCTCTCTACTGGTAGCTTGGCCCTAAGGGGGAGCTACCATCACTAGAGCAACCCATCTTTGCTGGTGGAAGATTGGCCATAGGGCCAAGAATCCAAGGAACATTCCAAGATTTCTCTTGGGCCCATCTATGTGCATGTGCATAGCAAGAGTGACACTTGTAAGAGAATCTATCTTAGCCCAAGCCAAGATTCCTTGTAAGAGAATCTAGCTTAGATTGCCCCTAGGGCCAAGCTACCATCAACAAATCAAAATCATCTTTTATAGTATAATTTTTCTTGGAAGCTTGGCTTAAGGATCAAGCTACCATCAACAAAGCAACCACATCTTTGCATTAGGGGAAGGTTGAGGTCTATAGGGGCCCTTTAAGCTGCCATATTATGATTTTAATGACTTTTTGTTAAAACATTAAGTTTCTTTGACTTTAGATACCTTCTTGTTCTTCAAACGGCTAGAAGTTTGAATTTCAAAGTTTCCCGCCAAAATTGAATTTGAAATCGAGCGAGCAAAACTATATCATGTAACATATCTATGGAAAGAGATCGACGAGTAGATTCTGGATCTATAATCTCCGACAAATTTTGAGCTCATATGTAGAAGTTATGGACGTCCGAAATTTCAAAAACTTTCCCCCCCACTTTTTGGAAATGAAAAGTACAAAAAGGCATCTTCTAGAGAATCTTTTGACCACCTTTAATCACCCATCATTTTTGTATACATGGCATCACATGATTAGCTCTTTTCCTTAATAACCTTTTAATCACATGGCATCTTAAAGGGCCCCTATAGACCTCAACCTTCCCCTAATGCTAGTAGATTGGCCCTAGGGACAAGAATAATAAACATCCTCTTTGTTGGCAGCTTGGTTGGTGGCCTTAGGGCCAAGCTACCATCACGAGAGCTACACCATATTTTCTTGTGGTAGATTGGTTCTAGGGCCAAGAAGCTGCCAACAAAGATGTGTAGATTTGCTCATGGAAGCTTGGCCCTAGGGCCAAGCTAGCATGAACTAATCTACAATATCTTTGCTTGTAGCTTGGCCCTAAGGCCAAGCTAGATTCTAGTGTTTTGTAGAGTTATTGTCTCAAGATTGCACGGTAGAATGGCCCTTGGGCGCATCTATGTATGTGCATGGCAAGAGTCACCCTTGCAAGAGAATAAAGGTTGACCTAGGGCCAAGTTGTTAGCAAAGATGATGATGATTTGTTCATTGTAGCTTGGCCCTAGGGCCAATCTTTCAATAAGAAATCAACATCCTCTCTACTCATAGATTGGCAGTAAGGCCAAGCTTCCATCACTGGAGCAACACCATCTTTGCTTGTGGTAGATTGGCCACAGGGCTAAGCTTCCATGAACAAATCTACATCATCTTTAGTGGTAGCTTGGCCCTAGGGCCAAGCTAGATTCTAGTGTTTCCTAGAGTTATTTTCTCAAGATTGGATGGTAGAATGGCCCTTAGGCCCATCTATCCATTTGCATGGCAAGATTAAGCCTTGCAAGAGAATCAACCTTGGACCTAGGGCCAAGTTGCTAGTAAAGATGATACTGATTTGTTCATGGTAGCTTGGTACTAGGGCAAGCTATCTAGGTCCAAGCTTTCAAGAATAAGTCAAAATCCTCTCTACTCTGGTAGCTTGGCCCTAAGGCCAAGCTACAATCACCAAAGAAACAACATCTTTGCTTGTGGCCATAGGGCCAAGCTTCTAGCAAAGATGATGTAAATTTGTTAATGGAGTCTTGGCCCTCGGTCTCCAAGCCTCCATGCACAAGTCTACATAATCTTTCTCATAGAGAGCTCGTAGATTAGCCCTAGGGCCAAGATACCATCAACAAATCAACACCATCTTTGCTAGTAGATTTGTTCTTGGCAGCTTGGCCCTAGGGCCAAGCTAGATTCTCTTGTGTTCCCCATAATTATTCTCTCAATATTGCAATGGTAGAGTGGCACTTGGGCCCATCTATGCATGTGTAGCGCAAGAGTTAACCTTGATGATGTAGACTATGGAAAATGATACTGACATGGAAGGTATTGCGAATATGTCACCAGAAACTGCCACGATGTCCGCTGCATCCGGGACTTTGCCAGATTTCGGACCATCCTAGGCCAAGCAGTGATACAGATCACTGGTTTGTGTGTTGCCTCTGTACACAACTTCCTCACATTCATGAGAATCTAGCGCATAGGCCCATAATAAGGCTTGAGCCAAAATCCATTAATCGGCTTTGGTAGGGTCACACCATCAATGGTGACCAAAATAAATGTACCACTTTTGGTGAGGAAAGCAAGAGAGAGGTAAACTTATGCTGATGTTTTTCAGCAAGCAACTTGTAAATGACTACCAACCACACTGACGGCTGCATATAAAAAACCATATGAGACATACCATTAACGGCCCTTTGGGCCAGGGTGTATGTGTGGGGGTGTGCCCGTGGGAAAGGAGTGCCTTTCAAGCATTGGGACACCGCTTGTTACCTCTAAAGGTCACCCGTCGATATTAAACACAAGAAATCTAGTGAAAAATAGACTCTCACACCTTTGAGAGAGGTGTGCATGCGCGCATAGGTTAGGTGCTTAATGGGTGGTGGGAACCATGGTAGGGCCCACAACACATGCCCGAAGTCGTCCGACGGGCACGGAAAATTGTTTTGGTGACAACATCCGAGGTTACCCTCGGATCCCAAGGGTGTGCTTCATCCTCTGATTGGCCACCCAGATACCTATTAAATTTGGTCATAAGTTATAGATTTTAAAACTTTGGAGCTTAATTAAAGCAACTCTTGTTGCCCATTTTGACCCCGAAAAAATCCGTACCCATGGTAAATCCATGGTGAAGATTCCAAATTTGAATTCAGAATTACAAAATTCTAAGCAAAAGTAGCTCATTTTAAAAACACTCCAAAAATAGTAAGTTTTGGTGAGGAAAGCAAGAGGTAAACTTATGCTGTTGTTTTGTACAATTTGGACTTCAACATCCAAATCACCACAATTTGGATGTTGAACATCCAAATTGCCTCAATTTGGATGCAAAACATCCATATGCATGTTTGAAGTGCTGATTTAGGACAAAAGTGTACCGGCTTGATATAGCCTCTAAAGGCATATGCTTTTAGAAAAACGGCCTATAAATGACTATTAACAACACTGACAACTTCATGTCAAAAGTCATGTAGACCACACCATAAATGACCTTTCGGGCTAAGGGGTACGTGTAGGGGTCTGTCCTCTCGGACCCTTCTTGGGGGATGTGCCGTCACTCACACCCCCTGCTAATGTGTCCTATCGAGTGGGATCATTATTGATTCACCTATGCACCATGAGACGGACCTAAAATTTTCAACCCATGTGCAATAGATAACTCACCACACATCTCACTGGATTATAACAATTTGGATGTGGTGAGACATCCAAAGTACACCAAGATAAATGTAAAAAAAAGCATCAAAATTGTAACAAAATGCCTAGGATGTCGTTCAACCTTTAAGCTATAAATAAAAACGTAAACATATATACTGAAATATCCAAATTGAAATAAAATGGATGTTAGATATCTATAATAAAACAAAATGGATATTGGACATCTAAATTTAAATATAATAGATGTTCGACATCCATTTTTATTCAAATTTGAAAAGTTAATGTCTACTTTTTCAAGTAGCAATTTGTCAAAAAATCTAAACTTTTTGACTTTATTTGTAATTTGTAGAGAGTGCCCAAAATTCTGCCATTTTTTGGGCATGCTTTACTCATGAATACAATATTTTCAAAAAAAGCCTAAAAAGGCCTTTTTTGAAAGGAATCTTTAAAAGATGCCAAATGTTTCTTTTTTTAGGTAATATTATCTATTTTTTTTGCAAATGCGTTTCTAGTTGGTAAATAAACCATGCACAATTGGACGAATCACTTGATGGTTTGTTGATCTTGCTTGAGTTTGACTTCACTGTCACTGGCGAAAAGGCTCACAGCATGTCGTAGATGGACCATATATCACGTATCCCCAATGTTTAGCCACCACCAGTGGGAGTCGATAACGATTTACTAGACACTGCCTTGCTCCAACTATGTTTAATTTGGAATGGAGAGAGGAGGTTGCACACTTCCTGGGAAATGGCCTACCAATTGAACCACTTCTTATAACAAATACCATGTATGGTGCCTCATTAAACAGGCACCCCCCTACCAATTGATTGTTACAGGCCAACTCTACAGGTAGAGGAAGGACAAAATTATAAGACGTGTCCGAGAAGATGAATATGCCTTCCTTTTAGAACATGCTAACTCTGCGCTGCATGCAAAGTCCTCATAGCAGGTCTATGGTGGCCCACCTTAATGCAGTCGATATAGTGGAATATGTTGGCAATTCCATGATTTAAGGACAATATGCCCCTAAACCCTGTTGTGTCCTTGTAACCATTCAAAAAATGGGGCATTGATTTCATTGAACCCATTAGTCCCATGGCTTGATACACTCAAGCTTGATACATCATCGCAGCCAACCACCCCACAGACTTTTGCACAAAATGGGTTGAAGCCAGGGCTACCCACCGTAAGGTTCATGCACAATCTATTGCAAAAATCTTGTATGAGTTAGTGATCTCTCAATTCAAATGCCCTCTTGAGATTGTGAGTGACAATGGCACGCACTTCATTAATGAGGTAATATGATTCCTCTTACATGAATTCCTCGTCACTCACAAGAAATCTTCCCCATACTACCCCCAAGCTAATGGCCAAGAAGAGAGCACCCATAAAGTTCTTTGTGCCATTTTCACCAAAACATTTGAATCCAGCCACAATGATTGGGAATAAAAGTTTCCTCAGCACTCTGGGCCTATTCAACATCCTAAAAAGGCTGCCACCAATGTGGCACCCTTCAATTTGACCTGTGGTAGCAGTCATGCCTATGGAGTTGGAGTTCTTGGTCTCAAGTTTGTGAGTTGCAATAAAGGAAAAACTCATAGATAATGTCCTTGGATGTTGCCTGTTTGAGCTTGAAAAGCTTGATGAAACACACCTCCTTGCTGTCTATAATATGATTGTCAAATAATTGAGGTGTAAGCATTAGTTAAATGACTAGCTTAAGGACAAACAAATGAATGAGGGCAACATGGTCCTCCTCTTTAGCACAAAAACCCATTTAAAAAAAATCAAGCTCAAAGTCTTAGGACCTTTGCTAGTCACTGAGTAACCTCGGAAGGCATAGTACGCATAGAGACACTCGACGGCGTTGAGATGGGGGGATATTTTAATGGTAGAAAATTGAAAGGCTACTATGGCCCACTAACTGAAACTACCCTTATCTCCCATAACAATAGTAGCAACACGAAAAAATCTTATGACATCCCAATTGGCTTGTCAGTTGCTTAAATCCAAAAACATGGTGGTAAAATGTCATTTATCTTTTACTCATTATACTAAATTTTCCCAATTCTTAGACATTGTCCAAGATGTGTGTGTCACAAAGACATGTATAAGAGTATAAGTCAAGTCACTTTGTGTTGGATGCAAAATCATAAGAGAAAACATAATTTTCTTGATAACAGAGAGGAGAATATCATTTTAAATCTCAAAGTTCCACACACTCCCCGCATGCACTTTAAACAATACTTTGAGCCTCTAGATCCAAAGCCCTCCCTAGTAAACTTTTTCTTGCACCGCATATTGTTCTATTTTGTGAAGTATATGAGTAGCTAGGTGCTTACACAATTTAAGCACATGCATTAAGAACCCTTACTGGTTTTTTTCCATGCATACATGCATTCACATTGGCATATGTACCCTCAACATCGACTCTCTAATCACACACCACTGACTAGTCTTGCCAACAACCGACATGTTTCGTACCTTTTCATCAAAAACCTCTCTAACTAATCTCCTCTCAATACTCAAACCACCAACATCAATTCCCTAGGTCCAAGGATGAACCTAGAATCAGGAGGGGGAATGTTCACTCAAGGTTAACACATACTATCAACATGCATCAATAATGCACAAACCTTCATCTAAAATAAGCATAGTAGAAGTGTGCATTGGGGACACAAGTGGAAATGATCCATCTAAAAGGAGACAAGAGCATGAAAAATCACTGTAGAGTTACTAAAGGATCTACACACATAATGGGAATAAATGGTGAAATAGTTATTGAGATGGAACTTGTAAAAAGATACAAATGGCATGAAAGTAACTTGAAATACGTAGATGATCCATTTGATTTACTTTTATCATATTATAGTTGAATGTTTCATTGCTTTTGTATTTATTGTAGCATCGTAAATTTGGAGCTTTATGGTCACATGGTCGTCAAGAAAGTGCTAGTGATACAAATATACTTGTGTCTAATCTTGATCATCATGGAGTCTTACAAGACATCATAAAAGTTAGACTCATATGTTTTGATATATTCATTTTTTATGTCAAATAGTTCAAAGTAATATACCATTAAATAGTCCAAATGCAACAGTGGGAAGAGATAAAATTGGATTCTTTGCTATATAGTCACAACGATTATGGATATATCTTCATGATGCAAACAATGTCAACAGGTAATATTTTTTTCTAAAAAAATTACACCAAACTTTGTTAAATTTCTTATAGTTGACTAGAAATAACAATACTACCTCTATGATATTATGCATATGTAATAGGTAATCTTTGAACCAGATTCATCAAATTGGTGGTACGTAATACAAGTTGCACCTTGAGAAGCAAACAAATTTTCAAATCTAAAGATATTCAGGAATAAATAGAAGAAGAAGAAAATAATGTCCTCAATGACTTGGAGGAAAATCAAAGAGATGATCATGATGCCACTATTATGATGGATGAAGATATTGCTTTATTCATCATCTATTGAATCTACATCTAGTACATCCTCAAGTTCTTGTATGGATGCTAATCATCAGTCATCTTATAATCCTATGTTGGAAAAAAAAAGAGATATAGAGATAGCACTAGAAATTACGATTTTTGGAGTTATGGTTCTTAAACAAGATGAAGAATCATGAATTTACTCTATTATTTTATTATATTATTTATTCAATCATGTTATGTAAATTTTGAATCCACTAGAATTTTATGTCCCGTAAAAGGCTTCTCTAAGTGCATAGGTCTAATGGAGATAAAGAGGTTGTCCCCATCTACATGTCTCGGCTAGCAAAGGATGAGTACATTTTGTCAAAGTGGATGTCTATCTCTCAACATTGGTTGAGAATGCATTTAATGCCTAAATACTATTATTCTCCTCTTGGGTTTTGTTTACATGTGGCCAAAGGGTGATTTTAAATGATTCTTGGAGGAAGAGACACATTCTATGCCTCTTGAATCCTACTTAGAACTTCTCTCTTTCATGTCTGATGATATTGGAACTAATTGGGTTATTCAATATTTAAGTTAAGCATTGAAGTCAATCTTTTCATTTTGTAATTCCCGACATAATTTCGATGTAAATATCGACATAATTACCAATATAAATGCTAACTCAATACCAAAGTAGTTTATCAATGTATATAGCAACAATTATACTCATTACATGTACCGAGGCCCATAATATCCCTTCCTAAAAGAAACTCTCTTGAAAATGTCGATAATGGATAGATCTCTTGTAGTAAAAAACGGTGAATATATCCAAGTATTAGTCCATACTCATAACCATATATTCATAGACTAATCCATACTCATAACCATACATTCCTAGACTCATTAATATGTATTTTTACACATCTAAGGTTCTCTATGATTAATTTCTTAAGAGAACAAACTCATAAATTTATTAAGGTCCTGTGTGATTAATTTATTGATTTATTAAGCAACGGATATAGTATTGAAATTCAAGTACCCAACTGACTATACAATGTATTGGTACTTATGGTAGCAACAAGAAGTCTTTTCCCGACCTGATTTCTCTTGACATCCGTATTTGCACATATAGTCGAGGTGATATCACTTACACGATTCTTTTTCTTTGGTTTTATGTGACTGGTTGCACATATACTCGAGAATCGAGATGATCTTTCCTCGGTCTTATCTGAACGGTTTCCTCCATGGTTATGAATGCAGTGACTGGTCCCGATATCCGATTCTCTTTCTTCAGTTTTATGTGAATGGTTGCTTCCATGGTTATGAATGTGGTCCTATCGGTCTCAAGCTTCAATCAGTCCCGCCGGCCTTATTGTTATACGAGATTGTAGAACTACTTCCACATGGCCTTTACATCATACTCGTGTGTTTCGTTGTCTTCTTGAATTGTGCCGCGTGGCTCGCCTCTTACACTTCTTCTCCTTGCGATCCGCACACAAATTGAGTCACCAGCGCTTAAGCCTCCCTCAGCCGCATGTTCACCGAGTGCTCTGAAGTTTATGTCTCCTGAAAAGGTTGTATGGACATTTCTATTGTAGTATCCACACATGGTCTGGTTAGGCTGCCTCTTACTTGTGTGGTATTCGCTTGCTTCTACCTTGATCGTGTGCAAGGCTATTGTAGCGAGACGGCATGTCGTCCAGGTAAACCCTCCAACATGACCTGCTGCTTTACCCACTGAAATATATCGCCTTCAACGAAGGCGTAGTTGAAGGAGTCCTTCCTTCTATGTGTTACACTCGCTCTGCTACATAGCCAAGACCATGCCTCCTCATGTGAGTACTTTGGCACCTACTCTAGATCTCCATCTATCTTTATCAAGATATGTGTTTCAAGCTTCTGCAACCTTTGTTGTGATCTTTACTGCAACTTGTGTGGCCAACACGCCAACATAGTAAATGCTCCTCTCTCTCTCTCTCTCTCTCTCTCTCTCTATATATATATATATATATATATATATATATATAGTCCATATTAAATGCTCCTCTATATAGTCCATAAACCTGCACTTCCCAAATCGGAGGCATTTTAGTTAGTTCTGCAGGGAATAGATCATCAAATTCACTTAACCATTTTGGTTCTGACTCTCTTTGCTTTGTAGATCGTGTTGTTTCTATATAACCATACGCTTATAAACGAATATACGTCCATGGCTGTGTTGGCCATCCTCATGAGCTCACGACCTTATATGTGTATGTGTGCTGGTGAGCCCTGGTTTCTTTGCTTTGCCCATGATATCTCTAGTTGAGGTGGCGTGTCGGTTGCACCTATGATGGTCTTCTAAAGGCTCCAAGCGCCAAACCTTTATGCTTGGTCTAGAAGACCACGTTGCTATTATGTGTCCCCCATTTTACTACTCTGAATGAGTTCAAACTTTCTTTGTAAGTCCCCAAGGTGGTAGCCTAGTGATAAGAATTTAGAGTTTCTATTGGAGGTCTTGGGATCAAATCCTTTTAGGACACCTTATATTAAGGGTGTGTTTGTATGTAGGTGGGCATGTAGGCTGCCATTAACACACCTTAGGCCATCATCATTCGATCGTCATGACGCTTGCTTTCACCATCTTTTTCGGCAATCCTGTGGGGAGCGACAACAGTGTGCAATGCTTGCCCTTCAAGCTCATGCTCAAGATTAGGGACGATGCTTGCCATGGACATCAAACATCTTGACTGAACTTGCGATGCCCAGTTCTACCAAAAGCACTCCGATCGACCAAGCGCCTAACTTGTAGGGTTCATCTCGTGGCTTGTCCACTATCTACAATGTGGCCAATATTTTGAAAGGGCGATACCCGCTTCTAGTACTCGGGTATGTGTAGTGAGTGGTATGGCGTGTGTATGTAGCCAAGTGAAGTTCTCATGTGCAACTAGGAATAAAATAAGACCTCATTAAAAAAAACTCTTCTTTATTATATCTAGGTCAACCAACATAGCCGTCTACCAATCATTGAGGACCAAAATATCTATCGCTCCCCAGATCATAGACAATCCTACGAAGTCACGCAGTACAGTAACCTCCCTCCATGCTTGAAGGCATCCCATGAATTTTCAATCTCTTTCCTTCTAAATTAGAAGGAGTTGCCATTATGCTGTTCTCGGTAAAGAAACAATTACTATAAGTGTCATCTTTATATAAGATCTTGTATCTCCTTCCTTGACCCTTCTTAGGCTTGGGTCTCTCCTGTAACTTTTAGCCCCATGTTGCTCTATCACTCTTGCATAGCAAGGACAAGGTTTGTTGTTCACGGTGGCGACTGCCCCATGGCCTTCAAAGAATCTCACTCTCCTTTCCTTATGGACATTCTCCCATGTCAGTGTCTTCAATTTTTTGAAGAAATGAATAACACTCTGATACAATACCACAATTTTGTAAGGCGCATGTCTACTCATGACCACAGACACAAAAAATGAACATAACTATTGCAATTATAATCCATCATATTCAATGGGGCCATCTCACGTTCACCATCATAATCATCATTTGCATAAGTCAAAATTGTAAGAAAACCACACCTTATCAGGAATTTCACAAAAAAGACAAAGATTACAAAAATGATACCATGTAGCAGAAATTCCCTTGAAACCTTCATTGAAGTTCAAGAATTGAAACCACACTCCATGGGAAGTCAAACCTCCCGACCACACTCACACTCACACTCGCATTAGTCTCCCTTCCTCGGAGGGTCGACCCCAACTACCATAGCATGAAGATGGATAATCACACAAGAAAGTTTTGATCTCACTACACAATTAAAGTAAAGTCCTCAATTGCCAACAAGAGTACTCTAATCCCAAACTATAGTCTTTTCTACAAGAAGCCGCCTAACAATTGTTGAGATATCGAGCTCGTCTAGTGAGGCGGTGGCCACTGATGACCCGCCTGGGGGATAGGCCCCACACTTACACCACTGGCATGGTTGGTGAGATCATGGGAGATATGCGGCCAGTGGGATGACAGGCTGTGTGACAGCCATTCTAGAGAGACTGGTATAGTTATAGCGCCAGCTCATTTAGTCGGGTTCACACTATAGAGAACCCGTGTATGTATTGGTTGAGTACCTTTCATATTATGTGTACTCTTATTCTTGTATATGGTGTGTTGAGTGTTGAGTAGAGAAGAAGAAGATTTTCAGCCTCTCACCTTGTGTGTTCTCTATTAGGGTTTTGTGAGTGTGTGTGTGTGCTTGCAAGAGCTCAAGCTCTCTTCCCCCCTGCATCTTTTCATGGTATCAGAGCCTGGTTCGTGCTAAGGGCTGAGCTGCAAGCAAGAGAACCACAGGAAGCGGTACGAGGGTAAGAGCTTCAACTACTCTTTCCTATTGTGTTGGTGACTACACCCTTGTTGGGAGCTCTACGGGAGGCACCGGCAAACGGTCTCTGATTGAGGAGCTTTCTTCGCGGGAGTAAAGCTATAGGGCAACTATACAGTAAAACACGTTTCGGGCGCGTCTGGACCTCCGTTTTTCAGAAAGCAAGCGATTTCGAGCACTGCGGGTAAGTCATCGATTCTTTGCAGAACTCTGTTTTAAGAACTGCAAGAAGACAGATTGACTGTGCAGACACTGTGGGTGCTGCAAAAAGAGGTCTACAGTTGCCATTGGGTGTATGTATGCACATTGAAGTCACTGTTGGTGACATTTGAGAGTACTATAGTACTGCTGTGCAGAAAATACAGCAGTTTGTGCAAAAAAACCAGAGTGCAGTTTCTGGTAAAATTGTGTGTTTGGCAAGATGTCAAATGATGGGATAACTCAGATTGTGGCTGAGAAGCTTGATAAGAATAACTTCCATGCTTGGAGGTTCAGGTTGACAAATTTCCTGATGGGAAAAGGCTATTGGGACTACATAGAAGGTGAACATGAAGAGGCACCAGAGATACCGGCGTATATAAATCCGACAGCTGTGCAGATGTGAAAGAGTTTAAAGACTAGAACCAAGGAGCCAGGAAGGTTATGTATTGGCTCTCCATTAGTATACAGGACACCATGATTGGACACATTCAGGATGCCAAGTCCCCCAAGGAGGCGTGGGACACCTTGGTAAAGCTCTATGAAACAAATACCAAGGCACGTAAGATACAGTTGAAGAATGAACTTCATACTGTGGAGAAAAAGAGCATGTCTGTGAATGATTATGCGTTGAAGATAAAGGGTATTGTGGAATCCCTTGCATCTATTGGTGTGTCAGTAGATGATGATGATAAGGTGGAGGTCTGTCTACGTGGTCTCGGGCCACAATACAAGGCGTTTAAGACGTCTATTCAGACTTGGGAAAACATTCCCAACTTTACAGATTTGGTGTCTATGCTGATTATCGAAGAAAGACCGTATTAGGTATTATGGGAAAAATCCCGCATTATGGGAATTTTGAAATTGAGAGGTTTCATGTATTATGGGAATTTCCCACTTAATGTGGGAAAAGTTATTGTGGAATTTCTTAATATAGAATGGAGGAAGGTACTAGTGTTGATAATCACCGTTCAAACCAAAAAAGTGGTATTAGTATTTGTGCATAAACATAATTGAAAGGAGTTTGATAAAAGCATGTAGGAAGGTGGTGTTGATAAACACCATTTAATAAGAAAGTGGTATTTGTTTCTTTGCAAGGACCTGCAGCAATTGAGTTGTATACTGCACAAAATTTATGAAACGATTGAACAAATAAGATAGAAACATTATTATAATATCAAAAAGATGTAGGAGGCACAAAGAAAAATTTCATTCAATAAGTGAAAATAAAAAATAAAGAAGATACCAAACTACATCTCTTTTGGATATTAGAGTTATATTAACCTAAAAATCCACATTGTCAATATTGAATCTACAAACGCTACTCCTCATTGAAGGAACCATCAATATGAGCTTCATCCTCACAAGCCAAGCCTAAGCATACTTTTGCTTTACGGGCTTCCTTTTTTGGTATCTTGATTCTTTTGTATGGTGGTGGATTCCTTGGTTTCCCCACGACCAAAGAATTGCATCAGCATTTTCCCATACTTGTTGTTCTGCCTCATTAATTTGCCAATATCCCTTCCAACAATCAGCATAAGCTTGAGCATCTGTCAAACCTTTCTTCCTTACACAAGGTCCCCAATATTGAATCAAGAGTTTCTTATAATTTGGTGATGTAGGCTCATCAACAATATCCGATTCAGCCATAGCAAGCCAAACTGGATAGATGTTTGTGTCATCTGGGTGCAGCGTGACAAAGTGTCCTTGCTGAACATGTAGCATAGGGTTAAATGCCTCCCTTGGTTTATCCCGTGCAGGCCCACAATAATGATCATTATGTTCTTCCATACCTAAGAATATTTGTGCCTGCAATTGTTCAACATTCATATCATCTAATTGATGGGACCCTTCAGATTTTGGCCAAAAATCTGTGTACTTTCTTGCCTCTGATTGTATTGGTTTTCCAAGATCTTCGATTATATTACTCCAATAATCTATCACGGGCCTATAATATCTTGGCACAAATGAACCATTACTTAGATTCTGCCAAAATTTTATGTAACCCTTCAATCCTGATATTACTTTTGCATGCATCTTTATATGCTCGGCCATTGGTAGTAGAGGTGGATCTCCTTTTGGTAACCTTGGTTTACCTTCATTGCCTATCTTCCAAAGATGGATACTTCCACTCTAATTATGAATAGCTACATGTGCCTTAAATTGCATTACCGGTGTGTCTCCTTCCATGAAGAACCTGAATAGAAGTGGTTTGGAGTGACCTATAAGTGCTTCTTGTCCATCACAAATGTAGCCCACAATATGCCTTGAAGTCAGGGACCTTTTTAAGCAAGAAGGGAGCTGGAGAAGAAGTTGAGCTGGTTCTTAAAGTATCCATCAAATGTGGTAAAGTAAGGTTTGTCCCACTCTTAATTTCTCTGAAAACCTGCTAAACATGGCATCTATATCCTCATGTGTATGTCCGACCATTAGAAATCCCAACTGTACAGTTTTGAAAGCACCCCGTGCAACACGCAATGACAAATAGGCAAATAAGTACCGATTTTTATTTTCTCCAGCACAATTATCTAGTTGTAGCAACAAGTTTTCTGGCAACTTGCGAAACGAGGAAACCCAATTCATTGTGTCTCCCTGATTTATACATGGTTCAACAATGGGATCTTTACCATCACTCATATTGTGGTTGTCTAAAGCTGTCCTTGAATTTAAAGCATGTAAAAGTGAAACATTGCTCCTTGGAAGTCCATTTGTTACTAGATCACCAAGAGGATGCTTATCCATCCTCTCTAAGTTATGTAAACAACTTGCGATTGAGCCAATTGTTAGATTGGGATCAGATGGCCATAAACCATTCAAAATAAAGTGTCCATAATGACCTTCTGCATGGCCATGAGTGATCATACCAATCAATGCAATTGGTAAATTATATCCCGAATCCACACCCTTGGGAAGGACCCGTAGTCTGGGAATGGCTGTTTTCTTTTGATCCATCTTGTCATGGATGATGCATACATACTTTTGTGGTTGGGTTTTTGAAAATATGCGCCATGCATAGTATAAGCTCCTGCAACTTTGTTGTTGTTGCATGTGAATATCTCTTTCACTGAGGAGCCTTGCTATGTTCCATACACATCAACAAAACAAATTACTCCAAGAAGAGACCTACTTCACATGACAATAACCAAGGAGCTAGAATTGCATTTGATCTAGCTCTACCATGTGGTAGAGCTGTATTCTACCTAGACCACATCGTAGAGCTAGAATGCTTTGAGGTCTAGCTCTACCATGTGGTGGAGCTAGAATTGCATTTGAGGTCTAGCTCTACCATATGGTAGAGCAAGAATGCATCGATCTAGCTGTGTTCCATACACATCAAGAAAACCAATTACTCCAAGAAGAGACCTACTTCACATGACAAGAACCAAGGAGCTAGAATCGCATTTGATCTAGCTCTACCATGTGGTAGAGCTGTATTCTACCTAGACCACATCGTAGAGCTAGAATGCTTTGAGGTCTAGCTCTACCATGTGGTGGAGCTAGAATTGCATTTGATCTAGCTCTACCATGTGGTAGAGCTGTATTCTACCTAGACCACATCGTAGAGCTAGAATGCTTTGAGGTCCAGCTCTACCATGTGGTGGAGCTAGAATTGCATTTGAGGTCTAGCTCTACCATGTGGTAGAGCTGTATTGACCAGAATGCATCGATCTAGCTGTGTTCCATACACATTAACAAAACCAATTACTCCAAGAAGAGACCTACTTCACATGACAAGAACCAAGGAGCTATAGTTGCATTTGATCTAGCTCTACCACGTGGTAGAACTATATTCTACCTAGACCACATCGTAGAGCTAGAATGCTTTGAGGTCCAGCTCTACCATGTGGTGGAGCTAGAATTGCATTTGAGGTCTAGCTCTACCATGTGGTAGAGCAAGAATGCATCGATCTAGCTGTGTTTCATACACATCAACAAAACCAATTACTCCAAAAAGAGACCTACTTCACATGACAAGAACCGAGGAGCTATAATTGCATTTGATCTAGCTCTACCACGTGGTAGAGCTGTATTCTACCTAGACCACATCATAGAGCTAGAATGCTTTGAGGTGCAGCTCTACCATGTGGTGAAGCTAGAATTGCATTTGAGGTCTAGCTCTACCATATGGTAGAGCTAGAATTGCATTTGAGGTCTAGCTCTACCATGTGGTAGAGCAAGAATGCATCGATCTAGCTGTGTTCCATACACAACAACAAAACCAATTACTCCAAGAACAGACCTACTTCACATGACAAGAACCAAGGAGCTATAATTGCATTTGATCTTGCTCTACCACGTGGTAGAGCTGTATTCTACCTAGACCACATCGTGGAGCTAGAATTATTTGAGGTCTAGCTCTACCATGTGGTGGAGCTAATGCAGATCAATAAAACCAATTACTCCAAGAAGAGACCTACTTCACATGATGAGAACCAAGGATCTAGAAAAAAGGTCAGACTCTATTAGTCCTAAAAATCTATATAAACTTGTAGTCTCTCATTCAATGCAATAGAAGTGTTTATGTAATCATGGTTTGTGTGTGAATTGATCTTCCCTAGTCCTTGATACCTAACAATCTATGGTAGGAATCAATGTTTCAAATTCTGGGCTTGTTATAGGAATTGCATCTGTAATTGGAGGATCAGAATGATCCCCTTCTTCATCACCGCTATAGCTTTCGTTTGATCAAATTAAGTTGCCAGTCATGATAGTAGATTGCAAAATAATCTTTGGCCATCGAACAACACTCCATAATGAGTCTTGGAGAGATGAAGTATCCATTGTAGGAAAAGGTAGGACCACATCTTTCAAACATTCCTCCACTAGTATGGATACATTTCCTTGCCCTATCTTTGTACCAAAATTTCCTTGAATTTATACATATACTTTAACCTATGATAAAAGCTATAATCAAACTTATAAGCTTACAGTTATATTTATTAAATAAGCTATAATATAGTAGCATTAAAATATGCTTTTATTAACTATAAGTTACTATAAGCTATATAGTTATAAATATATAATTTAAGTTACTATAAGTTATATAGTTATAGTTATAGGTTAATATATAGGTTAATGTATATAATTTAAGTCACAATAGGTTATTTATAAACTTTAAATTATATAGGTTTATATATAAATAGGTTTGATTTATGTAGCTATAGAAAGTTTATAAATAAGATATATAAAGTATAATTATAAACTATAAATAGACTTTAAGTTACTATAGTGAACCTATTAAACCTATAAGCCTATTTATATATATCTTTAAGTGTATTTATATAATCAAACCTATAGTTACTATAGTTAATCTATTAAACCTATAAGCCTATAATTTATAATATATCTTTAAGTTACTATAGTTAACCTATTAAACCTATAAGCCTAATAATTTATATATATCTTTAAGCCTATTTATATAAACAAATCTATAAGCCTATTAATTATAAACTTTAAGCCTATATATATAACTATAAAAGCTATATTTTTATAATCAAATCTTTAATCCTATCGATTATACTTTTATATTACCTATTTATAATTTAAAGATTTATTTATAAACTATAGGTTATTTATAAACTTTAACTATTAGGTTTATTTATAAACTAATAGGGGCCTACAATGAGTGGGAAAAGGAATTCAATTAATTAATGAGAGGAAGTGGGTGGGTCTAACTAAGGTGGCTCATAAATAATTGGCGTTATCAGGACATACTCCTTTTCTCTAGCATAGCATTCTAACCGTTTCCACCATCTTGCACTGCTTTTCATTCTCGTGCGGACCCACTCCATGGGAAACCTACAACAGAGGAGCTTGAAACATCTCCACTGCAACAAACAGAACAAGGCAGAGGAGCTTGAAACATCTCCACTGCAAACAGAACAAGGCAAAGGCATATTCTCCTTTGAGGAGATTGAGTCCCTTGCAATGGATGGTGTCTCGATTCTTGGGATGCATTAAGGCACTGTCATCCCATGGCTATCGACTTGCTTATGCCTTTGCAACACGTGCTCTTTCGGCATCTCAAATTGCCCATGCATGCAAAACAACCAATGGCTCAGATGCATCACAAATGAACGGGAACGATCAGACCAGCCAAAATTTGCATGCTGCCAACAGCCAGGTTGCAACCCCTCTTGATGGAGGCAATGGCTGCAAATCTTGTTGAGGTGCGAGAGAAGGGGGAGGCCATAAGGGAGGATTTATGAAGGATGATGCATTTTTTCTTCCATAGGAATTTTTTAAACGGATTTAAAAAATTAATTATGGAGCTGGAGTTTCCATTGATGCATTCGATTGTGAGCAATGATTTTCAGAGGGGAGTAGAGCCATTAGGCGAGTATAATTGTATAGTATGCAAGGTTTAGAATTGATATTAATATCATTTAATTTACATGTCATTGACCTGCAATTTCAAAAAAAAAAACAAATTAAAACATTTAATCTTATCCCAGCCGGCGCGTCTCTGACGAAACGAATTCGAATTCGTGGCCCGCATCCTCCTGCGCCTGCAGCAGCGCTAGATGCCTGGTTCGTTAGCTACTGTCGTTGCCTAGAGAAGCAGACGGTGGTTCGTTGCCTAGAGGAGCAGACGCCTGCTGGTTCGTTGCCTAGAGGAGCAGCGCTGGTTCAATGGCTGGTTCGTTGCCTAGAGGAGCAAACGCCATAGCCTCATACAGCTGAGCGCTGCTTTCATCAATCTCTAGGAAAACGCCATAGCCTCATACATCTGAGCGTTTTGTGCCTGCGCTGATTTCTAAGCGCTGCTTTCATCAAACGCAGCGTCACAGCAGCGTTTAGTGCATGCGTTGCTTTCTGAGCGCTGCTTTCATCAAACGAAGCTTCACAGCAGCGTTTTGTGCCTGCGCTGCTTTCTGAGCGCTGCTTTCATCAAACGCAGCTTCACAGCAGCGTTTTGTGCATGTTTTGTGCGCTGCTTTCTTTTGGGCCTCATACAGGCGAGGGAAGCTGCAGCCTTGAGTTTTGTTTCTTTTGGGTCTCATACATACATGTAACCTTAGTGGATTGGAGTTTTGTGTTTTGCTTTCTTTTGGGCCTCATACAGCAGCTGAAGGAAATTTTCATCTCAGCAGGATGCCATAGCCAGAAAAGCTTCATCACTGTGATGCTCGGCAGGATGCCATAGCCAGAAAAGCTTCATCATCGCCAGGCAGCTGCTTCTCTTTACACTGTGTTCTACTATCCCTTCTCTTTTCCCCAAACATCAATGACATGACAAAATCATTCAAAAGGAAGAGACCATGACGCTTGACAACCAAGGCATGCACTGCAGCTCCATGCACTTGGCGGAGTAGATTTAGGTATTTTCTCTTCAACCATTCCTGATTTTTTGAATTCTTGCATACTTTTATTTTCTACTCTATATCAATGTGTATGATCTGAATTTTAATTGACATGTTCAAAACTTTAAATCTAATCATAGATAATGATTTAATATGAGACAAAAATATGTGTACCTTGTGGTATCGTTGAATTTGATAATGGATGCGGTGATGTCCAAGTGCTAGTTATCAATGACAAGATGGGAAAGTAGGTTTGTATTACATAAGTGACATGGATATCAAGTAAAATTTGAAAAAGAGCAAGACCATTTTAAATTCTTAAAGGGCGGGATAATTTGAATTTAAAATTGGGCGGGATAATTTTGAATTTAAAATTGGGCGGGATAATTTGAATGCTCTACCACATGCTAGAGCTGGAGAAATGCATTCTAGCTCTACCACATGGTAGAGCTGGAGTTGAAGTTACTTAAACTAGTGCAAGATTGCTTGAAATGGCAAACCATCCATCTTTGTATAGGTGTCTTCAAATAAGCATTACTTGTGTCCCAATGGTAGCCAAGAATATTGCTAAGCCGGCTATGGAAGCTCCCTTGTCCTAGAGCATGTACAAAAGACCCCTCTCCACCTTCTTCATAGCATAGCTTCTCCCCTCTCTCCTTGCTTGAAATTGTACTTTCCTACTCTTACACTCTATGCATGAGATCTATGCAAGAGAGCTCTCATAATAATGCAAGATGTAACTCTATGCTTGTGAGCTCTATGAATGAGAGCTCCTAATGCAAGACCTAGCTCTATGCATGAGAACTCTTTCACTTTTTACATGAGATCTATCCATGGGAGCTCTTATAATAATGCAAATGGCCTCTTCTTGGAGTAATTGGTTTTGTTGATTTGCATGGTACACAGCTAGATCAATGCATTCTCGCTCTACCACATGGTAGAGCTAGACCTCAAATGCAATTCTAGCTCCACCACATGGTAGAGCTAGACCTCAAAGCAGTCTAGCTCTACGATGTGGTCTAGGTTGGATACAGCTCTACCACGTGGTAGGGCTAGATCAAATGCAATTCTAGCTTCTTGGTTCTTGTCATGTGAAGTAGATCTCTTCTTGGAGTAATTGGTTTTGTTGATCTGCATGGTACACAGCTATATCGATGCATTCTAGCTCCACCACATGGTAGAGCTAGATCGGATGCAATTTTAGCTCCTTGGTTCTCGTGTTGAAGTAGGTCTCGTCTTAGAGTAATTGGCTTTGTTGATCTGCTTGTACATAGCTAGATCCGGGTTGCTTTCCACACATTTGTCCATGCATGATTCGATTTTCATGCCTCTTCGGTGCCGTTTGGACCACGGTTGGAAATTTCCACCATTTGGCATGCTCGTGCATCTTTTTCGAGAACCCGGATTCGGACAGTTAGAAGTTGAGGATCTGGGACCCCATCAGAGAACGGACCACACGGACTTGTTCTAGGAAAGTTGCTCTATGTCCACATCACTCCGTGCATGGATTTAAGCATCACAATCAGTTCTCCCAGCGCGTCAAAGTTGGGTTCCGGCGAAGATAGTGCAAAATTGCCATAATAGAGTTTCAGGTCCGAAATGAGTCCGAATCACATCTAAACATATGGAACACAGCTAGATCGATGCATTCTTGCTCTATAACATGGTAGAGCTAGACCTTAAATGCAATTCTAGCTCCACCACATGGTAGAGCTAGACTTCAAAGCATTCTATCTCTACAATGTGGTTTGGGTAGAATACAGCTCTACCACAGTTACATTCAACCTCAACCGGTTACATTCATTAAAGTCTAGCTCTACCACATGGTAGAGCTAGGAGAATGCATTCTAGCTCCACCACATGGTAGAGCTAGATCTCAAAGAATTCTAGCTCTACGATGTGGTCTAGATAGAATACAGCTCTACCACATGGTAGAGCTAGAGCTCAAATGCAATTCTACCTCCACCACATGGTAGAGCTAGACCTCAAAGCATTCTATCTCTACAATGTGGTTTAGGTAGAATACAGCTCTACCACAGTTACATTCAACCTCAGCCGGTTGCATTCATTGAGGTCTAGCTCTACCACATGGTAGAGCTTGAAGAATGCATTCTAGCTCCACCACATGGTAGAGCTGGACCTCAAAGCATTCTAGCTCTACAATGTGGTCTAGATACAATACAGCTCTACCACATGGTAGAGCTAGACCTCAAATGGTAGAGCTGGACCTCAAAGCATTCTAGCTCTATAATGTGGTCTAGATACAATACAGCTCTACCACATGGTAGAGCTAGACCTCAAATGCAATTCTAGCTCCACCACATGGTAGAGCTGGACCTCAAAGCATTCTTGCTCTACGATGTGGTCTTGGTAGAAAACAGCTCTACCACCTGGTAGAGCTAGATCAAATGCAATTCTGGCTCCTTGGTTCTTGTCATGTGAAGTATGTCTCTTCTTGGAGTAATTGGTTTTGTTGATGTGTATGGAACATAGCTAGATCGATGCATTCTTGATCTACCAGAGCTAGACCTCAAATGCAATCCTAGCTCCACCACATGGTAGAGCTAGACCTCAAAGCATTCTATCTCTACAATGTGGTTTAGGTAGAATACAGCTCTACCACAGTTACATTCAACCTCAGCCAGTTACATTCATTGAAGTCTAGCTCTACCACATGGTAGAGCTAGGAGAATGCATTCTAGCTCCACCACATGGTAGAGCTGGACCTCAAAGCATTCTAGCTCTACGATGTGGTCTAGATAGAATACAGCTCTACCACATGGTAGAGCTAGAGCTCAAATGCAATTCTAGCTCCACCACATGGTAGAGATGGACCTCAAAGCATTCTAGCTCTACGATGTGGTCTAGATAGAATACAGATCTACCACGTGGTAGAGCTAGATCAAATGCAATTCTAGCTCCACCACATGGTAGAGCTGGACCTCAAACCATTCTAGCTCTACGATGTGGTCTAGGTAGAATACAGCTCTACCATGTGGTGGAGCTAGAATTGCATTTGATCTAGCTCTACCACGTTGTAGATCTGTATTCTATCTAGACCACATCGTAGAGCTAGAATGCTTTGAGGTCCAGCTCTACCATGTGGTGGAGCTAGAATTGCATTTGAGCTCTAGCTCTACCATGTGGTAGAGCTATATTCTTTCTAGACCACATCGTAGAGCTAGAATGATTTGAGGTCCAGCTCTACCATGTGGTGAAGGTAGAATGCATTCTCCTAGCTCTACCATGTGGTAGAGCTAGACTTCAATGAATGTAACCGGCTGAGGTTGAATGTAACTGTGGTAGAGCTGTATTCTACCTAATCCACATTCTAGAGATAGAATGCTTTGAGGTCTAGCTCTACCATGTGGTAGAGCTAGATCAAAATCAATTCTAGCTCCCTGGTTCTTGTCATGGGAAGTAGGTCTCTTCTTGTAGTAATTGGTTTTGTTGATGTGTATGGATCACAGCTAGATCGATGCATTCTTGCTCTACAACATGGTAGAGCTAGACCTCAAATGCAATTCTAGCTCCACCACATGGTAGAGCTAGACCTCAAAGCTTTCTATCTCTAGAATGTGGTTTAGGTAGAATACAGCTCTACCACAGTTACATTTAACCTCTGCCGATTACATTCATTGAAGTCTAGCTCTACCACATGGTAGAGCTAGGAGAATGCATTCTACCTCCGCCACATGGTAGAGCTGGACCTCAAAGCATTCTAGCTCTACGATGTGGTCTAGATAGAATACAGCTCTACCACATGGTAGAGCTAGATCTCAAATGTAATTCTAGCTCCACCACATGGTAGAGCTGGACCTCAAAGCATTCTAGCTCTACAATGTGGTCTAGCTAGAATACAGCTCTACCATCTATTAGAGCTAGATCAAATACAATTTTGGCTCCTTGGTTCTTGTCATGTGAAGTATGTCTCTTCTTGGAGTAATTGGTTTTGTTGATGTGTATGGAACACAGCTAGATCGATGCATTCTTGCTCTACCAGAGCTAGACCTCAAATGCAATTCTAGCTCCACCACATGGTAGAGCTAGACCTCAAAGCATTCTATCTCTACAATGTGGTTTAGGTAGAATACAGCTCTACCATAGTACATTCAACCACAGCCGGTTGCATTCATTGAAGTCTAGCTCTACCACATGGTAGAGCTTGAAGAATGCATTCTAGCTCCACCACATGGTAGAGCTGGACCTCAAAGCATTCTAGCTCTACGAGATAGAATGCATTCATTGAAGTCTAGCTCTACCATGTTGTAGAGCAAGAATGCATCGATCTAGCTGTGTTCCATACACATCAACAAGACCAATAACTCCAAGAAGAGACCTACTTCCCATGACAAGAACCAAGGAGCTAGAATTGCTTTTGATCTAGCTCCACCACATGGTAGAGCTGGACCTCAAAGCATTCTAGCTCTACGATGTGGTGTAGGGTAGAATATAACTCTACCACAGTTACATTCAACCTCAGCCGGTTACATTCATTGAAGTCTAGCTCTACCACATGGTAGAGCTAGAAGAATGCATTCTAGCTCCACCACATGGTAGAGCTGGACCTCAAAGCATTCTGGCTCTACGAGATAGAATATAGCTCTACCACATGGTAGAGCAAGACCTCAAATGCAATTCTAGCTCCACCACATGGTAGAGCTGGACCTCAAAGCATTCTAGCTCTTTGATGTGGTCTAGGTAGAATATAGCTCTACCACGTGGTAGAGCTAGATCAAATGCAATTCTAGATCCTTGGTTCTTGTCATGTGAAGTAGTCTCTTCTTGGAGTAATTGGTTTTGTTGATATTTATGGAACACAGCATCGTAGAGCTTGAATGCTTTGAGGTCCAGCTCTACCATGTGGTAGAGCTAGATCAAATGCAATTAGAGCTCCTTTGTTCTTGTCATGTGAAGTAGGTCTCTTCTTGGAGTAAATGGTTTTGTTGATGTGTATGAAACATAGCTAGATCGATGCATTCTTGCTCTACAACATGGTAGAGCTAGACCTCAAATGCAATTCTAGCTCCACCACATGGTAGAGCTAGACCTCAAAGCATTCTATCTCTACAATGTGGTTTAGGTAGAATACAGCTCTACAACAGTTACATTCAACCTCAGCCGGTTACATTCATTGAAGTCTAGCTCTACCACATGGTAGATCTAGATCAAATGCAATTCTAGATCCTTGCTTCTTGTCATGTGAAGTAGTCTCTTCTTGGAGTAAATGGTTTTGTTGATATTTATGGAACACAGCATCGTAGAGCTAGAATGCTTTGAGGTCCAGCTCTACCATGTAGTAGAGCTAGATCAAATGCAATTAGAGCTCCTTGGTTCTTGTCATGTGAAGTAGGTCTCTTCTTGGAGTAAATGGTTTTGTTGATGTGTATGGAACACAGCTAGATCGATGCATTCTGGTCAATACAGCTCTACCACATGGTAGAGCTAGACCTCAAATGCAATTCTAGCTCCACCACATGGTAGAGATGGACCTCAAAGCATTCTACGATGTGGTCTAGGTAGAATACAGCTCTACCACATGGTAGAGCTAGACCTCAAATGCAATTCTATCTCCACCACATGGTAGAGCTAGACCTCAAAGCATTCTAGCTCTACGATGTGGTCTAGGTAG
The DNA here is from genome assembly GCF_041138505.1 of Cibotium barometz. Taxonomy (NCBI): domain Eukaryota; kingdom Viridiplantae; phylum Streptophyta; class Polypodiopsida; order Cyatheales; family Cibotiaceae; genus Cibotium; species Cibotium barometz. The sequence goes on along the minus strand of NC_141078.1, from coordinate 38,736,006 downwards.
AATACAGCTCTACCACATGGTAGAGCTAGATCAAATGCAATTCTAGCTCCTTGGTTCTTGTCATGTGAAGTAGGTCTCTTCTTGTAGTAATTGGTTTTGTTGATGTGTATGGAACACAGCTAGATCGATGCATTCTTGCTCTACCACATGGTAGAGCTAGACCTCAAATGCAATTTTAGCTCCACCACATGGTAGAGCTAGACCTCGAAGCATTCTATCTCTACACTGTGGTTTAGGTAGAATACAGCTCTACCACAGTTACATTCAACCTCAGCCGGTTGCATTCATTGAAGTCTAGCTCTACCACATGGTAGAGCTAGAAGAATGCATTCTAGCTCCACCACATGGTGGAGCTTGACCTCAAAGCATTCTAGCTCTACTATGTGGTCTAGCTAGAATACAGCTCTACCATGTGGTAGAGCTAGATCAAATGCAATTCGTGCTCCTTGGTTCTTGGCATGTGAAGTAGGTCTCTTCTTGGAGTAATTGGTTTTGTTGATGTGTATGGAACACAGCTAGATCGATGCATTCTTGCTCTACCACATGGTAGAGCTAGACCTCAAATGCAATTCTAGCTCCACCAGAGCTAGACCTTAAAGCATTCTATCTCTACAATGTGGTTTAGGTAGAATACAGCTCTACCACGTGGTAGACCTGGATCAAATGCAATTCTAGCTCCTTGGTTATTGTCATGTGAAGCAGGTTTCTTTTTGGAGTACAGTTACATTCAACCTCAGCCGGTTGCATTCATTGAAGTCTAGCTCTACCACATGGTAGAGCTTGAAGAATGCATTCTAGCTCCACCACATGGTAGAGCTGGACCTCAAAGCATTCTAGCTCTATGATGTGGTCTAGATAGAATACAGCTCTACCACATGGTAGAGCTAGATCTCAAATGCAATTCTAGCTCCACCACATGGTAGAGCTAGACCTCAAAGCATTCTAGCTCTACGATGTGGTCTAGGTAGAATACAGCTCTACCACGTGGTAGAGCTAATTCAAATGCAATTCTAGCTCCTTGGTTCTTGTCATGTGAAGTATGTCTCTTCTTGGAGTAATTGGTTTTGTTGATGTGTATGGAACATAGCTAGATCGATGCATTCTTGCTCTACCACATGGTAGAGCTAGACCTCAAATGCAATTCTATCTTCACCACATGGTAGAGCTGGACCTGAAAGCAATTCTAGCTCTACGACGTGGTGTAGGTAGAATATAGCTCTACCACAGTTACATTCAACCTCAGCCGGTTACATTCATTGAAGTCTAGCTCTACCACATGGTAGAGCTAGAAGAATGCATTCTAGCTCCACCACATGGTAGAGCTGGACCTCAAAGCATTCTAGCTCTAGGAGATAGAATACAGCTCTACCACATGGTAGAGCTAGAGCTCAAATGCAATTCTAGCTCCACCACATGGTAGAGCTGGACCTCAAAGCATTCTAGCTCTACGATGTGGTCTAGGTAGAATACAGCTCTACCACGTGGTAGAGCTAGATCAAATGCAATTCTAGATCCTTGGTTCTTGTCATGTGAAGTAGTCTCTTCTTGGAGTAATTGGTTTTGTTGATGTTTATGGAACACAGCATCGTAGAGCTAGAATGCTTTGAGGTCCATCTCTACCATGTGATAGAGCTAGGTCAAATGCAATTAGAGCTCCTTGGTTCTTGTCATGTGAAGTAGGTCTCTTCTTGGAGTAAATGGTTTTGTTGGTGTGTATGAAACACAGCTAGATCGATGCATTCTGGTCAATACAGCTCTACCCATGGTAGAGCTAGACCTCAAATGCAAGTCTAGCTCCACCACATGGTAGAGCTGGACCTCAAAGCATTGTAGCTCTACGATGTGGTCTAGGTAGAATACAGCTCTACCACATGGTGGAGCTAGACCTCAAATGCCATTCTATCTCCACCACGTGGTAGAGCTAGACCTCAAAGCATTCTAGCTCTACGATGTGGTCTAGGTAGAATACAGCTCTACCACGTGGTAGAGCTAGATCAAATGCAATTCTAGCTCCTTGGTTCTTGTCATGTGAAGTAGGTCTCTTCTTGTAGTAATTGGTTTTGTTGATGTGTATGGAACACAGCTAGATCGATGCATTCTTGCTCTACCACATGGTAGAGCTAGACCTCAAATGCAATTCTAGCTCCACCACATGGTAGAGCTGGACCTCGAAGCATTCTATCTCTACAATGTGGTTTAGGTAGAATACAGCTCTACCACAGTTACATTGAACAAACCTCAACCGGTTGCATTCATTGAAGTCTAGCTCTACCACATGGTAGAGCTAGAAGAATGCATTCTAGCTCCACCACATGGTGGAGCTTGAACTCAAAGCATTCTTGCTCTACTATGGGGTCTAGCTAGAATACAGCTCTACCACGTGGTAGAGCTAGATCAAAAGAAATTCTAGCTCCTTGGTTCTTGTCATGGGAAGTAGGTCTCTTCTTGGAGTAATTGGTTTTGTTGATGTGTATGGAACACAGCTAGATCGATGCATTCTTGCTCTACAACATGGTAGAGCTAGACCTCAAATGCTAATCTAGCTCCACCACATGGTAGAGCTAGACCTCAAAGCATTCTATCTCTACAATGTGGTTTAGGTAGAATACAGCTCTACCACAGTTACATTCAACCTCAGCCGGTTGCATTCATTGAAGTCTAGCTCTACCACATGGTAGAGCTAGAAGAATGCATTCTAGCTCCATCACATGGTGGAGCTTGACCTCAAAGCATTCTAGCTCTACTATGTGGTCTAGCTAGAATACAGCTCTACCATGTGGTAGAGCTAGATCAAATGCAATTCGTGCTCCTTGGTTCTTGGCATGTAAAGTAGGTCTCTTCTTGGAGTAATTGGTTTTGTCGATGTGTATGGAACACAGCTAGATCGATGCATTCTTGCTCTACAACATGGTAGAGCTAGACCTCAAATGCAATTCTAGCTCCACCAGAGCTAGACCTTAAAGCATTCTATCTCTACAATGTGGTTTAGGTAGAATACAGCTCTACCACGTGGTAGAGCTGGATCAAATGCAATTCTAGCTCCTTCGTTATTGTCATGTGAAGCAGGTTTCTTTTTGGAGTATAGTTACATTCAACCTCAGCCGATTGCATTCATTCAAGTCTAGCTCTACCACATGGTAGAGCTTGAAGAATGCATTCTAGCTCCACCACATGGTAGAGCTCGACCTCAAAGCATTCTAGCTCTATGATGTGGTCTAGATAGAATACAACTCTACCACATGGTAGAGCTAGATCTCAAATGCAATTCTAGCTCCACCACATGGTAGAGCTAGACCTCAAAGCATTTTAGCTCTACGATGTGGTCTAGGTAGAATACAGCTCTACCACGTGGTAGAGCTAATTCAAATGCAATTCTAGCTCCTTGGTTCTTGTCATGTGAAGTATGTCTCTTCTTGGAGTAATTGATTTTGTTGATGTGTATGGAACATAGCTAGATCGATGCATTCTTGCTCTACCACATGGTAGAGCTAGACCTCAAATGCAATTCTAGCTCCACCACATGGTAGAGCTGGACCTCAAAGCATTCTAGCTCTACGACGTGGTGTAGGTAGAATATAGCTCTACCACAATTACATTCATTGAAGTCTAGCTCTACCACATGGTAGAGCTAGAAGAATGCATTCTAGATCCACCACATGGTAGAGCTGGACCTCAAAGCATTCTAGCTCTAGGAGATAGAATACAGCTCTACCACATGGTAGAGCTAGACCTCAAATGCAATTCTAGCTCCACCACATGGTAGAGCTGGACCTCAAAGTATTCTAGCTAGATCAAATGTAATTCTAGATCCTTGGTTCTTGTCATGTGAAGTAGTCTCTTCTTGGAGTAATTGGTTTTGTTGATGTTTATGGAACACAGCATCGTAGAGCTAGAATGCTTTGAGGTCCATCTCTACCATGTGATAGAGCTAGGTCAAATGCAATTAGAGCTCCTTGGTTCTTGTCATGTGAAGTAGGTCTCTTCTTGGAGTAAATGGTTTTGTTGGTGTGTATGAAACACAGCTAGATCGATGCATTCTGGTCAATACAGCTCTACCCATGGTAGAGCTAGACCTCAAATGCAATTCTAGCTCCACCACATGGTAGAGCTGGACCTCAAAGCATTGTAGCTCTACGATGTGGTCTAGGTAGAATACAGCTCTACCACATGGTAGAGCTAGACCTCAAATGCAATTCTATCTCCACCACATGGTAGAGCTAGACCTCAAAGCATTCTAGCTCTACGATGTGGTCTAGGTAGAATACAGCTCTACCACGTGGTAGAGCTAGATCAAATGCAATTCTAGCTCCTTGGTTCTTGTCATGTGAAGTAGGTCTCTTCTTGTAGTAATTGGTTTTGTTGATGTGTATGGAACACAGCTAGATCGATGCATTCTTGCTCTACCACATGGTAGAGCTAGACCTCAAATGCAATTCTAGCTCCAACATGGTAGAGCGATGCATTCTTGCTCTACCACATGGTAGAGCTAGACCTCAAATGCAATTCTAGCTCCACCACATGGTAGAGCTGGACCTCGAAGCATTCTATCTCTACAATGTGGTTTAGGTAGAATACAGCTCTACCACAGTTACATTGAACAAACCTCAACCGGTTGCATTCATTGAAGTCTAGCTCTACCACATGGTAGAGCTAGAAGAATGCATTCTAGCTCCACCACATGGTGGAGCTTGAACTCAAAGCATTCTTGCTCTACTATGGGGTCTAGCTAGAATACAGCTCTACCACGTGGTAGAGCTAGATCAAAAGCAATTCTAGCTCCTTGGTTCTTGTCATGGGAAGTAGGTCTATTCTTGGAGTAATTGGTTTTGTTGATGTGTATGGAACACAGCTAGATCGATGCATTCTTGCTCTACAACATGGTAGAGCTAGACCTCAAATGCTAATCTAGCTCCACCACATGGTAGAGCTAGACCTCAAAGCATTCTATCTCTACAATGTGGTTTAGGTAGAATACAGCTCTACCACAGTTACATTCAACCTCAGCTGGTTACATTCATTGAAGTCTAGCTCTACCACATGGTAGAGCTAGGAGAATGCATTCTAGCTCCACCACATGGTAGAGCTGGACCTTAAAGCATTCTAGCTCTATGATGTGGTCTAGATAGAATAGAGCTCTACCACATGGTAGAGCTAGACCTCAAATGCAATTCTAGCTCCACCACATGGTAGAGCTGGACCTCAAAGCATTCTAGCTCTACGATGTGGTCTAGGTAGAATACAGCTCTACCACGTGGTAGAGCTGTATCAAATGCAATTCTAGCTCCTTGGTTCTTGTCATGTGAAGTAGGTCTCTTCTTGGAGTAATTGGTTTTGTTGATGTGTATAACAAAGCTAGATTGATGCATTCTTGCTCTACCACATGGTAGAGCTGGACCTAAATTGCAATTCTAACAGCTCTACCACAGTTACATTCAACCTCAGCCGGTTGCATTCATTGAAGTCTAGCTCTACCACATGGTAGAGCTTGAAGAATGCATTCTAGCTCCACCACATGGTAGAGCTGGACCTCAAAGCATTCTAGCTCTATGATGTGGTCTAGATAGAATAGAGCTCTACCACATGGTAGAGCTAGATCTCGAATGCAATTCTAGCTCCACCACATGGTAGAGCTAGACCTCAAAGCATTCTAGCTCTACGATGTGGTCTAGGTAGAATACAGCTCTACCACGTGGTAGAGCTAATTCAAATGCAATTCTAGCTCCTTGGTTCTTGTCATGTGAAGTATGTCTCTTCTTGGAGTAATTGGTTTTGTTGATGTGTATGGAACATAGCTAGATCGATACATTCTTGCTCTACCACATGGTAGAGCTAGACCTCAAATGCAATTCTAGCTCCACCACATGGTAGAGCTGGACCTCAAAGCATTCTAGCTCTACGACGTGGTGTAGGTAGAATATAGCTCTACCACAATTACATTCAACCTCAGCCGGTTACATTCATTGAAGTCTAGCTCTACCACATGGTAGAGCTAGAAGAATGCATTCTAGATCCACCACATGGTAGAGCTGGACCTCAAAGCATTCTAGCTCTAGGAGATAGAATACAGCTCTACCACATGGTAGAGCTAGACCTCAAATGCAATTCTAGCTCCACCACATGGTAGAGCTGGACCTCAAAGCATTCTAGCTCTACGATGTGGTCTAGGTAGAATACAGCTCTACCACGTGGTAGAGCTAGATCAAATGCAATTCTAGATCCTTGGTTCTTGTCATGTGAAGTAGTCTCTTCTTGGAGTAATTGGTTTTGTTGATGTTTATGGAACACAGCATCGTAGAGCTAGAATGCTTTGAGGTCCATCTCTACCATGTGATAGAGCTAGGTCAAATGCAATTAGAGCTCCTTGGTTCTTGTCATGTGAAGTAGGTCTCTTCTTGGAGTAAATGGTTTTGTTGGTGTGTATGAAACACAGCTAGATCGATGCATTCTGGTCAATACAGCTCTACCCATGGTAGAGCTAGACCTCAAATGCAATTCGAGCTCCACCACATGGTAGAGCTGGACCTCAAAGCATTCTAGCTCTACGATGTGGTCTAGGTAGAATACAGCTCTACCACATGGTAGAGCTAGACCTCAAATGCAATTCTATCTCCACCACATGGTAGAGCTAGACCTCAAAGCATTCTAGCTCTACGATGTGGTCTAGGTAGAATACAGCTCTACCACGTGGTAGAGCTAGATCAAATGCAATTCTAGCTCCTTGGTTCTTGTCATGTGAAGTAGGTCTCTTCTTGTAGTAATTGGTTTTGTTGATGTGTATGGAACACAGCTAGATCGATGCATTCTTGCTCTACCACATGGTAGAGCTAGACCTCAAATGCAATTCTAGCTCCACCACATGGTAGAGCTGGACCTCGAAGCATTCTATCTCTACAATGTGGTTTAGGTAGAATACAGCTCTACCACAGTTACATTCAACAAACCTCAACCGGTTGCATTCATTGAAGTCTAGCTCTACCACATAATAGAGCTAGAAGAATGCATTCTAGCTCCACCACATGGCGGAGCTTGACCTCAAAGCATTCTAGCTCTACTATGGGGTCTAGCTAGAATACAGCTCTACCACGTGGTAGAGCTAGATCAAAAGCAATTCTAGCTCCTTGGTTCTTGTCATGGGAAGTAGGTCTCTTCTTGGAGTAATTGGTTTTGTTGATGTGTATGGAACACAGCTAGATCGATGCATTCTTGCTCTACAACATGGTAGAGCTAGACCTCAAATGCTAATCTAGCTCCACCACATGGTAGAGCTAGACCTCAAAGCATTCTATCTCTACAATGTGGTTTAGGTAGAATACAGCTCTACCACAGTTACATTCAACCTCAGCTGGTTACATTCATTGAAGTCTAGCTCTACCACATGGTAGAGCTAGGAGAATGCATTCTAGCTCCACCACATGGTAGAGCTGGACCTTAAAGCATTCTAGCTCTATGATGTGGTCTAGATAGAATAGAGCTCTACCACATGGTAGAGCTAGACCTCAAATGCAATTCTAGCTCCACCACATGGTAGAGCTGGACCTCAAAGCATTCTAGCTCTACGATGTGGTCTAGGTAGAATACAGCTCTACCACGTGGTAGAGCTGTATCAAATGCAATTCTAGCTCCTTGGTTCTTGTCATGTGAAGTAGGTCTCTTCTTGGAGTAATTGGTTTTGTTGATGTGTATAACAAAGCTAGATTGATGCATTCTTGCTCTACCACATGGTAGAGCTGGACCTCAATTGCAATTCTAACAGCTCTACCACAGTTACATTCAACCTCAGCCGGTTGCATTCATTGAAGTATAGCTCTACCACATGGTAGAGCTTGAAGAATGCATTCTAGCTCCACCACATGGTAGAGCTTGAAGAATGCATTCTAGCTCCACCACATGGTAGAGCTGGACCTCAAAGCATTCTAGCTTTATGATGTGGTCTAGATAGAATACAGCTCTACCACATGGTAGAGCTAGATCTCAAATGCATTTCTAGCTCCACCACATGGTAGAGCTAGACCTCAAAGCATTCTAGCTCTACGATGTGGTCTAGGTAGAATACAGCTCTACCACGTGGTAGAGCTAATTCAAATGCAATTCTAGCTCCTTGTTTCTTGTCATGTGAAGTATATCTCTTCTTGGAGTAATTGGTTTTGTTGATGTGTATGGAACATAGCTAGATCGATGCATTCTTGCTCTACCACATGGTAGAGCTAGACCTCAAATGCAATTCTAGCTCCACCACATGGTAGAGCTGGACCTCAAAGCATTCTAGCTCTACGACGTGGTGTAGGTAGAATATAGCTCTACCACAATTACATTCAACCTCAGCCGGTTACATTCATTGAAGTCTAGCTCTACCACATGGTAGAGCTAGAAGAATGCATTCTAGCTCCACCACATGGTAGAGCTGGACCTCAAAGCATTCTAGCTCTATGATGTGGTCTAGATAGAATACAGCTCTACCACATGGTAGAGCTAGACCTCAAATGCAATTCTAGCTCCACCACATGGTAGAGCTGGACCTCAAAGCATTCTAGCTCTACGATGTGGTCTAGGTAGAATACAGCTCTACCACGTGGTAGAGCTAGATCAAATGCAATTCTAGATCCTTGGTTCTTGTCATGTGAAGTAGTCTCTTCTTGGAGTAATTGGTTTTGTTGATGTTTATGGAACACAGCATCGTAGAGCTAGAATGCTTTGAGGTCCATCTCTACCATGTGATGGAGCTAGGTCAAATGCAATTAGAGCTCCTTGGTTCTTGTCATGTGAAGTAGGTCTCTTCTTGGAGTAAATGGTTTTGTTGGTGTGTATGAAACACAGCTAGATCGATGCATTCTGGTCAATACAACTCTACCCATGGTAGAACTAGACCTCAAATGCAATTCTAGCTCCACCACATGGTAGAGCTGGACCTCAAAGCATTCTAGCTCTACGATGTGGTCTAGGTAGAATACAGCTCTACCACATGGTAGAGCTAGACCTCAAATGCAATTCTATCTCCACCACATGGTAGAGCTAGACCTCAAAGCATTCTAGCTCTACGATGTGGTCTAGGTAGAATACAGCTCTACCACGTGGTAGAGCTAGATCAAATGCAATTCTAGCTCCAACATGGTAGAGCGATGCATTCTTGCTCTACCACATGGTAGAGCTAGACCTCAAATGCAATTCTAGCTCCAACACATGGTAGAGCTAGACCTCGAAGCATTCTATCTCTACAATGTGGTTTAGGTAGAATACAGCTCTACCACAGTTACATTCAACCTCAACCGGTTGCATTCATTGAAGTCTAGCTCTACCACATGGTAGAGCTAGAAGAATGCATTCTAGCTCCACCACATGGTGGAGCTTGACCTCAAAGCATTCTAGCTCTACTATGGGGTCTAGCTAGAATACAGCTCTACCACGTGGTAGAGCTAGATCAAAAGCAATTCTAGCTCCTTGGTTCTTGTCATGGGAAGTAGGTCTATTCTTGGAGTAATTGGTTTTGTTGATGTGTATGGAACACAGCTAGATCGATGCATTCTTGCTCTACAACATGGTAGAGCTAGACCTCAAATGCTAATCTAGCTCCACCACATGGTAGAGCTAGACCTCAAAGCATTCTATCTCTACAATGTGGTTTAGGTAGAATACAGCTCTACCACAGTTACATTCAACCTCAGCTGGTTACATTCATTGAAGTCTAGCTCTACCACATGGTAGAGCTAGGAGAATGCATTCTAGCTCCACCACATGGTAGAGCTGGACCTTAAAGCATTCTAGCTCTATGATGTGGTCTAGATAGAATAGAGCTCTACCACATGGTAGAGCTAGACCTCAAATGCAATTCTAGCTCCACCACATGGTAGAGCTGGACCTCAAAGCATTCTAGCTCTACGATGTGGTCTAGGTAGAATACAGCTCTACCACGTGGTAGAGCTGTATCAAATGCAATTCTAGCTCCTTGGTTCTTGTCATGTGAAGTAGGTCTCTTCTTGGAGTAATTGGTTTTGTTGATGTGTATAACAAAGCTAGATTGATGCATTCTTGCTCTACCACATGGTAGAGCTGGACCTCAATTGCAATTCTAACAGCTCTACCACAGTTACATTCAACCTCAGCCGGTTGCATTCATTGAAGTCTAGCTCTACCACATGGTAGAGCTTGAAGAATGCATTCTAGCTCCACCACATGGTAGAGCTGGACCTCAAAGCATTCTAGCTCTATGATGTGGTCTAGATAGAATAGAGCTCTACCACATGGTAGAGCTAGATCTCGAATGCAATTCTAGCTCCACCACATGGTAGAGCTAGACCTCAAAGCATTCTAGCTCTACGATGTGGTCTAGGTAGAATACAGCTCTACCACGTGGTAGAGCTAATTCAAATGCAATTCTAGCTCCTTGGTTCTTGTCATGTGAAGTATGTCTCTTCTTGGAGTAATTGGTTTTGTTGATGTGTATGGAACATAGCTAGATCGATACATTCTTGCTCTACCACATGGTAGAGCTAGACCTCAAATGCAATTCTAGCTCCACCACATGGTAGAGCTGGACCTCAAAGCATTCTAGCTCTACGACGTGGTGTAGGTAGAATATAGCTCTACCACAATTACATTCAACCTCAGCCGGTTACATTCATTGAAGTCTAGCTCTACCACATGGTAGAGCTAGAAGAATGCATTCTAGATCCACCACATGGTAGAGCTGGACCTCAAAGCATTCTAGCTCTAGGAGATAGAATACAGCTCTACCACATGGTAGAGCTAGACCTCAAATGCAATTCTAGCTCCACCACATGGTAGAGCTGGACCTCAAAGCATTCTAGCTCTACGATGTGGTCTAGGTAGAATACAGCTCTACCACGTGGTAGAGCTAGATCAAATGCAATTCTAGATCCTTGGTTCTTGTCATGTGAAGTAGTCTCTTCTTGGAGTAATTGGTTTTGTTGATGTTTATGGAACACAGCATCGTAGAGCTAGAATGCTTTGAGGTCCATCTCTACCATGTGATAGAGCTAGGTCAAATGCAATTAGAGCTCCTTGGTTCTTGTCATGTGAAGTAGGTCTCTTCTTGGAGTAAATGGTTTTGTTGGTGTGTATGAAACACAGCTAGATCGATGCATTCTGGTCAATACAGCTCTACCCATGGTAGAGCTAGACCTCAAATGCAATTCGAGCTCCACCACATGGTAGAGCTGGACCTCAAAGCATTCTAGCTCTACGATGTGGTCTAGGTAGAATACAGCTCTACCACATGGTAGAGCTAGACCTCAAATGCAATTCTATCTCCACCACATGGTAGAGCTAGACCTCAAAGCATTCTAGCTCTACGATGTGGTCTAGGTAGAATACAGCTCTACCACGTGGTAGAGCTAGATCAAATGCAATTCTAGCTCCTTGGTTCTTGTCATGTGAAGTAGGTCTCTTCTTGTAGTAATTGGTTTTGTTGATGTGTATGGAACACAGCTAGATCGATGCATTCTTGCTCTACCACATGGTAGAGCTAGACCTCAAATGCAATTCTAGCTCCACCACATGGTAGAGCTGGACCTCGAAGCATTCTATCTCTACAATGTGGTTTAGGTAGAATACAGCTCTACCACAGTTACATTCAACAAACCTCAACCGGTTGCATTCATTGAAGTCTAGCTCTACCACATAATAGAGCTAGAAGAATGCATTCTAGCTCCACCACATGGCGGAGCTTGACCTCAAAGCATTCTAGCTCTACTATGGGGTCTAGCTAGAATACAGCTCTACCACGTGGTAGAGCTAGATCAAAAGCAATTCTAGCTCCTTGGTTCTTGTCATGGGAAGTAGGTCTCTTCTTGGAGTAATTGGTTTTGTTGATGTGTATGGAACACAGCTAGATCGATGCATTCTTGCTCTACAACATGGTAGAGCTAGACCTCAAATGCTAATCTAGCTCCACCACATGGTAGAGCTAGACCTCAAAGCATTCTATCTCTACAATGTGGTTTAGGTAGAATACAGCTCTACCACAGTTACATTCAACCTCAGCTGGTTACATTCATTGAAGTCTAGCTCTACCACATGGTAGAGCTAGGAGAATGCATTCTAGATCCACCACATGGTAGAGCTGGACCTTAAAGCATTCTAGCTCTATGATGTGGTCTAGATAGAATAGAGCTCTACCACATGGTAGAGCTAGACCTCAAATGCAATTCTAGCTCCACCACATGGTAGAGCTGGACCTCAAAGCATTCTAGCTCTACGATGTGGTCTAGGTAGAATACAGCTCTACCACGTGGTAGAGCTGTATCAAATGCAATTCTAGCTCCTTGGTTCTTGTCATGTGAAGTAGGTCTCTTCTTGGAGTAATTGGTTTTGTTGATGTGTATAACAAAGCTAGATTGATGCATTCTTGCTCTACCACATGGTAGAGCTGGACCTCAATTGCAATTCTAACAGCTCTACCACAGTTACATTCAACCTCAGCCGGTTGCATTCATTGAAGTCTAGCTCTACCACATGGTAGAGCTTGAAGAATGCATTCTAGCTCCACCACATGGTAGAGCTTGAAGAATGCATTCTAGCTCCACCACATGGTAAAGCTGGACCTCAAAGCATTCTAGCTCTATGATGTGGTCTAGATAGAATACAGCTCTACCACATGGTAGAGCTAGATCTCAAATGCATTTCTAGCTCCACCACATGGTAGAGCTAGACCTCAAAGCATTCTAGCTCTACGATGTGGTCTAGGTAGAATACAGCTCTACCACGTGGTAGAGCTAATTCAAATGCAATTCTAGCTCCTTGTTTCTTGTCATGTGAAGTATATCTCTTCTTGGAGTAATTGGTTTTGTTGATGTGTATGGAACATAGCTAGATCGATGCATTCTTGCTCTACCACATGGTAGAGCTAGACCTCAAATGCAATTCTAGCTCCACCACATGGTAGAGCTGGACCTCAAAGCATTCTAGCTCTACGACGTGGTGTAGGTAGAATATAGCTCTACCACAATTACATTCAACCTCAGCCGGTTACATTCATTGAAGTCTAGCTCTACCACATGGTAGAGCTAGAAGAATGCATTCTAGCTCCACCACATGGTAGAGCTGGACCTCAAAGCATTCTAGCTCTATGATGTGGTCTAGATAGAATACAGCTCTACCACATGGTAGAGCTAGACCTCAAATGCAATTCTAGCTCCACCACATGGTAGAGCTGGACCTCAAAGCATTCTAGCTCTACGATGTGGTCTAGGTAGAATACAGCTCTACCACGTGGTAGAGCTAGATCAAATGCAATTCTAGATCCTTGGTTCTTGTCATGTGAAGTAGTCTCTTCTTGGAGTAATTGGTTTTGTTGATGTTTATGGAACACAGCATCGTAGAGCTAGAATGCTTTGAGGTCCATCTCTACCATGTGATGGAGCTAGGTCAAATGCAATTAGAGCTCCTTGGTTCTTGTCATGTGAAGTAGGTCTCTTCTTGGAGTAAATGGTTTTGTTGGTGTGTATGAAACACAGCTAGATCGATGCATTCTGGTCAATACAACTCTACCCATGGTAGAGCTAGACCTCAAATGCAATTCTAGCTCCACCACATGGTAGAGCTGGACCTCAAAGCATTCTAGCTCTACGATGTGGTCTAGGTAGAATACAGCTCTACCACATGGTAGAGCTAGACCTCAAATGCAATTCTATCTCCACCACATGGTAGAGCTAGACCTCAAAGCATTCTAGCTCTACGATGTGGTCTAGGTAGAATACAGCTCTACCACGTGGTAGAGCTAGATCAAATGCAATTCTAGCTCCTTGGTTCTTGTCATGTGAAGTAGGTGTCTTCTTGTAGTAATTGGTTTTGTTGATGTGTATGGAACACAGCTAGATCGATGCATTCTTGCTCTACCACATGGTAGAGCTAGACCTCAAATGTAATTCTAGCTCCACCACATGGTAGAGCTAGACCTCGAAGCATTCTATCTCTACAATGTGGTTTAGGTAGAATACAGCTCTACCACAGTTACATTCAACCTCAACCGGTTGCATTCATTGAAGTCTAGCTCTACCACATGGTAGAGCTAGAAGAATGCATTCTAGCTCCACCACATGGTGGAGCTTGACCTCAAAGCATTCTGGCTCTACTATGGGGTCTAGCTAGAATACAGCTCTACCACGTGGTAGAGCTAGATCAAAAGCAATTCTAGCTCCTTGGTTCTTGTCATGGGAAGTAGGTCTCTTCTTGGAGTAATTGGTTTTGTTGATGTGTATGGAACACAGCTAGATCGATGCATTCTTGCTCTACAACATGGTAGAGCTAGACCTCAAATGCTAATCTAGCTCCACCACATGGTAGAGCTAGACCTCAAAGCATTCTATCTCTACAATGTGGTTTAGGTAGAATACAGCTCTACCACAGTTACATTCAACCTCAGCTAGTTACATTCATTGAAGTCTAGCTCTACCACATGGTAGAGCTAGGAGAATGCATTCTAGCTCCACCACATGGTAGAGCTGGACCTTAAAGCATTCTAGCTCTATGATGTGGTCTAGATAGAATAGAGCTCTACCACATGGTAGAGCTAGACCTCAAATGCAATTCTAGCTCCACCACATGGTAGAGCTGGACCTCAAAGCATTCTAGCTCTACGATGTGGTCTAGGTAGAATACAGCTCTACCACGTGGTAGAGCTGTATCAAATGCAATTCTAGCTTCTTGGTTCTTGTCATGTGAAGTAGGTCTCTTCTTGGAGTAATTGGTTTTGTTGATGTGTATAACAAAGCTAGATTGATGCATTCTTGCTCTACCACATGGTAGAGCTGGACCTCAATTGCAATTCTAACAGCTCTACCACAGTTACATTCAACCTCAGCCGGTTGCATTCATTGAAGTCTAGCTCTACCACATGGTAGAGCTTGAAGAATGCATTCTAGCTCCACCACATGGTAGAGCTGGACCTCAAAGCATTCTAGCTCTATGATGTGGTCTAGATAGAATACAGCTCTACCACATGGTAGAGCTAGATCTCAAATGCAATTCTAGCTCCACCACATGGTAGAGCTAGACCTCAAAGCATTCTAGCTCTACGATGTGGTCTAGGTAGAATACAGCTCTACCACGTGGTAGAGCTAATTCAAATGCAATTCTAGCTCCTTGTTTCTTGTCATGTGAAGTATATCTCTTCTTGGAGTAATTGGTTTTGTTGATGTGTATGGAACATAGCTAGATCGATGCATTCTTGCTCTACCACATGGTAGAGCTAGACCTCAAATGCAATTCTAGCTCCACCACATGGTAGAGCTGGACCTCAAAGCATTCTAGCTCTACGACGTGGTGTAGGTAGAATATAGCTCTACCACAATTACATTCAACCTCAGCCGGTTACATTCATTGAAGTCTAGCTCTACCACATGGTAGAGCTAGAAGAATGCATTCTAGCTCCACCACATGGTAGAGCTGGACCTCAAAGCATTCTAGCTCTAGGAGATAGAATACAGCTCTACCACATGGTAGAGCTAGACCTCAAATGCAATTCTAGCTCCACCACATGGTAGAGCTGGACCTCAAAGCATTCTAGCTCTACGATGTGGTCTAGGTAGAATACAGCTCTACCACGTGGTAGAGCTAGATCAAATGCAATTCTAGATCCTTGGTTCTTGTCATGTGAAGTAGTCTCTTCTTGGAGTAATTGGTTTTGTTGATGTTTATGGAACACAGCATCGTAGAGCTAGAATGCTTTGAGGTCCATCTCTACCATGTGATGGAGCTAGGTCAAATGCAATTAGAGCTCCTTGGTTCTTGTCATGTGAAGTAGGTCTCTTCTTGGAGTAAATGGTTTTGTTGGTGTGTATGAAACACAGCTAGATCGATGCATTCTGGTCAATACAACTCTACCCATGGTAGAGCTAGACCTCAAATGCAATTCTAGCTCCACCACATGGTAGAGCTGGACCTCAAAGCATTCTAGCTCTACGATGTGGTCTAGGTAGAATACAGCTCTACCACATGGTAGAGCTAGACCTCAAATGCAATTCTATCTCCACCACATGGTAGAGCTAGACCTCAAAGCATTCTAGCTCTACGATGTGGTCTAGGTAGAATACAGCTCTACCACGTGGTAGAGCTAGATCAAATGCAATTCTAGCTCCTTGGTTCTTGTCATGTGAAGTAGGTCTCTTCTTGTAGTAATTGGTTTTGTTGATGTGTATGGAACACAGCTAGATCGATGCATTCTTGCTCTACCACATGGTAGAGCTAGACCTCAAATGTAATTCTAGCTCCACCACATGGTAGAGCTAGACCTCGAAGCATTCTATCTCTACAATGTGGTTTAGGTAGAATACAGCTCTACCACAGTTACATTCAACCTCAACCGGTTGCATTCATTGAAGTCTAGCTCTACCACATGGTAGAGCTAGAAGAATGCATTCTAGCTCCACCACATGGTGGAGCTTGACCTCAAAGCATTCTGGCTCTACTATGGGGTCTAGCTAGAATACAGCTCTACCACGTGGTAGAGCTAGATCAAAAGCAATTCTAGCTCCTTGGTTCTTGTCATGGGAAGTAGGTCTCTTCTTGGAGTAATTGGTTTTGTTGATGTGTATGGAACACAGCTAGATCGATGCATTCTTGCTCTACAACATGGTAGAGCTAGACCTCAAATGCTAATCTAGCTCCACCACATGGTAGAGCTAGACCTCAAAGCATTCTATCTCTACAATGTGGTTTAGGTAGAATACAGCTCTACCACAGTTACATTCAACCTCAGCTAGTTACATTCATTGAAGTCTAGCTCTACCACATGGTAGAGCTAGGAGAATGCATTCTAGCTCCACCACATGGTAGAGCTGGACCTTAAAGCATTCTAGCTCTATGATGTGGTCTAGATAGAATAGAGCTCTACCACATGGTAGAGCTAGACCTCAAATGCAATTCTAGCTCCACCACATGGTAGAGCTGGACCTCAAAGCATTCTAGCTCTACGATGTGGTCTAGGTAGAATACAGCTCTACCACGTGGTAGAGCTGTATCAAATGCAATTCTAGCTCCTTGGTTCTTGTCATGTGAAGTAGGTCTCTTCTTGGAGTAATTGGTTTTGTTGATGTGTATAACAAAGCTAGATTGATGCATTCTTGCTCTACCACATGGTAGAGCTGGACCTCAATTGCAATTCTAACAGCTCTACCACAGTTACATTCAACCTCAGCCGGTTGCATTCATTGAAGTCTAGCTCTACCACATGGTAGAGCTTGAAGAATGCATTCTAGCTCCACCACATGGTAGAGCTGGACCTCAAAGCATTCTAGCTCTATGATGTGGTCTAGATAGAATACAGCTCTACCACATGGTAGAGCTAGATCTCAAATGCAATTCTAGCTCCACCACATGGTAGAGCTAGACCTCAAAGCATTCTAGCTCTACGATGTGGTCTAGGTAGAATACAGCTCTACCACGTGGTAGAGCTAATTCAAATGCAATTCTAGCTCCTTGTTTCTTGTCATGTGAAGTATATCTCTTCTTGGAGTAATTGGTTTTGTTGATGTGTATGGAACATAGCTAGATCGATGCATTCTTGCTCTACCACATGGTAGAGCTAGACCTCAAATGCAATTCTAGCTCCACCACATGGTAGAGCTGGACCTCAAAGCATTCTAGCTCTACGACGTGGTGTAGGTAGAATATAGCTCTACCACAATTACATTCAACCTCAGCCGGTTACATTCATTGAAGTCTAGCTCTACCACATGGTAGAGCTAGAAGAATGCATTCTAGCTCCACCACATGGTAGAGCTGGACCTCAAAGCATTCTAGCTCTAGGAGATAGAATACAGCTCTACCACATGGTAGAGCTAGACCTCAAATGCAATTCTAGCTCCACCACATGGTAGAGCTAGACCTCAAAGCATTCTAGCTCTACGATGTGGTCTAGGTAGAATACAGCTCTACCACGTGGTAGAGCTAGATCAAATGCAATTCTAGATCCTTGGTTCTTGTCATGTGAAGTAGTCTCTTCTTGGAGTAATTGGTTTTGTTGATGTTTATGGAACACAGCATCGTAGAGCTAGAATGCTTTGAGGTCCATCTCTACCATGTGATGGAGCTAGGTCAAATGCAATTAGAGCTCCTTGGTTCTTGTCATGTGAAGTAGGTCTCTTCTTGGAGTAAATGGTTTTGTTGGTGTGTATGAAACACAGCTAGATCGATGCATTCTGGTCAATACAACTCTACCCATGGTAGAGCTAGACCTCAAATGCAATTCTAGCTCCACCACATGGTAGAGCTGGACCTCAAAGCATTCTAGCTCTACGATGTGGTCTAGGTAGAATACAGCTCTACCACATGGTAGAGCTAGACCTCAAATGCAATTCTATCTCCACCACATGGTAGAGCTAGACCTCAAAGCATTCTAGCTCTACGATGTGGTCTAGGTAGAATACAGCTCTACCACGTGGTAGAGCTAGATCAAATGCAATTCTAGCTCCTTGGTTCTTGTCATGTGAAGTAGGTCTCTTCTTGTAGTAATTGGTTTCGTTGATGTGTATGGAACACAGCTAGATCGATGCATTCTTGCTCTACCACATGGTAGAGCTAGACCTCAAATGTAATTCTAGCTCCACCACATGGTAGAGCTAGACCTCGAAGCATTCTATCTCTACAATGTGGTTTAGGTAGAATACAGCTCTACCACAGTTACATTCAACCTCAACCGGTTGCATTCATTGAAGTCTAGCTCTACCACATGGTAGAGCTAGAAGAATGCATTCTAGCTCCACCACATGGTGGAGCTTGACCTCAAAGCATTCTAGCTCTACTATGGGGTCTAGCTAGAATACAGCTCTACCACGTGGTAGAGCTAGATCAAAAGCAATTCTAGCTCCTTGGTTCTTGTCATGGGAAGTAGGTCTCTTCTTGGAGTAATTGGTTTTGTTGATGTGTATGGAACACAGCTAGATCGATGCATTCTTGCTCTACAACATGGTAGAGCTAGACCTCAAATGCTAATCTAGCTCCACCACATGGTAGAGCTAGACCTCAAAGCATTCTATCTCTACAATGTGGTTTAGGTAGAATACAGCTCTACCACAGTTACATTCAACCTCAGCTAGTTACATTCATTGAAGTCTAGCTCTACCACATGGTAGAGCTAGGAGAATGCATTCTAGCTCCACCACATGGTAGAGCTGGACCTTAAAGCATTCTAGCTCTATGATGTGGTCTAGATAGAATAGAGCTCTACCACATGGTAGAGCTAGATCTCAAATGCAATTCTAGCTCCACCACATGGTAGAGCTGGACCTCAAAGCATTCTAGCTCTACGATGTGGTCTAGGTAGAATACAGCTCTACCACGTGGTAGAGCTGTATCAAATGCAATTCTAGCTTCTTGGTTCTTGTCATGTGAAGTAGGTCTCTTCTTGGAGTAATTGGTTTTGTTGATGTGTATAACAAAGCTAGATTGATGCATTCTTGCTCTACCACATGGTAGAGCTGGACCTTAATTGCAATTCTAACAGCTCTACCACAGTTACATTCAACCTCAGCCGGTTGCATTCATTGAAGTCTAGCTCTACCACATGGTAGAGCTTGAAGAATGCATTCTAGCTCCACCACATGGTAGAGCTGGACCTCAAAGCATTCTAGCTCTATGATGTGGTCTAGATAGAATACAGCTCTACCACATGGTAGAGCTAGATCTCAAATGCAATTCTAGCTCCACCACATGGTAGAGCTAGACCTCAAAGCATTCTAGCTCTACGATGTGGTCTAGGTAGAATACAGCTCTACCACGTGGTAGAGCTAATTCAAATGCAATTCTAGCTCCTTGTTTCTTGTCATGTGAAGTATATCTCTTCTTGGAGTAATTGGTTTTGTTGATGTGTATGGAACATAGCTAGATCGATGCATTCTTGCTCTACCACATGGTAGAGCTAGACCTCAAATGCAATTCTAGCTCCACCACATGGTAGAGCTGGACCTCAAAGCATTCTAGCTCTACGACGTGGTGTAGGTAGAATATAGCTCTACCACAATTACATTCAACCTCAGCCGGTTACATTCATTGAAGTCTAGCTCTACCACATGGTAGAGCTAGAAGAATGCATTCTAGCTCCACCACATGGTAGAGCTGGACCTCAAAGCATTCTAGCTCTAGGAGATAGAATACAGCTCTACCACATGGTAGAGCTAGACCTCAAATGCAATTCTAGCTCCACCACATGGTAGAGCTGGACCTCAAAGCATTCTAGCTCTACGATGTGGTCTAGGTAGAATACAGCTCTACCACATGGTAGAGCTAGATCAAATGCAATTCTAGATCCTTGGTTCTTGTCATGTGAAGTAGTCTCTTCTTGGAGTAATTGGTTTTGTTGATGTTTATGGAACACAGCATCGTAGAGCTAGAATGCTTTGAGGTCCATCTCTACCATGTGATGGAGCTAGGTCAAATGCAATTAGAGCTCCTTGGTTCTTGTCATGTGAACTAGGTCTCTTCTTGGAGTAAATGGTTTTGTTGGTGTGTATGAAACACAGCTAGATCGATGCATTCTGGTCAATACAACTCTACCCATGGTAGAGCTAGACCTCAAATGCAATTCTAGCTCCACCACATGGTAGAGCTGGACCTCAAAGCATTCTAGCTCTACGATGTGGTCTAGGTAGAATACAGCTCTATCACATGGTAGAGCTAGACCTCAAATGCAATTCTATCTCCACCACATGGTAGAGCTAGACCTCAAAGCATTCTAGCTCTACGATGTGGTCTAGGTAGAATACAGCTCTACCACGTGGTAGAGCTATCTAGATCAAATGCAATTCTAGCTCCTTGGTTCTTGTCATGTGAAGTAGGTCTCTTCTTGTAGTAATTGGTGTTGTTGATGTGTATGGAACACAGCTAGATCGATGCATTCTTGCTCTACCACATGGTAGAGCTAGACCTCAAATGTAATTCTAGCTCCACCACATGGTAGAGCTAGACCTCGAAGCATTCTATCTCTACAATGTGGTTTAGGTAGAATACAGCTCTACCACAGTTACATTCAACCTCAACCGGTTGCATTCATTGAAGTCTAGCTCTACCACATGGTAGAGCTAGAAGAATGCATTCTAGCTCCACCACATGGTGGAGCTTGACCTCAAAGCATTCTAGCTCTACTATGGGGTCTAGCTAGAATACAGCTCTACCACGTGGTAGAGCTAGATCAAAAGCAATTCTAGCTCCTTGGTTCTTGTCATGGGAAGTAGGTCTCTTCTTGGAGTAATTGGTTTTGTTGATGTGTATGGAACACAGCTAGATCGATGCATTCTTGCTCTACAACATGGTAGAGCTAGACCTCAAATGCTAATCTAGCTCCACCACATGGTAGAGCTAGACCTCAAAGCATTCTATCTCTACAATGTGGTTTAGGTAGAATACAGCTCTACCACAGTTACATTCAACCTCAGCTGGTTACATTCATTGAAGTCTAGCTCTACCACATGGTAGAGCTAGGAGAATGCATTCTAGCTCCACCACATGGTAGAGCTGGACCTTAAAGCATTCTAGCTCTATGATGTGGTCTAGATAGAATAGAGCTCTACCACATGGTAGAGCTAGACCTCAAATGCAATTCTAGCTCCACCACATGGTAGAGCTGGACCTCAAAGCATTCTAGCTCTACGATGTGGTCTAGGTAGAATACAGCTCTACCACGTGGTAGAGCTGTATCAAATGCAATTCTAGCTCCTTGGTTCTTGTCATGTGAAGTAGGTCTCTTCTTGGAGTAATTGGTTTTGTTGATGTGTATAACAAAGCTAGATTGATGCATTCTTGCTCTACCACATGGTAGAGCTGGACCTCAATTGCAATTCTAACAGCTCTACCACAGTTACATTCAACCTCAGCCGGTTGCATTCATTGAAGTCTAGCTCTACCACATGGTAGAGCTTGAAGAATGCATTCTAGCTCCACCACATGGTAGAGCTGGACCTCAAAGCATTCTAGCTCTATGATGTGGTCTAGATAGAATACAGCTCTACCACATGGTAGAGCTAGATCTCAAATGCAATTCTAGCTCCACCACATGGTAGAGCTAGACCTCAAAGCATTCTAGCTCTACGATGTGGTCTAGGTAGAATACAGCTCTACCACGTGGTAGAGCTAATTCAAATGCAATTCTAGCTCCTTGTTTCTTGTCATGTGAAGTATATCTCTTCTTGGAGTAATTGGTTTTGTTGATGTGTATGGAACATAGCTAGATCGATGCATTCTTGCTCTACCACATGGTAGAGCTAGACCTCAAATGCAATTCTAGCTCCACCACATGGTAGAGCTGGACCTCAAAGCATTCTAGCTCTACGACGTGGTGTAGGTAGAATATAGCTCTACCACAATTACATTCAACCTCAGCCGGTTACATTCATTGAAGTCTAGCTCTACCACATGGTAGAGCTAGAAGAATGCATTCTAGCTCCACCACATGGTAGAGCTGGACCTCAAAGCATTCTAGCTCTAGGAGATAGAATACAGCTCTACCACATGGTAGAGCTAGACCTCAAATGCAATTCTAGCTCCACCACATGGTAGAGCTGGACCTCAAAGCATTCTAGCTCTACGATGTGGTCTAGGTAGAATACAGCTCTACCACATGGTAGAGCTAGATCAAATGCAATTCTAGATCCTTGGTTCTTGTCATGTGAAGTAGTCTCTTCTTGGAGTAATTGGTTTTGTTGATGTTTATGGAACACAGCATCGTAGAGCTAGAATGCTTTGAGGTCCATCTCTACCATGTGATGGAGCTAGGTCAAATGCAATTAGAGCTCCTTGGTTCTTGTCATGTGAACTAGGTCTCTTCTTGGAGTAAATGGTTTTGTTGGTGTGTATGAAACACAGCTAGATCGATGCATTCTAGTCAATACAACTCTACCCATGGTAGAGCTAGACCTCAAATGCAATTCTAGCTCCACCACATGGTAGAGCTGGACCTCAAAGCATTCTAGCTCTACGATGTGGTCTAGGTAGAATACAGCTCTACCACATGGTAGAGCTAGACCTCAAATGCAATTCTATCTCCACCACATGGTAGAGCTAGACCTCAAAGCATTCTAGCTCTACGATGTGGTCTAGGTAGAATACAGCTCTACCACGTGGTAGAGCTAGATCAAATGCAATTCTAGCTCCTTGGTTCTTGTCATGTGAAGTAGGTCTCTTCTTGTAGTAATTGGTTTTGTTGATGTGTATGGAACACAGCTAGATCGATGCATTCTTGCTCTACCACATGGTAGAGCTAGACCTCAAATGTAATTCTAGCTCCACCACATGGTAGAGCTAGACCTCGAAGCATTCTATCTCTACAATGTGGTTTAGGTAGAATACAGCTCTACCACAGTTACATGCAACCTCAACCGGTTGCATTCATTGAAGTCTAGCTCTACCACATGGTAGAGCTAGAAGAATGCATTCTAGCTCCACTACATGGTGGAGCTTGACCTCAAAGCATTCTAGCTCTACTATGGGGTCTAGCTAGAATACAGCTCTACCACGTGGTAGAGCTAGATCAAAAGCAATTCTAGCTCCTTGGTTCTTGTCATGGGAAGTAGGTCTCTTCTTGGAGTAATTGGTTTTGTTGATGTGTATGGAACACAGCTAGATCGATGCATTCTTGCTCTACAACATGGTAGAGCTAGACCTCAAATGCTAATCTAGCTCCACCACATGGTAGAGCTAGACCTCAAAGCATTCTATCTCTACAATGTGGTTTAGGTAGAATACAGCTCTACCACAGTTACATTCAACCTCAGCTGGTTACATTCATTGAAGTCTAGCTCTACCACATGGTAGAGCTAGGAGAATGCATTCTAGCTCCACCACATGGTAGAGCTGGACCTTAAAGCATTCTAGCTCTATGATGTGGTCTAGATAGAATAGAGCTCTACCACATGGTAGAGCTAGACCTCAAATGCAATTCTAGCTCCACCACATGGTAGAGCTGGACCTCAAAGCATTCTAGCTCTACGATGTGGTCTAGGTAGAATACAGCTCTACCACGTGGTAGAGCTGTATCAAATGCAATTCTAGCTCCTTGGTTCTTGTCATGTGAAGTAGGTCTCTTCTTGGAGTAATTGGTTTTGTTGATGTGTATAACAAAGCTAGATTGATGCATTCTTGCTCTACCACATGGTAGAGCTGGACCTCAATTGCAATTCTAACAGCTCTACCACAGTTACATTCAACCTCAGCCGGTTGCATTCATTGAAGTCTAGCTCTACCACATGGTAGAGCTTGAAGAATGCATTCTAGCTCCACCACATGGTAGAGCTGGACCTCAAAGCATTCTAGCTCTATGATGTGGTCTAGATAGAATACAGCTCTACCACATGGTAGAGCTAGATCTCAAATGCAATTCTAGCTCCACCACATGGTAGAGCTAGACCTCAAAGCATTCTAGCTCTACGATGTGGTCTAGGTAGAATACAGCTCTACCACGTGGTAGAGCTAATTCAAATGCAATTCTAGCTCCTTGTTTCTTGTCATGTGAAGTATATCTCTTCTTGGAGTAATTGGTTTTGTTGATGTGTATGGAACATAGCTAGATCGATGCATTCTTGCTCTACCACATGGTAGAGCTAGACCTCAAATGCAATTCTAGCTCCACCACATGGTAGAGCTGGACCTCAATGTTGAAATTTGAGCTGAATGATGAGCTATGGTGGATCAAACACTAGAATCAACATAATTAAGAAAGTGATTAGCAAGTGATTAAGATGTAATTAGTAAAAAATTAGCACATAGATTAATGTAGGCATGGATACTCAAAAACCAGCAAATTCTCATTAGGGCTATGCCTCAATTTATAGAGTTTACATCAAGCATCAAATCCCATTGATTTCTCCATGATTTACTCCCTGAATATCTCCACCTCTTGCCTGATTCTCTCCACCTCTTCTCTTTTCCCTGAATATCTCCCAGAATATCTCCACACTCCTAAATTCCCTCATGCTACCCATTATTCTCTCCCAGTAGATTCTTCTAACCTTTTCACAGGTTCTTTCACAATTACATCTCCTCTTTTACAGCCTCTATCCAAGAGCTTGTTCCCACACACACCCTTTTCACTTGTATATTTCAACACCTCCCCTCAAGTGAATAATCCTAACACACCTGGACCCTGTATCAAGTTTCCCTCTTACTTGATAGCCCGCGACCAGTGCCTCAAGTCCCTAAACTCCATAGTCCTTGACACTCTCTCTCTCTATGTGTCCAAGGCTACTATAAGTGCCCGTGACCTTGACTAAAGTGCTCACACATACATCTACCACTTGGCCTACATCATCGGTGGCTCAGAGGTGGTTTTACTTTATTGGGGCAGGTTACATTGGGTTGTGGGTTCTCTCTCTCTCTCTCTCTCAGAAAAGATGATCCGACTCCACTTCTCTTGGAGCCTCCATGAAGTTTGCCGATGTCGTTCCTTCTTCACTGGGTTTGCTGTAGCAGTCTCTCGCCATGTGTCCTGGCTTTCCACATTTGTGGCAAGTGAAGGTCCTCCCTCCTACTCTGCCTCTTCCTCGTCCTCGTCCTCGAGAGAATCCTCCTCGGGTGAAGAATGCTTTTTCCTCTCCTGCTGTTGAGTCGAGCTCTTTCTTCTCTTTGCCTCTGCTCTCTTGCTCCAATAGAGCTGCTTCTATCTCATGTATCTTCAGTTCAGGTACATTCTTTAGTGTTGCTACAATGTTTTCATAATCTCCTTTATCCACACTCTTCAAAAGTACAGCTAATGCTTCATCATCTTCTACCTTTTTGCCAATAGCTGCCAGCTGTTGCTTAATGCTTTTATATTTGTTCAAGTGTGTGATTAAGGGTTCACTTTCCTTCATGTCCAATTTGTAAAATTGGATTAATAGATTTATCTTGGAATTTTTTGCTTGTGTACCAAATAATTTATTGAGTTCATCCCATGCATCTTTTGCCCACTGTATCCCTGTGATATGGTGAATGATCTCATCATTTAAACTGAGTGCAATAAGCCCCAATGCTTTTTCATTCCTACTCTTCCACTCATTTTCCCCTCTCTCTGGGCATTCATCTCTCCCTTCAACTAATCCCCACAGATTTTTCCTCATCAGCAAATACATGGTTTTTGTTTGCCATGTATAGAACTGTTCTCCATTAAATTTGGCTATTTCCTGTGCTGAATTCATGGTGAAGTGAAGGGGGTCTTACCTCTTGATCCAAAATCAAGATTCAAGGGCAGTGTCTACCTTTTTACAACTCAATCTGGTGTTTAATAGATGATTACAACAATTTTATCAGCATAAAATCACTAGAAATTACATTAAATTGAGAGTAACCAATTTGTACGGGATGGTTGGAGTATCAAACCAACTCCGATTTGAAATCTGAAGTTATAGGGATCTGTATCAGATACCTAATGGTTAATTTGAACCCTCAATTGCACCAAAGTATAGTGATTAGCACTGATTAATCACTGATTAGCAAATTAATGCTCTGTTTTGTGTGCAGAAAACAGAGTATGCGGGGAGTCCAGATCTGGTGCCTTCCACTTCAAATGAGCTCAAATGCTTTGAAAGGCATCAATAGCAATGAGTCTAGTAGAGGATTAAGCCAAGAAACACAAGATTTGAGCAAATAATGAAAGCTTAATCTCTGTTTTACCAAAGTCACCTGTAGATTTGATGGAGAGCTTTGATCTCTCTGTAGACTTGATGAAATTGATTTCTGTCTTCACCAGCTTGTAGAGCATGCTTGATTACCCTTTGTGCTAAGAGGAATTAGAGAGTTTTGACCTGAGCAAAGAGCAATCTTCATTCTACTTCAGAAAAACGGCGCCTGGAAATCTGCGAAAAACTGATGCTTCCGCCGGCGGTTTGCTGCGTGGATTAGATAGGCTTGAAGCTAAGGAGCTTAGCTAGCTATGGCTAGAAGATTTTGCCCTAATTTGATGTGTGCTAGATGCTAGAGACCCTCCACTGGCTGGGGGTGAAGGGGAAGAGTGAAAACTCACTAAAAACTGATTTTTTTGCTAATTATCTTACTAATCCTGATTAATTCACTAATGGGCTCATAAATCTAGTTGATTCTAGGCATGGCTCTGATACCATGTTGAAATTTGAGCTGAATGATGAGCTATGGTGGATCAAACACTAGAATCAACATAATTAAGAAAGTGATTAGCAAGTGATTAAGACGTAATTAGTGAAAAATTAGCACATAGATTAATGTAGGCATGGATACTCAAAAACCAGCAAATTCTCATTAGGGCTATGCCTCAATTTATAGAGTTTACATCAAGCATCAAATCCCATTGATTTCTCCATGATTTACTCCCTGAATATCTCCACCTCTTGCCTGATTCTCTCCACCTCTTCTCTTTTCCCTGAATATCTCCCAGAATATCTCCACACTCCTAAATTCCCTCATGCTACCCATTATTCTCTCCCAGTAGATTCTTCTAACCTTTTCACAGGTTCTTTCACAATTACATCTCCTCTTTTACAGCCTCTATCCAAGAGCTTGTTCCCACACACACCCTTTTCACTTGTATATTTCAACACCTCCCCTCAAGTGAATAATCCTAACACACCTGGACCCTGTATCAAGTTTCCCTCTTACTTGATAGCCCGCGACCAGTGCCTCAAGTCCCTAAACTCCATAGTCCTTGACACTCTCTCTCTCTATGTGTCCAAGGCTACTATAAGTGCCCGTGACCTTGACTAAAGTGCTCACACATACATCTACCACTTGGCCTACATCATCGGTGGCTCAGAGGTGGTTTTACTTTATTGGGGCAGGTTACATTGGGTTGTGGGTTCTCTCTCTCTCTCTCTCTCAGAAAAGATGATCCGACTCCACTTCTCTTGGAGCCTCCATGAAGTTTGCCGATGTCGTTCCTTCTTCACTGGGTTTGCTGTAGCAGTCTCTCGCCATGTGTCCTGGCTTTCCACATTTGTGGCAAGTGAAGGTCCTCCCTCCTACTCTGCCTCTTCCTCGTCCTCGTCCTCGAGAGAATCCTCCTCGGGTGAAGAATGCTTTTTCCTCTCCTGCTGTTGAGTCGAGCTCTTTCTTCTCTTTGCCTCTGCTCTCTTGCTCCAATAGAGCTGCTTCTATCTCATGTATCTTCAGTTCAGGTACATTCTTTAGTGTTGCTACAATGTTTTCATAATCTCCTTTATCCACACTCTTCAAAAGTACAGCTAATGCTTCATCATCTTCTACCTTTTTGCCAATAGCTGCCAGCTGTTGCTTAATGCTTTTATATTTGTTCAAGTGTGTGATTAAGGGTTCACTTTCCTTCATGTCCAATTTGTAAAATTGCATTAATAGATTTATCTTGGAATTTTTTGCTTGTGTACCAAATAATTTATTGAGTTCATCCCATGCATCTTTTGCCCACTGTATCCCTGTGATATGGTGAATGATCTCATCATTTAAACTGAGTGCAATAAGCCCCAATGCTTTTTCATTCCTACTCTTCCACTCATTTTCCCCTCTCTCTGGGCATTCATCTCTCCCTTCAACTAATCCCCACAGATTTTTCCTCATCAGCAAATACATGGTTTTTGTTTGCCATGTATAGAACTGTTCTCCATTAAATTTGGCTATTTCCTGTGCTGAATTCATGGTGAAGTGAAGGGGGTCTTACCTCTTGATCCAAAATCAAGATTCAAGGGCAGTGTCTACCCTTTTACAACTCAATCTGGTGTTTAATAGATGATTACAACAATTTTATCAGCATAAAATCACTAGAAATTACATTAAATTGAGAGTAACCAATTTGTACGGGATGGTTGGAGTATCAAACCAACTCCGATTTGAAATCTGAAGTTATAGGGATCTGTATCAGATACCTAATGGTTAATTTGAACCCTCAATTGCACCAAAGTATAGTGATTAGCACTGATTAATCACTGATTAGCAAATTAATGCTCTGTTTTGTGTGCAGAAAACAGAGTATGCGGGGAGTCCAGATCTGGTGCCTTCCACTTCAAATGAGCTCAAATGCTTTGAAAGGCATCAATAGCAATGAGTCTAGTAGAGGATTAAGCCAAGAAACACAAGATTTGAGCAAATAATGAAAGCTTAATCTCTGTTTTACCAAAGTCACCTGTAGATTTGATGGAGAGCTTTGATCTCTCTGTAGACTTGATGAAATTGATTTCTGTCTTCACCAGCTTGTAGAGCATGCTTGATTACCCTTTGTGCTAAGAGGAATTAGAGAGTTTTGACCTGAGCAAAGAGCAATCTTCATTCTACTTCAGAAAAACGGCGCCTGGAAATCTGCGAAAAACTGATGCTTCCGCCGGCGGTTTGCTGCGTGGATTAGATAGGCTTGAAGCTAAGGAGCTTAGCTAGCTATGGCTAGAATATTTTGCCCTAATTTGATGTGTGCTAGATGCTAGAGACCCTCCACTGGCTGGGGGTGAAGGGGAAGAGTGAAAACTCACTAAAAACTGATTTTTTTGCTAATTATCTTACTAATCTTGATTAATTCACTAATGGGCTCATAAATCTAGTTGATTCTAGGCATGGCTCTGATACCATGTTGAAATTTGAGCTGAATGATGAGCTATGGTGGATCAAACACTAGAATCAACATAATTAAGAAAGTGATTAGCAAGTGATTAAGACGTAATTAGTGAAAAATTAGCACATAGATTAATGTAGGCATGGATACTCAAAAACCAGCAAATTCTCATTAGGGCTATGCCTCAATTTATAGAGTTTACATCAAGCATCAAATCCCATTGATTTCTCCATGATTTACTCCCTGAATATCTCCACCTCTTGCCTGATTCTCTCCACCTCTTCTCTTTTCCCTGAATATCTCCCAGAATATCTCCACACTCCTAAATTCCCTCATGCTACCCATTATTCTCTCCCAGTAGATTCTTCTAACCTTTTCACAGGTTCTTTCACAATTACATCTCCTCTTTTACAGCCTCTATCCAAGAGCTTGTTCCCACACACACCCTTTTCACTTGTATATTTCAACACTCAAAGCATTCTAGCTCTACGACGTGGTGTAGGTAGAATATAGCTCTACCACAATTATATTCAACCTCAGCCGGTTACATTCATTGAAGTCTAGCTCTACCACATGGTAGAGCTAGAAGAATGCATTCTAGCTCCACCACATGGTAGAGCTGGACCTCAAAGCATTCTAGCTCTACGATGTGGTCTAGGTAGAATACAGCTCTACCACATGGTAGAGCTAGATCAAATGCAATTCTAGATCCTTGGTTCTTGTCATGTGAAGTAGTCTCTTCTTGGAGTAATTGGTTTTGTTGATGTTTATGGAACACAGCATCGTAGAGCTAGAATGCTTTGAGGTCCATCTCTACCATGTGATGGAGCTAGGTCAAATGCAATTAGAGCTCCTTGGTTCTTGTCATGTGAACTAGGTCTCTTCTTGGAGTAAATGGTTTTGTTGGTGTGTATGAAACACAGCTAGATCGATGCATTCTGGTCAATACAACTCTACCCATGGTAGAGCTAGACCTCAAATGCAATTCTAGCTCCACCACATGGTAGAGCTGGACCTCAAAGCATTCTAGCTCTACGATGTGGTCTAGGTAGAATACAGCTCTACCACATGGTAGAGCTAGACCTCAAATGCAATTCTATCTCCACCACATGGTAGAGCTAGACCTCAAAGCATTCTAGCTCTACGATGTGGTCTAGGTAGAATACAGCTCTACCACGTGGTAGAGCTAGATCAAATGCAATTCTAGCTCCTTGGTTCTTGTCATGTGAAGTAGGTCTCTTCTTGTAGTAATTGGTTTTGTTGATGTGTATGGAACACAGCTAGATCGATGCATTCTTGCTCTACCACATGGTAGAGCTAGACCTCAAATGTAATTCTAGCTCCACCACATGGTAGAGCTAGACCTCGAAGCATTCTATCTCTACAATGTGGTTTAGGTAGAATACAGCTCTACCACAGTTACATTCAACCTCAACCGGTTGCATTCATTGAAGTCTAGCTCTACCACATGGTAGAGCTAGAAGAATGCATTCTAGCTCCACCACATGGTGGAGCTTGACCTCAAAGCATTCTAGCTCTTCTATGGGGTCTAGCTAGAATACAGCTCTACCATGTGGTAGAGCTAGATCAAATGCAATTCTTGCTCCTTGGTTCTTGGCATGTGAAGTAGGTCTCTTCTTGGAGTAATTGGTTTTGTTGATGTGTATGGAACACAGCTAGATCGATGCATTCTTGCTCTACCACATGGTAGAGCTAGACCTCATAGCTTTCTACCTCTACGATTCTAGCTCCACCACATGGTAGAGCTAGACCTCAAATGCAATTCTAGCTCCACCAGAGCTAGACCTCAAAGCATTCTATCTCTACAATGTGGTTTAGGTAGAATACAGCTCTACCACGTGGTAGAGCTAGATCAAATGCAATTCTAGCTCCTTGGTTATTGTCATGTGAAGCAGGTTTCTTTTTGGAGTACTTGGTTTTGTTGATGTGTATGGAACACAGCTAGATCGATGCATTTTTGCTCTACCACATGGTAGAGCTAGACCTCAAATACAATTCTAGCTCCACCACATGATTTGAGTGGCATAGCAAAGGAACAGTATAATGGGGCATTGCATTTTCGAGGTGACAACCGATGCATTGGTGCAATAGAGTTCTTCACATCCTTAGTGTTTTTCAGCAAGGGAGATGCCTTTCAAGGACTAGCAGATGTTCCTGATCCAGGTACACAAGCGACAATATTGGATACTGGACTTCTTGATATAGATAATGAAGATGTTAAAACTATCCAAGACATTGAGTTTCTAAGAATCAAGAAGAATCTTTTGATCAAGCAATGTATTCAGAAGTATTGTAGAGAAGGCTGCAAGCTTGTTGATCTTTTCAGTAATGGCTACATCGTCGAGCTAGGGCTAGCACTAAATAAGGAAGTGATTGGCCTAGTGGAGAGTATTGAAGATCAAAGAAAGATGGTAACAAGGCTTCTTGACTTTGCAAAGTCAAGAAATGAGCAACCAGTTCCGCCTATTACTAACAATCCAAGGAATACCACGGAAAGATCGAGCCATGGTGAAGTTCGTTCAGCTCGAGATTTTTTGGATTTTGAAGACAGTATGTAACTTCGTAATGGGCTTTCCTTGTATCTTCAATACTTTGATTTGGTGATGTTTTGACTTGTTATATCCTTGGTTCATTTTTTAGTAGTATTTAGTTCTTTTGATTTTATACAATGCTTTTATTATTTTTGTAGCTCTCTCCAAATTGGGCTTTGGAATCTAGAATCACCAAGTTATGGATCCAAACATGTTCATTGACAAATTCACTTTTTTCATAAGCAATTGGTGAATTTGGAAAGCCTACTTAGTGGTCGCACAATGGCCAGTTGGTGAATCTGAAAATCTTGCTTATAAATCTAAGATGATAGAGCTAGAGATCCTCTCATTTACTTCAATCCTACCCTATGGTAGATCTAGATTTCAATAGGT
Source organism: Cibotium barometz (assembly GCF_041138505.1). Lineage (NCBI taxonomy): Eukaryota > Viridiplantae > Streptophyta > Polypodiopsida > Cyatheales > Cibotiaceae > Cibotium > Cibotium barometz. The sequence continues at coordinate 38,703,603 of NC_141078.1, read as the reverse complement.
CTACAATTTGGTGGAGCTAGCTACCTCTTCAAAGTGGTGGACCAAGAATCCATTAAAGTCTAGCTACCTCTTCAAAGTGGTGGAGCTAGGTCAATGCACCCCCCAAAGACAGTTTTTGCAGAGCATCCATTTAAGTCTAGCTCTACCATATGGTAGAGCTAGGCCAATGCGTTTCTAGCTCCACCACATGGTAGAGCTAGTTCAAATGCAATTCTAGCTCCTTGGTTCTTGTCACGTGCGATGAGCAAGAACCCATTGAAGTCTAGACCTATAACCTATGGAAGACTACTGGCTCCACCCATAAAGAAGCTATCTTGATCCCCAACTCAACCACGTGGTAAAGCAAGACTTATAAATTCGAGCTCTACCATATGGAAAATCTAAAACATCTAAAATTTTAGCTTTACCATATAGTTGAGTGGTTTTGTGTTTCTCACCTCCACCTACTCTTGGAGCTCAAGGGTGGATCTCAAGGCCTACCTCCAACAAGAGCTCCCTTGCAAACTGGCTCTACCAAATGGTAGAGCTAGAATAATGGGTGTATTTGGAAATCTATTTTAAACCCTCCAATTCTAGAGTGAGCAAGTAGAATTGATAATTGGTATCCAAACATGATTTCCTTTTAGATTACACCAATAAACATGTGTTAAGAGTGAGTGTTACAATTGTAAATTCTTTTAGTTTGAAAGATTGCTGAGTCAATGTTACTTTTTTTTCTTTTAGATCCCGAAATTGAGATAGTAGCACCAAGTGAAGTAGCTACGGAATGCCACAATCAAACTGTGGATGAGAGCTTCTCCCACACATTCAGTGATGTCCATCTAGAAGGTTTAAAGACAAATGCTGACAATGAAATTGGGGTACCTAAATCTCCAACAAATGAAGCAATGGGTGAGAGTTTCCAGCCCGAAGAAGAAGTACCAAGAAGTACCGACACTGCTCTCTCCAAGAAATCAGTGTTGACAATTGTGTTGGACCTGAATGGTCTACTACTGAAACGTTGTCAACAACAACCATCTTCAATACATGAAACTATTCAAATGGATTCAAAACGATATATTGTACTAAGGCCAGGATGTATCCAATTCTTGAAGATTGTACTAAAAAATATTAATGTTGGGATCTGGTCAACAGCGACGACAGAGAGTAATGTTCTTCAAATATTGAGAATATTACAAGACAGAGCAGGAGAGATATTGCCTTTTTTTGTAGTTTGGGCTCAAGAGGCTTGCGAGAAGGATAAAAGTGGTAAAATAGCTAGACTTGATAATCCAACAGTTCATCAGGCAATGTTCAAGCCATTGTTAAAAATCACTTCATGTTTTGACTGTGATGGTCGTAGAACGGTTCTTATTGATGACTCTCCATACAAGGGATGTGCTTCTCCTAATAATAATTGTATATATCCTGCAAAGTTTTATGAAGAAAAGATGGTCGACAATATTCTCATTGATGAGCTGCTCCCTTACTTATTGCAACTTGATGAGAGTGAAGATGTGCGTGAGATCATTGGCTCTAATCGCTACGGACAACCTTCAGTATCCAATGAAAATGAATACAGAGTTGTGGTAGATTTTTGGAGAAAGTGCAATTTAAATTGGTCACAGAAGACAATCTACACTGATAGGCTAGCACTATCACAGATTATACAAAAGTATGTCGACAATCAAGAGGTATTAGCGAGACACTATGAAAACAAAAGAGAAGAGATAATAGAAATTATGGCAAAAGAACGAGTCAGTATTGCTAGCATGAGGGGACCACAAGTGATTTCTCTAGCTAGAAAATTGGGTTCTACCACAACGCAGTTGAAGGCAGCCAATGCAAGAGCTTTCATAAACAAGGTGTTAAATGAGTACAATCTTCTCCAACGGGATAGAAATAACAAAGGTAGTACCCAACATAAATGATAATTATAACTAAATACATGATTTTATACAACAGTTGTGTATTCACAATGAAGAAACTTAATTTATGATGGTTTCTTGTTGCAGATTTATTTCAAGGATATTGTTCCAAGGAGTATTCACTTAAAGAAGCCATTTGTCACAAGGATTGTATTTTTTTGAAGAAATTTTATCTTTTTGTAATCACGAATCGACAAGAAATTTTGTCCTGTTTTTAAAGTAGTGGCAAATATATTTCTCTTCAAATAATTTTATAAATTTTGGATTGCACTCTACTATAAGGGGCCTCCTTATTTGAAAATGTATGGAAGCTTGATCTTTGTCTTATGATTTTAATTCCTATGGTAGAGCTAGATCAATGCCTTCTAGCTCCACCTCATGGTAGAGCTAGACTTGAAAGCATTCTAGTTCCACCTCATGGTAGAGCTAGATCAATGCCTTCTAGCTCCACCTCATGGTAGAGCTAGACTTGAAAGCATTCTAGTTCCACGACATGGTAGAGCTAGACTTGAAAGCGTTCTAGCTCTACCATATGGCAGAGCTAGATCAATGCATTCTAGCTCTTCCACGTCACCACATGGTTGAGTTGGACTTCAAACCATTCTAGTTCTACCATGGGGTCTAGCTAAAATATTTTGATACAGCTCTACCACGTGCTAGTGCTGGACTTCAAATATTATTTATAATTTTGCCATGGGATCGAGCTAGAATACTTTGGTATAGCTCTATCACATGGTAGAACTAGATTTAAAAATATTCTAGCCCTACCACATGGTTGAGCTAGAACAGTGCATTCTACCTCTACCATGTGGTTGATCTAGATCAATGCATTCTAATTTCACCACATTTTAATACCTGCTAGCACATTTTGTCGCGTCTTTTTAGAATCAAATGGAAAGAGTCTTTGCATCTTGGGTCATTTTGTAATGCAAATAAAGTCAACATTTTAGAACAGTATATAGTTTAATGTTAGCGTGCATAGTCACATTTGTTTTGTAATTGTTTAAAATCTATCTTTGCATAAGAGTAGTTGTAACATGCCTTCCCCCACATGCCCACCTTTATCATTAAGCATGCTCATTTTTTTCCAGGTCATGTGATTGATTCAATTGGCAGAGGCGACTTCTTCGTCACACAGAGCATTAGTATGTCACATGTCTAAGAAAATCCAGAGTGTACGAAGACAGTTGGTTCAACGCCGTCTTGATCGTCTATGGAAAATTGATGCAAGGTTGCGCTTTGTGCATCCCTCTGAGGGGGTTATCATACTGACATGGTATTTGTCAGACCCAATATGCGTACCCCTACGCTCGCAAAGAGGATGATAGGAGGGCTATTATTCTAAACCTTAATGGTTTGTTGTGCCATGTTGTCGAAACCCAATATGATGAGAAGGATCCTCCTTATAGCAACGAGTTGGTAAAATACCCAATTAACCAATATCGTTATGTCCTATGTCACAAGGATGCACATGAGTTCTTAGATTGGTGTATTCAATTCTTTTATGTTTTTATTTGGAGCGCATGTAGGAGAACTAAGCTCTCTGGAATAATTGACACAGTATTTCCACAATAAAAGCCCAAGTTTGCAAGTGTTCTCTCACAAGAGCATTGTTCAAAATCCACATGGGTTGTGCAGAATAGACAAGTTTTCTTTAAAAAGCTTGAGACCTTTTGGGGTATCCATTCTTTGTACAACAAGCAAAATACATTGATAATTGATGATAGCTACTATAAGGTGTTTAAGAATGAGTGAGGAACCTAGTTAATAGTCCCAGAATTATACCATCAACCTTCCAAGGAAAGGTATAGTTTTTTGACAGAAGATTTAAGAAAGTGGTTGTTTTTATGGCTACAGAATGAAGATCGGCAAGAGCATACATGGGATAATGCCTTTGAAGAAAAACCTAACCAATTCTCAGATGATGTGATGAAGTAATGGCTTGAAGAAGAGAAATTGGAAGTAGAGAATAGGAAAAAGGCAGAGGTGTGGAAGCAACAACAGGAGGTTGATGCTGAGGCAGAGAGGCAGGAACAACTTGAAATTCAAAGAAAGCAACGAGAGGAGGCTGAAGCTGAGGCAAAGAGGCAAGCAGAGAGTGAAAATCAAGCAAAGCAACAAGAGGAGGCATCATGAAAGTAATACACCGCCATGAAGCTCATTTTGTTTATCTCTAATATAATCAAATGTAGAGGATGAAAGTAATTTGGCCTTTTTTTAATGTAATAAAAAGCCATATATTGAAATATGATATTGTAATCAGGCCTCTTATGGAGCATAATGTTCAAATGTTTGCCTTTGCAAAGCATTGAACAAATTCTAGCACAAGCAAGAATTACATGTTCATTTACAATGTCTTATAATTGAGTCATAAATGGAGTGCATCCTTCTCTAGGGGACTCCTTTTCTCCTTTTATCTTTTGGTCAAACTTTGCAAATTATTATTTTTTTAGTAAGAGTAGGTGAAGACTTTTAACTATCATTTTGACAAAGGTCATCCTACTGCAAGGAGACTCTTTCTATCTTTAGTAATGTTAATTTGTAGTAGTTGTGTATATAAGGAAACTTTCACCATGTTAAATTATAAATTCTTGTTTCAAATTATTTAGTCTTTGTTCATTACAATGCAGTCTTAAAATTGGAGAGTGCATCCTACTCTAAGGGGACTCTCAATATACAATCTCTTGTATCAATGTTTTTACTTGGGCATCTAGATTGAACAAATGGTAGATCTTGGTTCTTTCAATGCGTTCTTGCTCCACGTGCTAGAGCTAGCATGAATCTATGTCTATATCTACCATGTGGTGGAGCTACCATCCATTGAAGTCTAGCTGTATAATTTCATGGAGCTAGCTAGCTCCACCATGTGGTATCTTATTGAGCTCTAGCTCCACCATGTGGTGGAGGTAGCAGCCATGGTCTCTTCATGGAATTTTGGCCTTACCACATGGCGGAGCTAGTATCCATGTGTGGTAGACCTAAACCTTTGGAAGTCATACAATACGACTAGAATTTTGAGTCTAGATCTACCGTTTGGTGGAGCTTGCATCCACTGAGTGAAGTCTAGCTCTATAATGTCCAAGTGGTGGAACAGGATCTAGAATGGATAAGTCATGGATCAAGAAATTCTTTTCAGCTCTATAATAGACAAGTGCTAGATCTAAAGTGAAGAGATAAAGTGATTGACGTTGGATTGCTAGCCATGCTAGACACCTCAATATGAGCAACAAGGCAAATATCGCGCTACATTGTCCATTTCAGACAAATAACTACACGAGTTTTTTTCAAAAAAGTTCATTTCTTTTGGGGTCTCCATGTTTTGTAGAACAACAAGAATACATTGAAACTTGATGATAGCTCCTACAATGTGTTCAACAACCAAGATGATAATCAAGATAATAATTGAGAGAATAATCTGTGTGATCTTGTGAGTACACAAAATGAACATGCTTAAAAAGAAGCTCAATACCTCATTCAACCAATACACCCCCATGACACTAGCACATTTTGTTACTCCCTTTTGTAATTGAATGTAAATGGTCTTTGTAAATGGTCTCTATTATAATAAAATATAAAGGGTCTTTGTAATCTGGCCATCTTCGAGAGCGTGATGTTCAATTGTGTGCCTTTTGCAAGGCATTAAACATATTTTAACACAAAAAAATAAATTCATTTTCATTTACAATGTTTTATTATAATGGAGTCGTAGATGGAGTGCATCCTACTCTAAGGAGACTCCTTTTATCTATTGACAAAGTGCATCATACTTTAAGGGGACTCTTTAGTAGAATAACCTTCATCAAAATGAAATCTTTTAACCGTAATTTTGACAAAGTGCATCCTACTCCAGGAGACTCTTTCTATCTTTAATAATGTTAATATGTAGCGATTGTATATATAAGTATACCTATTGACAAAGTGCATCATACTTTAAGGGGTCTCTTTAGTAGAATAAGCTTCATCAAAATGAAATCTTTTAATTGTAATTTTGACAAAGTGCATCCTACTCCAGGAGACTCTTTCTATCTTTAATAATGTTAATATGTAGCGATTGTATATATAAGTATACCTTCACCACCTCAATTTATAAAATCTTGTTCATTTTGTCTTGTTCATTACAATGAAGCTTTAAAATTGGAGAGTGCATCCTACTCTAAGGGGACTCTCAATATACAATCTCTTGTATCAATGTTTGTAATTGGGGGTCTAGATCAATCAAATGGTATATCTTGGTTTTTTATGGACTGTAGAATGGCCAAGTGGTGGATCTAAAAATCTTTAAATCCTCCTCAATGTGTTGTAGCTCCCCATGGTAGAGCTAGCTCAAAATTCTAGCTCTACCATGTGGTGGAGCTAGAACCCCTTAAAATCAAATTTACACCCCCATGATACTAGCACATTTTGTTACTCCGTTTTATAATTGAATGTAAATGGTCTTTGTAAATGGTCTCTATTATAACAAAATATAGAGGGTCTTTGTAATTTTGCCAACTTTGGGAGAAAACTGTTCAATTGTGTATCTTTGCAATGCATTGAACAATTTTTAACACAATAAATAAATTCATAGATGGAGTGCATCCTAGTCTAAGTAGACTCCTCTTATGCATCCACAAAGTGCATCCTACTTTAAGGGGACTCCTTTTATCTTTCGGTTGTTAATGCAAAAGTTTTATTATTTCTTTAGTAGAATAAGCTTCATCAAAATGAAATATTATAATCGTAATTTTGACAAAGTGCATCCTACTCCAAGGAGACTCTTTCTATCCTTAATAATGTTAATTTGTAGTGGTTGTGTATATAAGGATACCTTCACCATGTCAATTTTTAAAATTCTTGTTCATTTAGTCTTGTTCATTACAATGAAGTCTTAAATTGAAGAGTGCATCCTACTCTAAGGGGACTCTCAATATGCAATCTCTTGTACCATTGTTTTTAATTAGGGGTCTAGATTGACCAAATGGTAGAATTTGATCTTGGGTTCTTATGGACTGTAGAATGGCCAAGTGGTGGATCTGAAAATCCTCTTCAATTGTAAAATATACAAGTGGTGGATCTAAAAAATCTTGAAACCTTTCTATTTCTAAGATCAAGCTAGGTTCGATCTAGCATCACTTGATAAAGCAAACCATTTTTAAATTTTTTATAGGTTGAAAAAGGTAGATTCTAGATTAAATGCATTAAATTTTTCAATGTGGGAATGGGATTTTTCCCACTTTACCTAATACGGTCTTAAGAGAAGAACTTGGGTGAAGACCAACAGTCTTCACAAAGCAAAAACAGTTCAGAGCAACAGGCTTTCTACACGAGTTCAGGAAGAGGACAAGGTAGAGGAGGCCGTGGACGCGGTCAAGGAGGTGGCCGAACAGGTAATCAACATTATGGCCAGCAGCAGTAGCAACAACAATAGTCCTAGAATCAACAACAACAACAACACGCAGGTGGAAGAGGAAAATTCAGAGGCAGGGGGAGTCAAAGAGGCCGTGGAAATTGGCAAAGGCAATATAATGATGCATGCGAATGCTATTATTGTGGTAAGCCTGGACATGTGCAGTCAGAATGTTATAAGAAGCAGGCTGACATGCAAAATAGGAAAGTGCAGCAAAACAACTATGCATCCTCAAGCAGAAATAATGAGGATAATGAAAGGTTGTTTGTTATGCAGCATGTTGTGAATGCCATGTCTGAAAATGTTGATGCAACACAAAAAGATAATGTATGGTATGTGGATTCAGGTGCTTCGAACCACATGACGAGTCATGGGGAGTGGTTCAAAGAGATGAAAAATTCGGAAAGACCAGGTTTTGTGGAAACAGGGGATGACACTGCTCATCTAATTGCCCATGTTGGAGATGTGCCATTGTCTATGCAGGATGGCAAAGTGAAGTACCTTGCAGATGTACTTCATGTACCGAACATAACAAAGAATCTGGTTTCAGTTGGCCAGATGATTGAGCAGGGTTTGCAGGTTCGGTTTAACCCTGATGGGTGTTATGTTGAAGATTTCAAAGATAAGTGCAGGTTGGTTGCAAAAGGCAATAGAGTGGGCACAATGTTTACGTTGAATGTAGACATGCCTGAAATGAGTGCTGCGATGTTTGCAAATGGTTCAGGAATTGTTGCAGACACAGACATATGGCATAAAAGAATTGGACATGTGAATGTGCAGAGATTGAAGTCTATGCAGACAAAAGGAATTGTGACAGGGCTGCCAAAATTTAAAGTGGAAGGTATGCATAAAATCTGTGAAGCATGCCAATTTGGGAAGCAAACAAAGCATGTGTTTCCACGTAACAGATATGTGAGCAGAAATGCACTAGATGTTGTGCATTCAGATGTATGGGGTCCTACGAAGACCATATCTATGGGAGACTGCAGGTATTATGTGACTTTCATTGATGACCACACAAGGAAAGTGTGGGTATATTTCATGAAAGAGAAGAGTGAGGTGTTAACTCACTTTCAGAATTTCAGAGTTTTGGTTGAAAAGAAAACAGGGAAATATGTAAAGTGCCTAAGGTCAGATGGAGGGGGAGAGTACTTCTCCAATGAGTTCTCTGAATTTTTGAAGAAGAATGGTATTCGGAGACAGTTTACATGCAGATACACTCCGCAGCAAAATGGAGTTGCTGAGCGGAAAAACAGGCACATTGCTGAAATTGCGCGAGCATTGATGGAAGAGAAGAATATGCCGCATTGCTATTGGGCTGAGGCTGTTTCTACAGCAGTATACATCATGAACAGGACTCCAACTGCAGCCATACATGATGTAACTCCAGAGGAGAGGTTTACTGGCAGAAAACCAGATTTGTCTCATCTGAAAGTTTTTGGATGCATTGCATATGTGCATGTGTCAGATGAGCTGAGAACTAAGCTGGATCCAAAAGCTGAAAAATGTGTGTTTATTGGATATTCCCTTGAGCAAAAGGGATACAGGTGTTATAGCCCTGCTACACGTGAGTTGAGGGTAAGCAGGGATGTTGTCTTTGATGAGATGAGCAGCTGGTATGCTGCTGAAAAAGAAGCTGTCGGGGCTGATGTGAGTGGAAGTGTGGTTGCACAGAATGCAGGTCAGCAATCACAGTCTTTGAGTGGACCAGGAGAGTCCTCATCTAGTGGGTCTGTTGATAGACCATGGAGTGGCAGGCTGTGTCATAATACCAGCCCTGCAAATGCGATTACTACATCACGTAAAGGAAAAGAGAAAGTGGTTGAGCCCCTTGGTATGCTCGACATTTCTGCAGGGCATTCTCATATTGATGGAGAGTCTAGTGGCTCAGATATGAGCCTTGATGAGGAGCTTGGGATCCCAGCTATTACTGGTGTAAAGAAGGCTATGGAAGCCATGAATGAAAAGCTGCGAAGATCTAGGAGAGTGAGAAATCCTGTGCAGAGATTTACCTATGATGGTTATGTGGCACATCACTATGCATATATGGCAAAGGTTGTGCAGGTTGTTGAGCCCACATGCATTGATGAGGCTGTTGGAAATATGTGTTGGGAGAAAGCTATGGACGAGGAGATGGATGCACTATATGGAAATGAGACTTGGGATTTAGTGCAATTGCCTGAAGGCAAGAAAGCCATTGGATGCAAGTGGGTGTACAAAGTTAAACATAACAGTGATGGAAGCATAAACAGGTACAAGGCTAGATTGGTAGCCAAAGGATATGCACAGACATATGGCATTGATTATGAGGAAACTTTCAGCCCAGTTGCCAAGATGGCAACGGTGAGAGTTGTGATAGAGCAGTGGCTACGTCAAAGCAATGGTCTTTACATCAGATGGATGTAAAGAATGCATTCTTGCATGGGGATTTGCAAGAAGAGGTGTATATGTTGCAGCCACCTGGTTATGAGGATGTGAGTCACCCCGAGCATGTTTGCAGGTTGAAGAAAGCCTTCTATGGCTTAAAGCAAGCACCAAGAGCATGGTCTGACAAGATTTCTGAATATCTTGTCACTATTGGCTTTCATGTAGCCAATGCAGATTTCTCATTGTATGTGAAACATGGTGATAGAGGCGTTGTGCTTGTTGTCATCTATGTAGATGACTTGATCATTACGGGGGACCATGATGCAGAGATCTTTGATGTAAAGATCTTGCTTAGACAGAATTTCGAGATGAAGGATCTGGGGGAGCTCAGATATTTCTTGGGCATTGAGGTGATTAGGTCATCACATGGTATTGGATTACTGCAGAGACAGTATGGCTTGGACATGTTGTCCAAGTATGGTATGACAGGCTGTAAGCCTATTTCTGTGCCATTGGATCAGAATGGCAAATTGAGTGCAGATTCAGGAGAGATCTTGGAGGATCCTACTATGTACAGACGCATAGTAGGAAGTTTGATCTACATGACGATCACCAGACCAGATTTGAGCTATGCTGTTGGGTTGGTGAGTCAGTTTATGCAGGTTCCACGGAAACCGCATTTGGATGCAGTGAGACGCATATTGAGGTATGTGAAGTCTACTTTACATTGTGGACTATTCTATGAGACTGGGACAAAGATATGTGTACATGGGTACACAGATGCTGATTGGGCTGGTAGTATCTCAGATAGAAGATCTACCAGTGGATTCATGTTTTCTTTGGGGAGTGTTGCTATGACTTGGAGCAGCAAGAAGCAGCCTACGGTTGCTCTATCGAGTACAGAGGCCGATTACAGAGGAGCTGCTATGGCAGCATGTGAGGTAGCTTGGTTGAGAAAGCTACTTGCAGATTTGGGTCTATCAGTGGATAGACAAGTTGTCATTTTCTGTGACAACATTAGCAGTATACAGTTGGCCAGGAACCCAGTCTTTCATGCTCGTACGAAGCACATAGAGGTCCACTACCACTTCGTTAGAGAGAACGTCTTGGTAGGAGACCTTGACCTTGTTTATGTCAGCACAGAGGATCAGGTAGCTGACATCTTCACCAAAGCATTGGGTACAGAGAAGCTCCGCAGATTCAGGGCTTCGCTTGGTGTACATGAGATGGAGTTGAGCTCGAGGGGGAGTGTTGAGATATCGAGCTCGTCTAGTGAGGCGGTGGCCACTGATGATGGCCCGCCTGGGAGATAGGCCCCACACTTACACCACTGGCATGGTTGGTGAGATCATGGGAGATATGCGGCCAGTGGGATGACAGGCTGTGTGAGAGCCATTCTAGAGACTGGCATAGTTATAGCGCCAGCTCATTTAGTCGGGTTCACACTATAGAGAACCCGTGTATGTATTGGTTGAGTACCTTTCATATTATGTGTACTCTTATTCTTGTATATGGTGTGTTGAGTGTTGAGTAGAGAAGAAGAAGATTTTCAGCCTCTCACCTTGTGTGTTCTCTATTAGGGTTTTGTGAGTGTGTGTGTGTGCTTGCAAGAGCTCAATCTCTCTTCCCCCCTGCATCTTTTCAACAATAACATATTCATTAGTCTCTATCTCTATTCTCCTATCTCATAATTGAGGTACTAAACTTGTCTCGGAAGAAGGCATCTACTACACAAGCTCGTTGTCAAAATTAGCAAAAAGGTCTGTATAAGGCCAAAAATGTGACATGTTTAAAAACACATATTTGCTCTATATTTTTAGTATTTCCAAATATGTAAAAGTACTCTAAATATAAAGTCTTACCACCTAAATTTTATTTTAAAAGTTATATGTATTTTCAATATATCTATTTACATCAAACCTTACTAACTATAATTTTTTTTTCTAAACACAAATATGTTTATCTTTTGTCTCATTTTTATGAAACCCAATTAAGTAATTGAGAGAAAAGGAAGCCTCACATAAAAATCCTTGAGAATCTTTTGAAAAAACTATTTTTGAGGAATTTGGACAGTCATTTTAGGTGAAAGTTGGCATCTTTTTTTGGGTGAAGGTCATTTTGTTCCCTTGGTTTCATGTAGTAGCACTAAATTGGAAATCAAGTGAGATTTCAGCTTTAAAAGGCTCCTTAGTTTACATGTTGGGTATATACTATATGTGTGTGGTTAAAGGTTATATTTACTATTACTAGAACGTCACTTAGAAACCTTGGGCAATCATGCAATGTGTGTGCTTTATCATTGATCGAGACTGAGTAGGACTTCATTGATGTGAGTTTTGTAAACTAATGATGACTGGTTTAAGCTCATGTGTGTGCTTTATCATTGATCGAGACTGAGTAGTCATTGATGTGAGAAAGAGGATTGTCTAGCTATTGTACATGTAAAGTAATTATAGGTATGGTTAAATAGATGGAGAAATAAAAGCTAGCCCAAGTTCTAAGGCCCGTTACACATACCCCACCGCCCATGTATGGGCAGATGAGATTGCAAGCCCATGAATTATGGGCGGTGGATACCCCCACCACATCAGCATGGGTAGGCAGGGGTATGGCAATGTGTAATGGGCCTAATATAATGGAAGCATGTTTTCCCTCTTCAAGTGGCCAAAGGACAAGGAGATGAATTTTTGGATTTTTACAATTTTGAAATGTTTTTTTTTCCATAGCTTGGGAAAGTAACAATGCGTGCAGATCACCTACTTGTGCACATATAATGGAGTAATCAATATGCATATTGCAAATGTCCACGTCGTAATTACCAGCCACCTCCCTGCTGTTAAAAACATGTGTGTTTTGTTAAGGAGGTCGCGAATTTTTTAGCGGCAGTTACAATCGTGTGGCACCATGTGAGACCTTGCCATTGTCTTCGAAGACCCTTAGCTTATTGAGAATGAAATGGCATGTGATCACACGCAAGGGTTTATCAGTCTCAAATATTTATAGCTCACGGAGTACACTACTAAGAAACCCTATGTATAACAAGCATTCAAGGGGTATTAAAAAAACCCTATGTATAACATGCATTCAAGGGGTATTAAAAAAACCCTATGTATAACATGCATTCAAGGGGTTTTAAAAAAACCCCTTACTCAGAGCACCTTCTCCAATTTCTATCATGCATCTTTACTAAGAACCAATAAGGCTCTAATTTATGGATAAAGCTTTCTATTCATACATTGAGTGCTCTATGTATGCATAGAGCTCTCTATTAACTCTATGCATGCATAGGGCTCTCTCTAAGAGCTCTATGCATGCATAGAGAGCTCTTTGCATTTGAATAGGGCCCTCTATGAGCCCTCTATGTAGCTGGGCCAAAATCTCACATGTGACATCTACACAGAAGACAAGAAAAATCATATTTATGCACACAACTACACACACACGTGTGTGTGTGTGTGTGTGTGTGTGTATACACGCAAATCACGAGTCAGTGAATGAGTAATAAAATATAACCATCTTGTATGGATTGGTTGCTAGAAAGGAGATAAACCTCCATGTAGGATACGATGCGATGATTCGGCCACCACTAGGCCTTAATTACAACTTGGTTACTATAGTCATTGATATCTTGACCTATGAATTAGGTAAGATTTCTAGCTCTCATGATAATTTATAATAGTGATAAATAAGATTAAAGAGTCTGCTTACCCCAAGAAAAACGTAGGTTTTGATCCATGTATATGGCTGTGCAATTTGCGATGATTTTGGATTTGTGATGTGTGTATGTGTCAAGTGCCCCAGCTTTGTAAATTGTGGGTTATTTATTTTTTATTTTTTAAAAAATTGATCCTTGTATTAATGTATTTTATTAAGATAAAAAAGAGAAAGATTTACTCGATAAGGCTTGATCATGCTTATCCTAGCAACTGGGGATGTTCACAACATTTAGCATCTAGTTACTGAGGAGGCGGGTGAGAATATTCGGTTCGTTTGGTGAAGCACATCGGGTCCTCCACCCAGCCAGTGTGGCAAGAAATTTGATAGCAGTAGACTAACTAGTCCTAGGCTGTCCCACAAGGTGTTCAGAATATTGTAGTGAATCCAAGGCCAAAGCTGCGCCAGAGTAGGGTTCAACTTCATGAGCATTTACAAAGGACAATGAGCTTAGTGGCTTGAAGAGTCATGATTAGCACAAATTCTTGCAATTCGTGCTTCCTATAGCCATCAAGGATTGCCTCAATGATGACATTAGGGCAACAATTTACCAAATTTGTGCAGTGGTGCATTGGATATCAAAGGAAAGAGATTAGTAGAGACACATTGGAAGCAACACAGTTAAACTCCATCGAGGCTGTTACAATGGCTGAGAAATACTTTCCAACAAGGAAAGAGATTAGTAGAGACACATTGGAAGCAGCACAGTTAAACTCCATCGAGGCTGTTACAATGGCTCAAAAATACTTTCCATTCAATTGCACTTGCTAGTTCATGTGGTTGATGAAGTTGCTGTGTGGCTGAGGTTGTCCATAGCCGATGGATGTTTTTCGTGGAGAGATTTATGAAGACACTTAAAGGATTTTTTTGTCAAAGAGCTCGATAGTATGGTAGCGGGATGGCTTGTTCAAGATTCACTTGTATATATAATTGAATTTCTGAGTACGTCTGATCTCGATGTACTAAGATTATGGACACAACAAGAAGATGATCGACTAGTTGGGGAGAAGAGCCACAAGGGAAGGCCTTGTGAGAACAATGGATGTAACAATGGATGTAGCATTGCGTGAGAAGATCAATAAATTTTGCATCTTAAACTCACATGCTATGGAGAAATGGGTCGAGAGATATAACTTGGTGAAGCTTGAAAGGGACCAAACTCGTTTGAGTTTTAGAAGGAGTCGAACAATCTGCACATTACCATACCCAACCCAGACTTTCCTTCTAATAAATGGCTTGAGCAAACCATACTGCAAGATAAATGCAATGGTGAATTAATAAGTGATGAGGAGGAGGAGCTTGCATATGGTTGTGATTTCCATGTATGTGAGTTTGAGATATCTATGCATTGTCTTTTATGTTGTGCTTTCATGAATCTATAGAATAAAAGTACTTATTTTTTGTGCTTGCAGTATCGTAAGTTTGGGGCAATTTGGTTATACGGACGTCACTTTTGAGTAGAAGGAATAGATAAAAAGAGAAGAACATTTGATTGTGGTGTGAAGGCTGATTTCATGCAAGAAAGTCGTTCAAGTGCAAGTGATGGCAATACTGAAGTAGGCATGCTAGATTATTGTGGAACAATCCAAGATATTATCAAGGTTGGATTTAGAAAGTTTGATATGTTCATTATTTATGTGAAATGGTTCAAGTTGGTAACTTAAGGGGCACAAGTAACTGTACGCAAAGACAAGTGTTGATTTATTCAAGTAGATCGCACAAAGATATGGGCTGACCAAAGGGACACATTTGTGCTACCAGAGCACTGTGAGCAAGTCATCTTTGTGGAAGACCCGACATATCATAAATGGTAATTTGTGATCCAAATAAATCCATGTAGAAAACAAATATTTGAAGAGGTGAAAATAGCAGTTGATTGTTTGCCAGATGCTGAGGAACTCCCCCCAGATCATGTGATGGTTGAGCATACACCACTAGCACCTATTGACATATCATAAATGGTTGTTTGTGATCCAAATAAATCCATGTGGAAAACAAATATTTGAAGAGGTGAAAATAGTAGTTGATTGTTTACCAGATGCTGAGGAACTCCCCCCAGATCATGTGATGGTTGAGCATACACCACTAGCACCTATTAAACAACAAGAAGAGGACATAATAGTTGAGGAAGTAGGTGAGGCTCACACTGGATTAGGATCGGATGAAGGTGTACTCATTGAGAAAATACATCTTGAATGAGAATTAGACACTAGAGATAATTCAGAAGAAGAAGAGATTCAAGCCCAGTATGATCATGATGCATCGAGAGATCTCATGCTAGAGCTAGAAGAGGCTGACGAAAAGGATGAATTACCTTCTACTACTACAAGACAACCGATTCCACCAATTGATAACAATGATGGAGTATTTCTAGAAATAGATTTATTTGGAGCCATGGATCGCATTGAGGATGAGCAAGTTGATTGTTTGATACCACTGAGGAAAGTTGTGTCAATTGTCCTCATTTGCGCACGTCAATTGAGAAAGCAACTGAGGACAATTGCTTTCTTAATCCTACTGTTATGTGAATTATCTCTCTAAGCCTCTAAGCCATGTTCGGACCTCTGAGTTTACCTCGTAGGCCGTCCTGTCAATTCGAATGTAAAAACCAGAGAGTTAAAGTGGCTGCAACTTGCAGGCATGTAACTGCAATATAGGGAGCCAGAATATGCTAAGACAAGCAAATGTCTACATGGAGTATCAATTTCTCTTATTTTTTTCTTATATTTTTTAATTATTTTACGAGTGTGTGTGTGTGAGAGAGAGAGAGAGATATTAAACATGGTTTATAAGAATTGCAGGTCCCTTGGATGAAGCTCTCTTTTCTTTGCATGTTCTCTTTTCTCCTTTGATGAGAAAATGTATTGATTGTATCAAATTACTTCATACCTTGATAAATCATTGAAATACTTATAGGTAAGACCGTGGGTCGCGCATATGGGGGGCACATTGGACCCAATGTGGTTGTCTTGTGTGGATAAATGTTTTTTCGTTTAAGTTTTTTGTTCAATTCTTTTTCTTAGGTTTAAGTATTAACTTGTAGTTAACTTATTTAAAGCACTTGAAAAATTTGTTAAAAGCTTGTACTAGGAGGAAAGGTCTTGTAACACCTCTTCACTAGAATTGAGCATTGGGGCCTGCCCCAGAAGAGGTGGAAAACATGTTCTCTTTATGATTGAGAGAGTGGGTAGAAGACATAAATGTCTAGCCTATATGTGAGCCGTGTAGGGAGTTTATGATGAAGCACCTTCCAAAGAAATACATTGACCTTGAAGCATGCATAGTACTTATGTTCCAGACTTCAAGAGGGTTTTTGGATTTACATAAAGTGTAGGCAGTAAATTGGAACATCTACAACCTTCATTCTCAAAAGCGGCTTTCCTGACATAGTACTCTAGTTAGAGAGCCATCGAGGCTGAGCCGCCCAAGGGTTGTGGGCTATTGTTGGTGGCCCAGCTAGCCCGTTTGGGTGACATAGTACTCTAGTTAGAGAGTCGGGAGGCTGAGCCTAAGAGTTGTCGGCTGTTGGTGGCCAACTAGCCCATTTGGCTACCACCCAAATCGCTACTGGACTGACCATTAGGCAACAAACTGGGCCTTCTTATTTTGTACCAAACTTGTAATAGCTTCTTGATAAATGGGTAGTACTCATGGTCGTAATCAAAGAAAGGGGATAGAAGAGGTAGGGTGGATCTAGTCTACCTGGCTAAGATTGTAGGAGTGAGTGCAAATTAGTGTTTGGATAGAGAGATTCATGTTTGGTCCAGTCAAGCCCTAAGGAGAGGAATAGTACTGTGAATAGGGATGCATGAGAGTAAAGAGAGCAAAGTTCTTCTAAGGAATTGTACTGTAATAATCAAGAATGGATGTCTATTTAGCTCTATCTACTTAGTGTTCAATCTTGTGTTAAGTTATTCCTCTCTCGATGTGGAAGGATGTCTGGAACCTGGATGGCCATAGGAACTAACCCGCTTGCATTCATGCTAAATATCCCCGCACATAGGCAGATGGTAGCTCAATGTCCTAGCATTGGCTTATTGCATTGGCTGCACTACATTAGTTGCTGCTTCTCCAGAGCCGACTAGGTGGTCTGGAACCATGTAAGTACTGGGTCCTGACTAGAAAATGACACTTTTGGCCATCTTGCTTGGGAACTAGTATGCCAACTTAGGGAGTAGAAAAACAAAGGTTAGTTCTAGGTCAATTCTTCACAATTAGTCAGGAGAGTGAAGCTAAATGGAGCATGCATGGAGAATGAAGGTAGCTCAAACATAGAAATGCGGCACTATTATAGACAAGCTGAGGCTACAAAGCATGAAGGACAACTCCATCATCGAAGAAGACTCATAGAAGGGATTTCACGCCAACTGGAAAGACAAATTCACAAACCTTTGAGGAATCATTAATGAGATCATCAAGAGCAACAAAACAAGAGGCAAGAAGCTCAGGAAGAAGAAGGATCTACAACTGTGAGAAGGATGTCTCTCAAGTACCCTAAGTTCAGGGGCAAGAGGGAGGAGGATCTAGATGCCCACATCTTTTTCTTCAAAACCAGATTCCTAGCCACCAGAGCTTTGTTACGGCAAAAGACAGAGTATTTTGTGACAATGTTAGGGGGCAAGGCCAATAGGTATGCACAATATGGTCTGGAGCACTTCCATAAATTTAAAGTATTGAAGAAGGCCTTCCTAAAATGATTTAGGAAACACAAGACCATATTAGAAGTGCTAAAAAAGCTAGAGAGGCTAACTTAGAAGAACAGGCCAATAAAAGACTATGCAGCTGAATTCCAAGCAATGCTGATGTTCCTGGATCACCCCAACAAACCTGCTCTAGCCACGTTGAGCCAATGGTTCGTGTGAGGGAAAAGCTCTAGAGAGCAGTTGTCTCATCTAATTTGGATGCCCTCACCTTTGGACAAGTGGTGTGGTGGTAGGAGCTACTAGAGTTGAGGGAATATTAAAGTAAACAAACAAAGACCCCAAGAAGAAGAAGAAGGAAAAAAGAAAAAAGGAGGAAGAAACTTCCAAGTCGAATTAGAGAGGACACCTCAAAATGAGAGTCTAGTTATTAGGAGTCGAAGAGCGAAAGCCCTAGAAAAAGAAAGGCAGGATGTAGGTATTAAATGTTTAGTAAGAACTAAAGGCCACCCTAGCCACTAGGATTTCCAGAGGAAGAACAAGATCTGGACTCAGACTAGATACATAGTGCAAAAGGTGTAACAATCAAGGTCACATAAAGGAGGAGTGTTAGTTAAGGAACACTCAGTAGATATGCACTATCGATGCGGCGGGAGGAACAATAACATTGAAAAAGACATGTTACTATAATACTTGGAATAGGAATCTGAGGGTGATGGTGGAAAGGTACCAGTAGTAGCAAACCCTAGGTGTTAGCCAGGTCCACAGGACCGCAAGGCAATAGACCATATGGAAGAGGAGGTGGTAGATTTGGACCTAGGGAAGTTTGTTTCTACTGCAATGGTCTATGAAATAGAGAAAATGACTGCCCCATATTTCAGTACCATCACAGCAAGAACTGCAAGAGGTAAGGCTACAAAGGGAGGCGAACCCAACAGGAGTTGATGTAGGTGTAAACATTGTAAAAGTGGACCATGGGGAAGGTAAAGAATAATAAAAGCCACCAAAGGTAATTGTTGTGACAAGATCACAAGGACTTGTCAAGACGCTGACAGGTAGGAATGACAAACTAGAACAAAACTAGTAGCTAGACTAGTGGGCAGGGAAGGAGAGAGTCCATGAACAAATCACCAAGTTGGTGCAGAGTCCACAAGGGATGGTGTGAGGACAATACAGGAAATCCTGACACTAGGAGAAAATATTGAGGAAGATCTAGAAAGGAAAAACTTGAGCAAGAAAAATGAAGAAATTGAAGCATGAAAGAAGCTGGTGTGCAACAGTTGAGCAACCAAAGAAAGGATAATGAAGTGCCAACTGGAGCCAAGTATAGGCCATAGTAGCAAAATTTTCACGAGAAAGGAAATGGAAGAAAATCTAGAAGGAATCCAAATAGGAAAACTAACAAGCGAAAGTCAGGAAAGGGAGACGAAACAGGAAGAAGAAAGAATGTACAAAAGCCAAGGTGGGCACACTAACAAGGAGAAGAGCAGCAATGCTATGAAGGAATATAACCTGTGGAAGGATCTTATAGCAAGATGAAAGCTAACATCACACACGGACCAAATGTTGTACCTAGTGCCCAATTAGAAGAAAAATTTGCTTGAAGACATAGTGTGCCAAATGAGAAATTGGTGCAGATGCCTTTGAAGGAACCAGAAAAATTGGCACAACAGAATGTAGGAATAATGTGGAAAGAGTACAGGACTGATGTGACATGTCCATTCTGGAAGTGACCGTCAAGATCACAGAGCAAACACTAGAAAGGGTCATTCTAGATGGAGGATCATGAGTGAACATGATATCAGATAGCCTAGCTAAAAATCTAGGCATCATTGACATGCATCTAGCTTTGTTCCAGATCCACATGGCTGACCAAAGAAGAGTCAAACCAATTGGGATAATCAAGGGAGAACACATAGAAGTGGTAGTATGAATTATTGCCCAACGTAATAAAGAATTTAGAGGAAGTCTCCTAGACTTGCTAAAGTCCTAGAGAGATGTGTTCGCCTGGAATTATATAGACATGAAGAAGGGGATTGATCCTAGATTCTACCAACACAAGATCAACTTAAAAGAGGATGAAACTCCTATCTGGAAAAATAGATGTTTGGGCTGAAAAATGCTCCTCCTACATTCCGAAGCATGGTTCAGGAACTATTCTATGAATATCTGACCACCTTCATGAGGGTGTTTGTGGATGATTTTAGTGTGTTCGAAAAGAAAGAAGACCACATAACACACCTCACAATCTGCCTAGAGAAGTGTAGGAAGGCCAAACTGGCCAGCCAAGTGCACCTTTGCTGTTATAACAAGTGGATCCCTCTTAGGGCACATAGAAATTACAGAAGGGCTAACTATGGATACGATGGTCACAACAATCATTGTAAAGTTTCAACCACCCAAGAACGCTAAAGATGTTGCAGCAAGATTCATGGGGGTAGTCAAGTGGCATACATTAGGGAAATTATGAGCTCATTTTGGGGCCCTCTAAAGAGTTTTATTCTCTTTCTCTCTCTAGAAAATGGGGCCATGGTGAGCCTTATCAATCTTATGTTAGAACCCCTTTCTCATTAAGAAGCTTATGAAGGACGAGTAGATTTCAAATTTACAATCTTCGATAACTTTCAAGTATTAATTCTCAAGGTACAACACAAACAAGATTTAATATGCTAAAATGTAACGTTACATGCCACATCATCACTTTTGAAACTACTTTTTGGGGAGCTTCACTATCCTATGTTAGAACCCCATCATGTTATATACAATTGGAAAGCTCTTGAGGAGTACATTCTAAATCTAGCAACTCCCAAATATTTAGGAATGATGTGCTAAAATTTCACCAAGATCTATTTCTAGAAAGAGAAAGAGCATGAAACTCCTTAGAGGGCCCCAAAATGAGCTCATAATTTTCCTAATAGCAGATTCATGAGGTTCCAAGAAAATTTGGTAGTTCCTTTGTATAGTCTAATGGTGAAAGATGCACAATATGTCTGGCCTGGATCATGTTAAAATGCATTCCAGAATCTCAAGCGAAATACTGCCAGTAGCACTCATTCTCTAGTAACCAAACTAGGTTATGGTATTTCAAGTATTTGTTGATACCTCTGATTTTGGCATTGCTAGTGCTCTGATATAGGAAGCACAAGAAGGTTGGTATAGGCCAGTTTACTATACAAGTAAGAGGTTGTCCAGACAGGAGAATAACTACTCCACTACAAAAAAGGAGTCACTAGGAATGATCCACTCCATCAAGAAGTTCACACACAATTTCTTGGGAAAAATGTTTGAATTTCATGTAGAGCACAAAGAAATCTCGTACCTAATAAACAAACCACACCTGGCAGGAAAATTGGCCTGATGGATACTTTTGTTACAAGAGTTCGAGTTCAACATAAGGCACACCCACGGAAACAAGTGCGCACTAGTAGATTTCCTCTTAAGACTAGAGTTAGAAGAAGAACCAGAGGGAGTGGAAGATGATTTATTGGATGCACAACATTTCCTCATAGGTGGAGAAAAACCTAGATGGTACGATGAAATGTTGCAATTCCCATCTGACGTGTCCTTTCTATAGTGCATGTCTAAGAACAGAGAAAGAAGCTGACTCTCTAGAGAAAGTCATTCATGGTGGTAGTTGGACACCTCTACAAGCTAGGCATTGATTAGATATTAAGAAAATGAATGTCCAACAAGTAGAAGCGTCCAACAAAGATCTCAAAGATGCCCAAGAAGAAGAGTCTAAGTCTAGTCAAGATCGAAAACAAAAATTAATTCTAGAGAAAATGTGACGTTTCTTAATCTAACCATATCTTAATCATACAACTTAATCTAAGAAAACACTCAATCTTACTATTTCTACATAGCAATACAATCAAATCAACCTTCTCAAATAGAAAATAAGCATGCATGCCATATCCAAGGTTCTTATCACATAAGCAAAGAATCATGTAATCTCAAACAAATATTCACATGATATAAATCTATATCAATTACAACATAGCATCTCAATCAATCACAATGTATGTATCTATCTCAAGATTCTATCATCATCACCATGCTCGACAACATGGTGAGTCATAATGACCAAAATCCAGCCAATCTAGGGCTTTCTGTGATGCTGCCCGTCCACCCAACCTCCATACGGACATCGCGGGCTATGCCAGGTATGCCTCTTTCTGAATCTCATCCTCTCTGGGTTCTACTGCATGGCTCCCAATGCATGGCTCCCAAAGGGCATAAATCTCATTCTCTATCCTCTTGAGAGCTCCATGTCAGCTTATGCCAATCACACTATGTGCTGGCATGTTAGTAGGCAGTAACATGTGTGAGACATAAATGACCATGTCCAGCTAGTCATAGTGTGTGGACAATAGCTAGGGTTAGTAGTGTGTGGACACAACACAAGTAGTGTGTTGTAGATTATGGATTATGGCTTTATGCATTGTGTGGGAAGGGATATGGCTTCCCTCTATGGTTAGTGTTTCATAATACATTAGGGTTTGCTCCTGTGTGTGTCTCCTCTCCCTCTACCTGTTTTTCATCATCATGGTTTCAAAGCAGATTTTCATTTTTTTGCTAGGTGGAGGCCAAAATTCAAGTCTTGTGATTGATTAGTTCCAAAATCTCATTAGAAACTTTGTGGTACACACACTTGAGAAGGATGCTATATGATTGGTTGAAGTAATTATGCATTTTGGAGTTGATTATGAATTGACTAAACATGCTGTCTATAATGATAAGTGAAATAGATGGTGATTAATCGGCTAATTACTCTCTCAACTTAAACAATTGGTCTCCTTTTGCATGGAGCTAATAGAAATCAATGCTAAGCTAATGAATGCCTGGTCTCTCAATTAGGACAAGAATCAAAGGAATTAGAGCACTTTTACTACTGGTTTTTACTAGTTTTACTGGTTTTTCTCAAACAGAGAAGGGGATTTGATAAATTTGATATGTACGCACCTTGGATGGTGTTAATATGTAACATTGAGCTTGTTTAGGTGTCAATATAAGTTATCCACACTTGAACCACTACATTGCAATTTGAAGCCTTAGAAAGTGTGCCAAAACAAGGTACTTTGGACTATGTATGCCAGTTCGAAATCAGTTTGATTCTCTACATCAATAGTGAAGTTGGTTGAGTACTTTGGAGTATCTGGAACACTTATTAGGGTCTGGTTGAGCTGAGGAAGGCTCGTTTACAGATTTGGATGTGTGGGGAAGGTTCATTTGCAGACAACCCAATAACAGATTATGGGTGAAAAGTTGGATAGGAAGAACTTCTAGGCATGAAACTTCTAGGCATGGAAGTACAGGATTAAAAGCTTTCTGAAAGGAAAAGGGTTTTGGAACATTGTTACAGGTGCGGAGATAAAGCCCAAACTAACCCAACAAGCTACACAACAACAGGTTGTAGAGCTCATAAAACAGTGGGTCAGAGAGAGCATGGATGGGATACATTGGTAAAGCTATTTGATACAGACACGTGCTCATAAGTCTCAATTGAGAGACAACAAATTCATATTGTGAAGTGAAAAGGAAGGAGTATCCATGATTATGTTCAAGAGA
This sequence comes from Cibotium barometz, assembly GCF_041138505.1. Classification (NCBI taxonomy): domain Eukaryota; kingdom Viridiplantae; phylum Streptophyta; class Polypodiopsida; order Cyatheales; family Cibotiaceae; genus Cibotium; species Cibotium barometz. The sequence continues at coordinate 38,680,021 of NC_141078.1, read as the reverse complement.
TAAAGAAGTATGCAGATGCATTGGCAACTATCAATGCCCCCATGCCTGATGATGATTTGGTAGTCATTACCTTGCGTGGTCTTGGCAAGGAGTACAATTCTTTTGATACATCTATTTCTGTTCGGAGTACAGGTTTACCACATTTTGATGAGTTGGTTTCTCTCTTGCTTGTTGAGGAAATCAAACTCAGTGGCTCGTTTCATAATGCATCTACTAGCCATGATGATAATGGCAGAAATCAAACTTTCTATTCACAAAGGGGATTTAGAGGCAGCAAGAGATTTGCATCTTGTGGTCCTGGTAATGGTCGTGGATGGCATGATAGGTCACCACAATAGAATTTTAAGCCTACATATGGTGCTAGAGGTGGTCGTGGATATACACCTCAGAGAGGCACAGGTAATCCTCGTGGTAGAGAATGTTGGCAAGGCCAACAAACACCTATGCAAAATGTAGAATGCCATTACTATGGGAAATTTAGTTATATAGCACGTGATTGTTTCGCAAACAAAATGATTTGAGAGGAGGTAGAGCACAACATGGTGGACATTATGCATCAAGCAGTAATTATGGCAGCGCAAATCACTTGTTTGCCATCAAACATGGGATCTATGATGACAAATGGTGAAAGTGATGACACTTGGTATATGGACTCTGGAGCATCAAACCATATGACTTGTCATGGCGAATGCTTTGAGCATATGAAGCTTATGGATGTGAAAGGCTATGTGGAGACAGGAGATGATAGCCAACATGCTATCACACATGTTGGAAGTGTTCCATTGGTTATGCACAATGGTGAAACAAAGTCTATAGATGTCTTGTATGTGCCTTCTATTATAAAAAGTTTGGCCTCAGTTGGTCAAATGGTGGAACAAGGTTTACAGGTTTGTTTTAATGAGCATGGATGCTTCGTTGAGGATTTCGAAAATGGATGTAGAGTCATTGCCAAAGGCAAGAAAGAAGGTAGGTTATTTAAGTTGGATGCTAGGATTCTTGAGTTGAAATTAGCCATGTTCTCTAAAAGCCGAAATGTGGTATACGACATTGACATGTGGCATAAAAGGATTGGACATGTGAACATTCAAAGGTTAAAGAACATGCAGGCAAGAGGCATTGTAAGTGGGTTGCCTAGATTCAAGTATGATGGGAATATGCATGTCTATGTGAGACATGAGAGTGTGAGTAGTGGGAGTAGTGGGAGTAGTGCTGTGGATAAAGGGAAAAAGAAGGTTGAAGGAATTGGCATTACAGGTTATGAGTCGTCAAGTTCAGAAAGTTTGGATGAGGAACTTGGCATACCAGTTTTATGCACACCAGAGGTGCAAGGCAGGATAGATATGTGCCTCCACATGCTAGAGTGACAGGTGTTCAGAAAGATCCACATGCATTGTGGAGGTCCCAAAGGGTCAGGTATCTAGTTGACAAGTTGACATATCGTGACTTTGCTATGCATTACGCATATATGACCTCTTTGGTGAAGCATGTGGAACCTACATGCTATACAGAAGCTATTGGGAAGCATGTGTAAGAGAAGGCAATGGATGTTGAGATGGACGCTATCGTGAAGTGTGCGGAATAGCCAGGAAAGTACGAAACTTCTAGCTGTGAGAGTGAATGTCAGATCCAACAAGGTATTTCACGTACAAGATTTCCCAAGGAGTATTGAACATCATTATTTCCAATGACAAATACATGTATCCACTTCTCTCAATACATCCTTGAATTCATTCAGATGATTGCACAGAATTGCATAAAATCCCTTTGAACCATTCACATGTGGGCATGATAAAGCTTTCTAATTTTTCCAATATACATGTGGCCAGCTACATCCATTTCATCCAGTGCCCTCAAAACCATTGAATCATGATGCTCTTTTTCACCTGAAAACCTGCCTTAATATTCTAACATCTCACAAGCAAAATTTTGCATTTGGCATAGCTTTGACATACTCATAATTTTCAAATCCATATGAGAAGAAAGTAAGGCAAATTTCCCTCAGCTTCAATGCATTTTTCACCAATCACCGAGCTTCAAATTCTTTAGCCTTTTCCCCATGGTCTCACTATTTATTTCCATTTTCTTTTTGATGTTTCAAACATTCGGTTTTCTCCATTCACATAGAGCAAATTTAAGAGAATAAATAACAAAAGAAAACTCCACTTACGATTTGCACACGTGGATCTTCTAATTTGTTTTTCCAAACATATACAGCTCGCCGATTATGCGAGGGAAATTCATGTGGAGAAGCATCGCTGCAGACGGATTTGAAAATAATTTTCCCAATAATTACATCATTGAGTAGCTCTAGAATTATACTCTAATTCTAGCACCTACAAAGCATAAACAGAAATTGTATTCAAAGAGTTATATTCTCTGGTTAAATCGACGCTGAACTTCGACGCTGCATATATTTTTTTCCTCCTCCCTGCATCGACGTTTCTTTCCGGTTCTTTTCTCCCTTTTCCCGCGACCATCTCGGTAGCTCCCCCACCACATTCTGCCAGCTGTGCATGCCATAAGGAAAGGCTGCGCATTTTCGTTTCCACGCTTTCTAGAAAATTCACCAAAAGCTTTGTTAACCTTAACACTAAGGTTACAAAGCATAACCTTAGCATTAAGGTTAAAGCCTTCAATGTACCTATTGTTTCCCTTTCTTCCATTGTTATGGAATGTTGACCCTATATATATATATATATATTTATATATATATAATCAACTCTTTTCCACCTTTATACCATAGCCTTCCTAAAGGTTTTTCTCATGCTTTAGCTCCATTCAGCATCCTTATTGTGCATATGATTTTGCTATTTAAAGCATACGATCAAGATCCCGACTAATATGCACCATTAAGTTCTCTGTCTCAGTGCTAATGTCACAAGCAAAAACCAGTCCTATCAAGGCACAATATATCTGCTAGCTCCAAAATTCTCCATAAGCATAAAAAAAATCCTCCACAATTCACACCACACTGTCAAAGGCTTCAAAACCTGGCTCAGCCTCAGCTCATCTTATTGAACCTTATCTACAGTATGAACATATTTACTCAAGCATCATATAATGATTCGTCATGGCACTTATCCCCATACATCTGGATGTGTATTTGACGGCCTCACATGCACGGTTTCACATCATAGACGTGCCATGGCACGACATCCACCCCCTCTAAACCTGCACATCCTCTGGTATGTGCCAAATCATCATCAAGGTCCACATATAACTGGATGTCGTCTTCTTCTTCTGCAGTTCCAGGAAGATCATCCTCTTCCTCTTCAATCATATCCATACTTCCACTGTCAAGCTTCTCATCCTGAATCTCTTGTGAATCAAAAGGATCACCATCATGCCTTCTTTTAAATATCTTGATTCTTTTGCCAGCCACAAGATTCTTTACTTCTGTTCCATCAAGCTCACACAGAGTATATGTGGCATTTCCATGCACATGCCTGACAATGTAAGGGCCAAACCATCTTTTTGCAAATTTTCTTTGAACAGTGAATTGGTTGTCAAGGCTACTATCATACATTAGAACCCAATCACCTTCTTCAATAGGTTTTGGCCGGAGTCTGTGTCTACTATCAAATCTTTCTTTATTTTTCAGCCTTGCATCTTTCAGGCGAGCTTTAGCAAGCTCTATATCTTCAGGCCTCCTCTCCAACTGTCTTATTCGCAATGCAAGGAGGTCATCTCTGCTCAATCCTTCCATCCAGGGCAATACATTCCAAGTTAGAATTACTTCTTCAACTGGCATCACTGGCTTCTGACCATACATTAATTCAGCAGGCATGTATCCTGTCACTGAGCTATGAGTTGTACGGTCAGCCCACAAGGCATATGGTAGCAGCTTTGGCCACACTCTCATCCTTTCTCTGCATGCCTTAGCCAAAGCTTTAATGATTGGAGGATGTCCTCGTTCACTTTTCCCATTGCCCTCAGGATTGTAAGCACATGTTAGAGACAGTTTGATACCAATTCTAGAGAAGAATTCCCTTGCTTCTTCAACATCTAGCTCTCCCCTATCAGCTGTTATTTTCCCAACACAACCATATCGGCAGATCACATCTTCCAAGAGAAATTTGCATACTGTTTCCGTACTCTTTGTTCTAAGGGCACGCCCTTCTACCTGATTTGTCAAATCTTCTCTTGCAAGTGCTATATACCGCATCTGCCAAATTCCCAAAGGCATTGTAACTAGATCCACTACCCATTTGTAGTGCATGGCAGGTGGGTAAGTTGGTTGTAAGCCATCACGATGTCTCACATTTGAGTACATTTGGCATACTATGCATGTTTCCACATATTGGGAAATATCCTTGTACATTCCTCTCCACCAATATTTTTCCTTTATTTTGGTAAAAGTGGCCCACACACTTCTATGCCCAGCCCAGAGACTCTCATGGAATTCTTTCACAAGCTTCCCTTGAGTCTCTTTATCACATATGACTCTCTGTGGCATAGCATTTCTCTGTTTAGGATGCTTCCAGAGATATCCATCCTTTAGAAAGTAACCATATGCTTTTCTGCGGATCCTCTTAAATTCTGAGTCAGACCAATTCTCTTGCCTTGTCAAAGTGCTCAAATATTGACCAATAAGCAACCAATCCCCTTCATATATTTCCTCAATAAAAGACTCAAGTGCATTTGATAGGCAAATATGATCCCCCTTTGCATATGCTGTAGTATAGAACTTTGTACCCACATCATCAATGTCACTAACCATCTCTTCCTCATCTTCATACCTGGCTCTTGATAGCATATCTGCAACTGGGTTATCTTTTCCCGCAATATGCTCAAACTCAGGATTTAGTGACTTGATATAAGCAATCCACCTAAGCATAGCAATATCTGGAGTGGTACAACTTGTTATCATCCCAAGAAGTGGCAAGCAATCAGTCTCCACAAGTACAGATGCCCCAATAAGATATTCTTTTTCACATTTTAGAGCAGTGACTATCCCCCATAATTCTCTCTTAATCTGTGGATACTTTCGCTGCCGAAAGCTTAATACCTTTGCTCCAAATCTAATTACATACCTATGATCATCCTCATCATCTTGCCCTACTGCCCATCCAATCCCAGTAGGACTAGTATCAACTGTAACAATCACAGGCCTGCCACACTCATAATCTGCCTTTCTCAAAATGGGTGATGATTGGAGCAAATATTTCAGCTTCCGCATAGCTTTAATATGTACTGCACTCCACAAAAATTTTTGATTTTTCCTCAAAAGCTGATAAAGAGGATCTGCTACATGTGCATAATGTGGGATCCAAATAACATAAAAGACGCATGCTCCAAGAAATCTCCTCAGCTCTGTAACATTAATGCATATTTCCTTCATTCTTTGTATTGCATCTATCTTGGCTGGACAAGGACGGCGTCCACTAGTACTACAAAGATGTCCCACTATTAGCACTTCACCAACCCCAAACACTGATTTCTGCCCAGATAAAGTAAGATTCACTTCTTCAAGCCTGGATAGAATCATGTCACAATCCTTTATATGATCTGCCACAAACTTGCGGCACCCTTTTGAATCCAAATTCCCATCTTTGTCTTTCTCCTCACAGCCCTTTATTGGCACATCATCCAAAAATGGCATAGTTTTTTGTGGTATGAAATCCCGTAAGACTTTATTCATTCCATTCATCATATGTGCCACTGAGTTAGTGGCTCCCTGTGGTAAGGTACACATCCTTACTAATCCCAAAGGAGTTCTCATTGTGGTCAAGTCCCTGCTTTGCATATCCAGCTGGAACTGATCATATCCCGAATACAGATCACCCATAGAGTATATAGCTTTCCCTGCAAATGCTTCTGCAAACTCATCCACAATTGGACCTGCTCCCACATTCCTGATTGTGACTTTGTTTACAGGTTGCATGTCTTGAATAAAGCGCAATGTCCCATTTTTCTTTGGTACAGTAAACCATCTGTTGGAATATGGGGCACATGAAGGCTCCAAAATTCCCATCTTGATCTTTTCCTTTAGTAATTCCATCAACTTTGGCAAGAGAGCCTTTGGTACTGGAATTGGCCGCAGGTTCCAGGGCACATGTGGAACAGTAAAGATCACCATTGGTGCTGTTACACTTGGATCAACACAACCAATCTCATGCGGCTGAAAGGCAAAAGCTTTCCCATGTTTTACAAGCATCTCCTCAAAGCATTCCCTTTCAACTGGCAACAGAAAATCCCTCTCACCAATCTTCAGCTCTTTCAGAGTTTCTTGAGTAAATTTATGCCCAATTTTCTTCGGATCTCTAAGATTTGGCTGCATAGAAGCTTCATCTATCTTCTCCTTGCTTCCTGGTGGCAAGGGCAAGGCAACTGGCTTCACCTTTTTTGCAACCGTTTTGTACTTTGTATCAACATGAGCATCCATCTCACAATTCATGTTTTTACATTCCACCCCCTCAAATTCCTGGATTATATCATACATCTCCACAGATGACACCCTTATCATTTCATTTCCACCCTGTAAGCATGCTTTTCTCATATCAAAAAGTGCATCCATAGTATCTATAAATGACACCTCATCAAGCATCCCTGAAATAAACTCATTCTTCTCCAAAAGACCACACTGCTCAAAACTTTTTTGTTCATTTTGTATATGTTTTTGCATGCCACGCTTTAAATCCTTGCTTTTTACAAAAACCAGTAACCCATAGCTGGAGAATCCCTGAAAATTTGCTGAAAAACTATTTACATTGATTGAGTCCTGCGAGAACTCATTTCCCCTTGTACCATTGGAATCCCGCTTTACAATGGCACCTGGCCAAAATCCCTCATTTCCCTGTAATTCATAAACTCTCTGTTTATCTTTGGGAGTGACTGTGCCCTAAGAGATTCACGATTCCTTTCATGATTAATGCAAACTGTCAAAAACTGAACAGCTTTTTTGCCATCTTTACTCCTTATTCTTGCATAGGCTGAACCATCATCCAAAACCTTTGTTTCCATCCTTACAGCTGTAATGTAGGGTTGCCCAAGAATGAGGGGATACGATGACATCTCCTGAACAAAGAAATTCTGATCATCCTTCACATCCCCTATAGTTACCTTTACATTTGGACATGCTGCATAAAGCTCTCCAGATGAATTATTAGCTGCTTTAATCATCCACCCATGATCCACATCCATTGGCCACTTACATTTGTTGTAGAGATTTTTAGCCATAAGATTTATTTCAGACCCATGATCAATTAGAGCGACATATGGCTCTTCCAAATCACCTATCTTGACAAGGGTTTCAGTGGTGGCTCTTGCCCAATGGCTCCTGGAGTAATGACTCTTTGTAAGAACTTCTTTTTCATCATCCTCTTCCACAAAACGCACTTGTCGTGCCCCATCAGCAGAGTGATTACATTCCACCACATTTTCTCTCTCTTCCTTTTTCTGTACCTGTACACCATGAGTCTTGGAAGTGCTTGCTTCCCCTTGTGATGGAATAGATTCAATTATGGACTGCCTTTTTCTTCGTATAATATCAATTATTTCATCATGAAATTCTTTCTTTGCAATCCCCAAGACTTCCCCTAGTGTGAATTCCACCCTGCTGTTTAGAATTCTCTCTTCAAGCACCTTTTTGAGATCTGTTGCAACTTCAATATCAGATTGAAGCTTGTAGAGTGGACTTTTCCCTTTACCCTTCTCCTTCATTTTTGCTGGCACTTCTTCCATTGAAACATCATGTAGAGGTCTGCTTTGCTGTGGAGGCATATGTGATGGCCCAGGATCCTTCTTTTCACTTCCACGTGTAACTCTTTTTGATGGCCCTCCTTCCTCATTTTCCCTTTTACGTTTCTCCTCTACCTGTGCCTCATTATTTTGACATTTGGCAATATAGGCATGAATGGATAAAGAATCCACAGGCTCCTCCCAGCCAGTCTCAAGGCGTATACAATCACCTGCCTCATGCAAAGCTTGCTTTGACACTTTCTTTGATGCAATTAATTCCATTGTTGACGGCCAAAAATTCTCATTCTCATAATCCTCATCATTTTCAAATCCCTGCTTTTGTTGACCAACCTTTAATCCATAGGTTGCTGCCTCAACCATAGAAATGGCATGACTAGCAGCCATATCTTCTACCAGCTTTTTCATCCCTCCTTTCCCAAAGTTTGTACTCAATGGAAGTCCAGTTTCTGTAAGATGGATTTTCCCATCTTTGAAGAACACAAGTTGATTTTTAAGAGCTTCTTTATAACTGGTACAATCCTTCTTTGCATGCTCTGGGTCATCACACCATATGCATCTATATGTAAACCCTTCTCTGATTTGAGGCCTTTGCATAGAAACCTGCCCCAATGGTAGACCTTTTTCTTCGATTCTGGACATCTTCAATTTTAAATCACGCATACCCTTGATAAGCTCATCCATCGGCCCATCTATCTTAGGAATTGTAGCTACTGGCTTGGATAAATTCTCAGGGGTAACAGCAGCTATGGGGTTTGCAGAGCCCATCACCATTTTATCCCTCCTCCGCTGCCGCTTTGCTAACATAGTGACTGCATCCTCAACATCATTCCAGTCACTCTTTAATCCTTGCTCTGTATTTTTATCCTCAAGGAGGATTTCCAATGTCTCCTGGAGATCTTTCCCAGCTGCCTGCAAGAAGAGCTCTGTCTTTTCTCTGTCCAAAGTTGCACGCTCTATTCTTGACAACTGGGCATAACGCTTCTCAAACTCCCTTAACAATTCCGTGGCAGAAATTCCCATTTTAGGTTTTGTGACCCATTCCAAAAAAGTTCGTTTAGTCACTCGCTCAGAATCCTCCATGAAGTATTCATCTTTTAAGGCAAGCTTGAATTCTTCCCAATTTCTGCCACCCTGTGCTGTCTGCAATCCTTTTATGCGCTCTCTTATTTCAGGAACGCATACCAACTCGAAACTTCGAACCATATCCTCCTCGGTCACCCTATTTAGCTCCATCTCCTTTATATAATTGTGCAGATACTTTGTAATGTCCTTCCCATCAAATTGATCTACCTTTTTCACAATTGATTGTAAGGCTTTGGTCATGGAAATCTGTCCCCTCTCAGCAGCTTGTTGCTGTTGCATGTACATGGAAAACATTTGGAACATCTGCATAACTCCAGGGTCAAAATGAACCCCCTGGCCCTCAGAATTCTCAGCCATAGCTTCCCTGTATGTTTCACTACACTCTCACCCCAGCAGTTTCACGTCGGGTTCACCAAAAGATGTCGTGAAGTGTGCGGAATAGCCAGGAAAGTACGAAACTTCTAGCTGTGAGAGTGAATGTCAGATCCAACAAGGTATTTCACGTACAAGATTTCCCAAGGAGTATTGAACATCATTATTTCCAATGACAAATACATGTATCCACTTCTCTCAATACATCCTTGAATTCATTCAGATGATTGCACAGAATTGCATAAAATCCCTTTGAACCATTCACATGTGGGCATGATAAAGCTTTCTAATTTTTCCAATATACATGTGGCCAGCTACATCCATTTCATCCAGTGCCCTCAAAACCATTGAATCATGATGCTCTTTTTCACCTGAAAACCTGCCTTAATATTCTAACATCTCACAAGCAAAATTTTGCATTTGGCATAGCTTTGACATACTCATAATTTTCAAATCCATATGAGAAGAAAGTAAGGCAAATTTCCCTCAGCTTCAATGCATTTTTCACCAATCACCGAGCTTCAAATTCTTTAGCCTTTTCCCCATGGTCTCACTATTTATTTCCATTTTCTTTTTGATGTTTCAAACATTCGGTTTTCTCCATTCACATAGAGCAAATTTAAGAGAATAAATAACAAAAGAAAACTCCACTTACGATTTGCACACGTGGATCTTCTAATTTGTTTTTCCAAACATATACAGCTCGCCGATTATGCGAGGGAAATTCATGTGGAGAAGCATCGCTGCAGACGGATTTGAAAATAATTTTCCCAATAATTACATCATTGAGTAGCTCTAGAATTATACTCTAATTCTAGCACCTACAAAGCATAAACAGAAATTGTATTCAAAGAGTTATATTCTCTGGTTAAATCGACGCTGAACTTCGACGCTGCATATATTTTTTTCCTCCTCCCTGCATCGACGTTTCTTTCCGGTTCTTTTCTCCCTTTTCCCGCGACCATCTCGGTAGCTCCCCCACCACATTCTGCCAGCTGTGCATGCCATAAGGAAAGGCTGCGCATTTTCGTTTCCACGCTTTCTAGAAAATTCACCAAAAGCTTTGTTAACCTTAACACTAAGGTTACAAAGCATAACCTTAGCATTAAGGTTAAAGCCTTCAATGTACCTATTGTTTCCCTTTCTTCCATTGTTATGGAATGTTGACCCTATATATATATATATATATTTATATATATATAATCAACTCTTTTCCACCTTTATACCATAGCCTTCCTAAAGGTTTTTCTCATGCTTTAGCTCCATTCAGCATCCTTATTGTGCATATGATTTTGCTATTTAAAGCATACGATCAAGATCCCGACTAATATGCACCATTAAGTTCTCTGTCTCAGTGCTAATGTCACAAGCAAAAACCAGTCCTATCAAGGCACAATATATCTGCTAGCTCCAAAATTCTCCATAAGCATAAAAAAAATCCTCCACAATTCACACCACACTGTCAAAGGCTTCAAAACCTGGCTCAGCCTCAGCTCATCTTATTGAACCTTATCTACAGTATGAACATATTTACTCAAGCATCATATAATGATTCGTCATGGCACTTATCCCCATACATCTGGATGTGTATTTGACGGCCTCACATGCACGGTTTCACATCATAGACGTGCCATGGCACGACAACGCATTGGTTCATAATGAAACATGGGATTTGGTTGCCTTACCCCACAAGGCAAAAATGTCATTGGTTGCAAGTGGGTTTATAAGGTGAAATGTAAATCACATGGTTCCATGAGCACCATAAAGCGTGGTTGGTAGCTAAGGGTTATGCACAAACCCAAGGCTTGGACTATGATGAAACATTTAGTCCAGTTGCAAAGATGGGAACAGTGACAGCAGTAATTGCTATGGCTACAACAAATGGTTGGGAAATGCATCAAATGGATGTGAAAAATGCATTTCTAAATGGTGATTTACAAGAGGAAGTTTATATGGCACATCTAGAAGGTTATATGCACCCGAGGTACCCCACTCATGTATGCAAATTAAAGAAAACATTATATGGTTTGAAGCAAGCACCTCGTACTTGGAGTGATAAGATAAGCCGATATCTTATCTCCCTTGGATTTCAAGTTTCTTCAGCAGATTCTTCACTCTATGTTAAGAAAATAGATCATGGGATTGTCTTACTTGTCATCTACATGGATGATGATTATCATAGGAGATCATGCTACAGATGTTATGCATGTTAAGAAGGCATTGAGTGGGGAGTTTGATATGAAAGACTTAGGTGAATTGAGATATTTTCTCGGGATTGAAGTGATCAAAGACCATGTAGGTACATGGTTAGTGCAATGTCAATATTGATGGCAAGGTTGTCATTCATTGTGACAACATGAGCAGCATACAGTTGGCCAAGAATCCAGTTTTTCATGCGCAGACCAAACACAGAGGTCCACTATCATTTTGTCAGAGAGAGAGAGTGTTGGATGGTACAGTGGATTTGTAGTATGTGAAGACTGAAGAGCAGGTGGCCAACATCTTTACAAAGCCACTTAGTAAGGAGAAGTTTGAGTACTTCTATACTATGTTGGGAGTACATGGGATGAGCTTGAGGGGGAGTGTTGAGAGCTTTGATAGCCCAAGCTCATCTACATCTTCATCTATGGCAGTACATCATGAGCTTGAGAGGGGCTATTGAGATTCAAGCTCGATGTCAGATTATGCCAATCACACTTTGTGCTGGCATGTTAGGTAGTTACATGTGTGAGACATAAATGACCGCGTCTAGCTGGTCATAGTGTGTGGACATTAGCTAGGGTTAGCAGTGTGTGGACACAACACAAGTAGTGTGTTGTAGATTATGGATTATGGCTTTATGCATTGTGTGGGAAGGGAGATGGCTTCCCTCTATGGTTAGGGTTTCATAATGCATTAGGGTTTGCTCTTGTGTGTGTGTCTCCTCTCCCTCTACCTGTTTTTCATCATATCCAGCGTTCCCTATCTAAGGATAGCCAGCCCAAATCTCAAAATCTCATGCCGAGTCTCATCATCATACACATGCATATCAATCATTCATTTCAAACAAAGAAATCACAAGTCATGCTTATTAGATCTCTAGTCCACAATATTTCAAGACAAGCATATTCAAATCAATTCAAAATCAACCTCAAGTGTAGAAACAAGCTTTTAATTCAAACAGTCCTTAACCTCTCCTAGTCTTTAATTCTTTCAAGTCATATATGAATCGTTGTTTTTAACATAATTAATTATCATGTTATAAGCAATAAGATCATTTCCAGTTGCAATAGCTAAGTCATAACCATGCTTACATATTAGTCCATCCGGTCTATATAGACAAGGTAGTCAACCTTGATAGTGATTTCTAAGACAAAGCCTGACAAGTGGTCTCTTTGGGAGAGTAATATCTTCCAATCTATTTGGAAATAGAGAAAAGTCAAAACTACAAAGTTTTAGGAATTCTAATGGTGTATAAAAGATATCTCGGTGATGGTTCTCTAAAATTGAGTTCTAAGGTCTCTTTGAGAGCATTCAAAATAGCCAAAGTTGTGTTTTCAGCATGAAACTATAAAAAATAGCCAAGTGCCCCACTTGGCATTTGAATAACTCAAAAATGAAAGGAATTTTGGTTTTCTAGAGTCCCATACACTCTTGTAGAGTTTCTTGCTATCTAAAACTTTCATGTTTACATCAAATCTGATTCTAAACGTAGGGAGAGATGAGCTCTTCGCAAAATAGCCGTAAAGAAGGTTTTATCTAGAGTCTAGTCATATAACTAGTTAAATATTTTATCTTCTATTTCTTTATCTCCAAAAGTGTTTATTCTATGAGTCACACCCTATATCAACTCGGATTCTCTCATATATGCACTTATTGATTTATTTATTTAGTATCAAAAGAATTTAAAGAAAAATAATAAAAAGAGTGTTTGTGTACTTCCTCGATATATTTGCTAATGCCTTGATTCATTGTTGGGAATCCATGTCTACTCTCCAGAAGTCTTAAAAGAACTCTTGAAAGATTTGACAATTCTCTCAGATTTGTTGTTAGGGCTGCAACTTGCAACAACAACAGGTATAACTTTGCACACAGTTATAAGAAACTACTCATGTGGATACTTGAAATTACCAGAACATGTGCAGTCTACAACCCACCGCGGGCAGAATCACCAAAATCAATTGTATGTGAAGGTCGACTCTAAAAATACGTCACCTTTTTCTTTTTTAATCAAATTTTGATTTGCATGTCCATCTACACACTTAAAGGCTTCATTTGAGTATACTAACTAATTGAAATCTCAATCTTGAATTTTCACTTAATTTTAACACTTAGAATCTTTACTGCTAGAAAACCACTGAAAACCTGCTAAAATCTGTAGCATCCAAAACTTAAGATTATCTTCAATCATAACTTAGTTAATCTCGGAGGTATGTTATAGAAAATAAAAATTAAAGAGAACAAAATCTAAAATTAGGATATATATATGTAAATATGATCTCAGTTTGCACAAAAATCGAGGAGCCAGCTGGCAGTAGAATGGAGGAGCCAGCTGGCAGTAGAATGGAGGTGGCGGGAAAATCAAGGTTTCCACCCCTAAAAAGGGAGAATGGATGGAAACGGACACATGTTTTGTCATCGCACATGTTTTGATCCTGGTCATTAATGACCTCGCGAAGGGTGCAACAGGCACTCATGGTCAGATTTGACCTCGCACATGTTTTGATCCTGGTCATTAATGACCTCGCAAAGGGTGCAACAGGCACTCATGGTCAGATTGTGAAAGGGATTTGGGAAAATCATGGAAATGTCGAGAAGTTATGGCTGTACTTAGGGAAGGCATGCATCATGAAAAAGGACCTCTACCTCTCCATTGAAAGTCTAATTCAAAAATCACTGTGCAAAAATTTCTCCCTACCCTATGCTCTAAGCTCTACCACTTCTAAACTATGCTTTCACCCACGTCTTTTGTCGCTCAACCCCATCACACTCAATGCTAAAAAAATGGTGGAATTTGACTACCTTTCATCCAGCTTATACAAGGAGGAAGAAAGGCATGCCTAGTGGCTGGAGAGAAAATGGGGTTAAAGAAGTTTGTAGAGCTACCTTGGGAGGAGCTTTATCACAACTCAAAGGCTGCGGAGTAGCTAGAGCAATTGCAAAAATCAAATATCATCATGCTCCCATCAGGTGAGAAAAGGGTATTTAATCCTCTTTATGTGGCCGAAGTATTCAAACTGTCGGGGTGAGATCCAACCAGCCGATGAGGATGATTTGATTAAGGAATTTGTCCTTGCCACATCATAATAGCTGTGGACTATTTTGTACAATGAGAAAAAGCCAATGCTCACAATACTATCAAATTCTTGTAGAAGTAGGTCATTTCTAGATTTGGATGCAGGTTGGAGTTGGTTGTGTGACCAAGGGTCACACTTTGTCAATGAAGTGATTTATTTTCCCATGAAGGGATTTGTGGGAGTACATAGAAACTATTCACCGTACTACCCACAAGCCAATACCTAGGTAGAAAGCACAAACAGAATATTATGTAGCATCATAACAAAAATTGTGTAAGCAAGGTGAACACAAATTGAAAATACAAGCTTATAGTTGCACTTTGGTGCTTTGGGCATATCAAACATCTTACAAAAAGTGGAAATTGGGTTTTACCATTTTGGTTGACCTATGGGGTTGATGTTGTAATATCTATGAGATATAAGTACCCAACTTGAGGGTTAATCAGAGACATTGAGAGTTAGTAACGACAACCAAGAAGCCCTTAGGCTTTACTAGAGTTTTGATGACAAAACTCATATCAGGTAGGGGGATGTCAATCATATTTTAGGATCAACAAAAGCACTCTCTACTACATATAGGACTAGCAATAAGTGCTATGAAAGTTATAAATATTACAAGAAACGTTTATCATGATCAAGATATTAGTTACTTTTAACTTTTGGTGTCTAAATGCGAATAAGGGACACATGTATATAAGACATTTTCTAGAATGAAAGGATACAATCCCCCTTTGTGTTAATTCATTTCTTAATATCTCCTTGTCCTTGCACTTGTGTGTGTGTGTGTGTGTGTGTGTGAGAGAGAGAGAGAGAGAGAGAGAGAGAGAGAGAGGAGATGCTTGCTTGATCCTAGTACATGTGCCTCTTTATGCTTTGTAAGAGAGAGTGTACAGATTGAGAGAGTTATGTCTATGAAAACCTCTTGTTAATAATAAGTCTATCATTGGTGAAGCTTTGAGGTCATGGAGATCTAAAGAGAATTTGGGAGAGAGAGAGAGCTCGAGTTCCCTTCAAGCAAACACACACACACACAAGAGAGTGCAAGACACAAGAGACAGATGGATGGTTGAATTTTCTTCTATATTCTTCTCTTTTCTATATCCATATAACTAAAAATAAGAGTCCATACATAAAGGGAAAGTACTCTCCTACAATAACATACAAAATGGTCGGTCCATAGTGTGAACTCGACGATATGACCTGGTGCTATAACTATGCCATAACTCTAATACTCCAAATTTGTTGTCACACAACTTGTCATCCACTGGCGGCATATCAGCCATAATTGCCACCAACCGTATAAGTGAAGAAGCTATCACCCAAGAGGGTCATCAACCTGTGTCGTAGCACTAGTTTGTGCTATGACCTATTGCTACAACTATGCCATAACTCTAGTACTCCAAATTGGTTTGTCACATAACATATGTCATCCACTAGTGGCATATCATCCATAATCACACCAACCATGCCAGTGGCATAAGTGTGGAAGCTATCACCCAGGCATGTTATCAATGTTCCCTGTCGCACTAGTTGAGATCGATAGCTTAGCACTCCCCCTCGAGCTTAACTCCACACACTTCACTCTAAGTAAGCTCCTAAATCTGTGGAGCATCTCTATGCCCAATGCCATCATGAAGATGTGGGCCACCTGATTCTCTAGGATGACATATACTAGATCTACATCACCCGCTAGAACTTTTTCCCCCTCATAAAGTGATAGTGCACCTTAATGTGCTTTGTTATAGCATGGTATATTGGGTTGCTGTCGAATTGTATGCTACTCATGTTGTCACAATAAATGACAAGTGTCCTATCCATGGGCTCACCAATATCACCAAGTGTCACAATAAATGACAAGTGTCCTATCCATGGGCTCACCAATATCACCAAGTAGCTTTTGAATCCAAGCTACCACACAAGATGCCAAAGCAACACCTTTGTACTCTACCTCTTTACTCGACAAGGAAATTGTTTGATGCTTCTTGTTTCTCCAACTCACAACAACACTCACAAATGAGAACATAAAACAACTAGTAGATCTCATGTGTACACTACCAGCCCGATCAGCATTTGTGAACCCATGTAGTTGAATCTCCATACCAACCTTATAGAAAAGTCCATAATCAATGTTGGACTTTATGTACCTAAGAATCCATCTAGCCACATCCAAGTGTGGCTTCCTAGGAGCCTGCATATACTGACTCACAAGTCTAACAACATAGAACACTGTTGGTGGGGACAAAATAAGTAATATTTCTTGAAAACGAGAAACATTTGGTATCTTTCAAAGATTTCATTAAAAAAGTTTAATTTTCAACCTCTTTTTAAAAAGTGGTCTATGCATGCGTTGTCGTGCCATGGCACGTCTATGGTGTGAAACCACGCATATGAGGCCATTAAATGCAAATCCAGATGCATGGGATTAACTGCCATGACTTGAGTCATTATATGATGCCTAAGTACATATGTTCATATTGTAAATGAGGTTCAATAAGACGAGCTAAAACTGAGCCAGGTCTCAAAGCCTCTGTACATAAGTGTGGTGTGAATTATGGAGTTTTATGCTTATGGTAGACCTTGTAGTAGGGAACACCCTTCTCAACATGTATGGAAATGTGAGAGTATGTATGATGTAAGGATTGGCTTTGAAAGAATGCCCTTTTGAGATATCGTGTCTTGGAATGCCATGATTTCTGTGCTTGCTCAGAATCGATATAATCAGAATGCTTTGGATTTTTTTTCCACTGATGCTACTAGAAGGTTGATGCCAGAAGATTTCAAGTCAAGAAGGAGTTCAAACTTAGTACTTCTACTAGTTGCTGCATTTGCAGCTCTCCTTTTCCATCTCACACACCCTCTCTCTCTCTCATAGATATGGCTTCCCAAAAGGGTTCAACTACTGTTGCTGATGCTATAAAAGACATTGAGCTAGAAAAGGTGCAGGGTGCTTCAAAAGCTAAGTTTGTGAAAGTGGGCTCTTTTTGGGAGAATCAGACCGCTGTTATCCACATTCTTCGGAGATTTGGGTGCAAGCTATGCAGAGCTAATGCCTTGGAGCTGCAGAAGATTGTCCCCACTTTGGAGGCAAACAATGTGTGGGTTGTGGCCGTCGGCATTGAAAAGCTTGGCCTTGAGGAGTTTCAACAAGGTGGCTATTGGGATAGAGAGCTTTACATCGATAATGCGAAGAAGATACATCAGGCATTGAACATTAAGTTAGTTGGAATTCTAAGTGTGGCTAAGATGCTTTACGATGTCCGTGATGCTATCAAGAAAGCCAAGGCTAAGGCCTCTCATGGGTGCCTTACATTTCTACGATTGGTTCGATGCCATGGCCATCTCAGTAGGGGCAGAAAAGCCCAACCCAGCTATCTTCTCGGTGGCTTGTGAGATCTTGGGGGTGCATGAGGAGGAGGCTGTGCATGTTGGAGATGATCGTCGGAATGACATATGGGGAGCAAGGGATGCTGGTTGTGATGCATGGCTATGGGGTGAAGATGTCACTTCCTTCCAGCAGCTGGACACGAACACGCAAGGTGGCAGCTTGCGTGGCAAAGGTATAAAGGATTTTTTTTAAAAAAGGGAATATCCGATCAATAAGCTAAAAAAAAGGAGGCACAGTGTATTCGAATCAGAGGAAACTCGAAATTTCAGTTGCAAAAGTGAAGGGAGCCCGAATCTCTTGCGGGAAAGGGAGAAAAACCAGAAAAACGATGCATATCAGAAGAGAGGTGTGCAAAAAATCAGAACCAGAGCGACATACAACCAGAGATTTTAAAAATCACGACTGCGGCTACTGTATAGGGCATCCTGGGGCTTGATTTAAAGAGGAAATGAAGTACTATCTAGTGATATGATATTCAAGAAATCTCACAATACATGAAGAAATCAGAATCTGGCGCATACGACAGCGAAGCAAAATATGAGAAAAGCGAAAGCCATAAATTCGCTTCTTTTTTTTCTTTCTGAGATAAGTAAATTTTTTTTTATCACTTACGATTTTAAAAATCGTAAAGCCCTTAGATAGTTACACTATCCTTTTTAAAGCTTTTGGATAAGGCTTTGGGTAAGCTTTTTTTTGTTGTTTTGGAGAATCTTGGAGTAAAAACAAAGAGATTCTTGGGACTTGGATTTAATTTTCTACTCGGCTAGATTTTGGAATGCTAGACATGGAATTTTCTAAAATCACATGATTATGTTGTACATATGCCATATGTCATCTTTTGCTTTGTGAGTTGTTGGAATCTGAAAGCAGGTTTTCATGAGATCAAGAGACACCTTGAAATGATGGAATTGGCATTATATGATATATGTGATGTGAATGGACACATGTATATGGACACATGTATATGGAAATCTTTTGAAGATTGTATTATGCCTACATGTGATATGTTTGAAGCATTTGGAAAAAGAACCAGGAGATCTATGCTTGAAACTGGTCATGCTCTTGACACACAATTTATGTGCAATCATCAAGCTGAATTTGGGGATGTATTGAAGTGAATTGGCACATGTACATGTCAACAAAAATGGTGATGTCTTATGCTCCTTGAAAAGCTATCTGTTTTGGTTCCATTGCCGGGATTTTGGAAGCTATTCTCACAGCCAGAAGTCTCGCACTTTCCTAGCGATACCGCCCACGTCACGACAGCTCTTGGTGAACCCGACGTGAAACTGCTGGGGTGAGAGTGTGGTGGAATACACAGGGAAGCTATGGCTGAGAATCTTGAGGGTCAGGGGGTTCATTTTGACCCCGGGGTTATGCAAATGTTTCAGATGTTTACTATGTATATGCAACAGCAGCAAGCTGCTGAGAGGGGACAAATTTCCACGACTAAAGCACTGCAGTCAATTGTGAAAAAGGTAGATCAATTTGATGGTAAGGACATCACAAAGTACCTGCGTAATTACACAAAGGAAATGGAGCTAAACAGGGTGACTGAGGAGGATATGGTTCGAAGCTTTGAGCTGGTATGTGTTCCTGAAATAAGAGAGCGCATAAGAGGATTACAGACAGCACATGGTGGCAGAAATTGGGAGGAGTTCAAGCTTGCTTTAAAGGATGAATATTTCATGGAGGATTCTGAGCGACGGGTGACCAAACGAACTTTCTTGGAATGGGTCACAAAACCCAAAATGGGAATTTCTGCCACCACAGAGTTACTAAGAGAGTTTGAGAAGCGCTATGCCCAGCTAGAGCGAACAACCTTGGATAGGGAAAAAACAGAGCTCTTCTTACAAGCAGCTGGGAAAGATCTCCAAGAAAAACTGGAAATTCTCCTTGAGGATAAGGATACAGAGCAGTAAAGAATGATTGGAATGATGTCGAGGATGCGGTCACCATGCTAGCAAAGCGACAGCGAAGGAGGGATAAAATGGTGATGAGCTCGGTAACTCCTATAACTGCTGTTACTCTTGAGAACCTACCAAAACCAGCTGCTGCAATCCCAAAGATAGAAGGGCCGATGGATGAGCTTATTAAGGGCATGCGAGACCTAAAATTGAAGATGTCCAGGATTGAAGAAAAAGGGCTACCATTAGGGCAGGCTTCTATGCAAAGGCCTCAAAGCAAAGAAGGGTTTACATTCAGATGTATATGGTGTGATGACCCAGAACATGCAAAGAAAGACTGTGCTAGCTATAAAGAAGCCCTCAGAAATCAACTTGTGTTTTTCAAAGATGGAAAAATCCATCTTACAGAGACTGGTCTTCCATTAAGCACAAACTTTGGGAAAGGAGGGATGAAAAAGCTGGTTGAGGATATGGCTGCTAGCCATGCCATCTCTATGGTTGAGGCAGCAACCTATGGGTTAAAGGCTGGTCAATCGAAGCAGGAATCTGAGAATGATGAAGATTATGAGAATGAAGATTTTTGGCCATCAACAATGGAGCTAATTGCATCAAAGAAGGTGTCTAAATAGGCTTTGCATGAGGCAGGTGATTGTATACGTCTTGAGACTGGCTGGGAAGAGCCTGTGGATTCTTTATCTGTTCATGCCTACATTGCAAAATGCCAGAATAATGAGGCACAGGTAGAGGAAAAGCGTAAGAGGGAAAATGAGGAAGGAGGGCCATCAAAAAGGGTCACTCGTGGTAGTGAAAAGAAGGATCCCGGGCCATCACATATGCCTCCACCGCATACCAGACCTCCACAAGAAATATCAATGGAAGAAGTGCCAGCAAAAATGAAGCATGAGAAGGGGAGAAGGGTAAAGGGAAAAGTCCACTCTACAAGCTTCAATCTGATATTGAAGCCGCAAACAGATCTCAAAAAGGTGCTTGAAGAGAGGATTCTAAACAGTAGGGTGGAATTTACACTAGGGGAAGTCTTGGGAATTGCAAAGAAAGAATTCCATGATGAGATAATTGATATTATACGGAGGAAAAGACAGTCCATAATTGAATCTATTCCATCACAAGGGGAGACAAGCACTTCCAAGACTCATGGAGTACAGGTACAACAAAAGGAAGAGAGAGAGAATGTGGTGGAATGTAATCACTCTGCTGAAGGGGCACGACAAGTGCGCTTTGTGGATGAGGATGATGAAAAAGAAGTTCTTACAAAGAGTCATTATTCCAGGAGCCATTGGGCAAGAGCAACCACTGAAACCCTTATCAAGATTGGTGACTTGGAAGAGCCGTATGTCGCTCTAATTGATCATGGGTCTGAAATAAATCTTATGGCTAAAAATCTCTACAACAAATGTAAGTGGCCAATGGATGTAGATCATGGGTGGATGATTAAAGCAGCTAATAACTCATCTGGAGAGCTCTATGCAGCCTGTCCAAATGTAAGGGTAACTATAGGGGATGTGAAAGATGATCAGAACTTCTTTGTTCAGGAGATGTCATCGTATCCCCTCATCCTTGGGCAACCCTACGCTATGAGGATGGAAACAAAGGTTTTGGATGATGGCTCGGCATATGCAAGAATAAGGAGTAAAGATGGTAAGAAAGCTGTTCAGTTCTTGACAGTTTGCATTAACCATGAAAGGAACCGTGAGTCTCTTCGAGCACAGTCACTCCCAAAGATAAACAGAGAATTCATGAATTACAGGGAGATGAGGGATTTTGGCCAGGTGCCATTGTAAACTGGGATTCCAATGGTACAAGGGAAAATGAGTTCTCGCAGGACTCAATCAATGTAAATAACTTTTCAGCAAATTTTCAGGGATTTTCTAGCTATGGGTCACTGGTCTTTGTAAAAAGCAAAGATTTGAAGCGTGGCATGCGTCGACATGTACAAAATAAACAAAAAAGTCTTGAGCAGTGTGGTCTTTTGGAGAAGAATGAGTTTATTTCAAGGGTGCTTGATGAGGTGTCATTTGTGGATACTATGGGTGTACTTTTTGCTATGGAAAGAGCATGCTTACAGGGTGGAAATGAGATGATACAGGTGTCATCTGTGGGGATGTATGATATAATCTGGGAATTTGAGGGGATGGAATGTAAAAACATGAATTGTGAGATGGATGCTCATGTTGATACAAAGTACAAAACAGTTGCAAAGAAGGTGAAACCAGTTGCTTTGCCCTTGCCACCAGAAAGCAAGGAGAAAATAGATGAAGCCTCTATGCAACTGAATCTCAGAGATCGGAAGAAAATTGGGCATAAGTTTACACAGGAAACCCTAAAAGAGCTGAAGATTGGTGAAAAGGACTTTTTGTTGCCAGTTGAAAGGGAATGCTTTGAGGAGATGCTTGTAAAACATGGGAAAGCCTTTGCCTTTCAGCCGCATGAGATAGGATGTGTTGATCCAAGCATAATAGCACCAATGGTGATCTTCACTGCTCCACATGTGCCCTGGAACCTGCGGCGGCCGATTCCAATACCAAAGGCTCTCTTGCCAAAGTTGATGGAATTACTAAAAGAGAAGATCAGGATGGGAATTTTGGAGCCATCATGCGCTCCATATTCCAACAGATGGTTTACCGTGCCAAAGAAAAATGGAACATTGCGCTTCATTCAAGACATGCAACCTGTAAACAAGGTCACAATCAGGAATGTGGGAGCAGGTCCGATTGTGGACGAGTTTGCAGAAGCATTTGCAGGGAAAGCTATATACTCTACGGGTGATCTGTATTCGGGATATGATCAGTTTCAGCTGGATATACAAAGCAGGGACTTGACCACAATGAAAACTCCTTTGGGATTGGTAAGAATGTGTACCTTACCACAGGGAGCCACCAACTCAGTGGCGCATATGATGAATGGAATGAATAAAGTCTTACGAGACTTTATACCACAAATAACTATGCCTTTTCTGGATGATGTGCCAATAAAAGGCTGTGATGAGAAAGATAAAGATGGGGATTTGGATTCGAAGGAGTGCCGCAAGTTTGTGGCAAATCATATTAAAGATTGTGATATGATTCTATCCAGGCTTGAAGAGGTGAATCTTACTTTGTCTGGATCGAAATCAGTATTTGGGGTTGGTGAAGTGCTAATCGTGGGGCATCTTTGTAGTACTAATGGACGCCGACCTTGTCCAGCCAAGATAGATGCAATACAAAGAATGAAAGAGATATGCATTAATGTTACAGAGCTGAGGAGATTTCTTGGTGCATGTGTCTTTTATGTTATATGGATCCCGCATTATGCACATGTAGCAGATCCTCTTTATCAACTTTTGAGGAAAAATCAAAAATTTTTGTGGAGTGTAGCACATACTAAAGCTATGTGGAAGCTGAAATATTTGCTCCAATCATCACCTACTCTAAGGAAGGCAGATTATGAGTGTGGCAAGCCTGTGATTGTTACAGTTGATGCTAGTCCTACAGGGATAGGATGGGCAGTAGGGCAAGATGATGAGGATGATCACAGATATGTAATCAGATTTGGAGCAAAGGTATTAAGCATTCGTCAGCGAAAATATCCGCAGATCAAGAGGGAGTTATGGGGAGTAGTCACTGCTCTAAAATGTGAAAAAGAATATCTTATTGAGGCATCTATACTTGTGGAAACTGATTGCTTGCCACTCCTTGGGATGATTGCAAGCTGCACCACTCCAGATATCACTATGCTTAGGTGGATTGCCTATATCAAGTCACTAAATCCTGAGTTTGAGCATATTGTAGGAAAAGATAACCCAGTTGTAGATATGCTATCAAGAGCCAGGTATGAAGATGAAGAAGGGATGATTAGTGACATTGATGATGTAGGTACAAGATTCTATACTACTGCATATGCAAAAGGGGACCATACTTGCTTATCAAATGCACTTGAGTCTTTTAGTGAGGAAATGTATGAAGGAGATTGGTTGCTTATTGGTCAATACTTGAGTACTTTAACAAGACAGGAAAATTGGTCTGACTCAGAATTTAAGAGGATCCGCAGAAAAGCATATGGGTATTTTCTAAAGGATGGGTACCTGTGGAAGCATCCTAAGCAGAGGAATGCTATGCCACAGAGAGTCATATGTGATAAAGAAACTCAAGGGGAGCTCATGAAAGAATTCCATGAGAGTCTCTGGGCTGGACATCGAAGTGTGTGGGCCACCTTTACCAAAATAAAGGAAAGATATTGGTGGAAAGGAATGTACAAGGATATTTCCCAATATGTGGAAACATGCATGATGGTATGTCAAATGTACTCAAATGTGCGACATCGTGATGGCTTACAACCAACCTACCCACCTGCCATGCATTACAAATGGGTAGTGGATCTAGTTACAATGCCTTTGGGAATTTGGCAGATGCGGTACATAGCACTTGCAAGAGAAGATTTGACAAATCAGGTGGAAGGGCGTGCTCTTAGAACAAAGAGTACAGAAACAGTATGCAAATTTCTCTTGGAAGATGTGATTTGCCGGTATGGTTGTGTTGGAAAAATAATAGCTGACAGAGGTGAGCTAGATGTTGAAGAAGCAAGGGAATTCTTCTCTAGAATTGGCATCAAATTAGCCCTAACATGTGCTTACAACCCTGAGGGCAATGGTAAAAGTGAGCGAGGACATCCTCCAATCATTAAAGCTTTGGCTAAGGCATGCAGAGGAAGAATGCGAGAGTGGCCAAGGCTACTACCATATGCCTTATGGGCTGACCGTACAACTCATAGCTCAGTGACAGGATACAATGCCTGCAGAATTAATGTATGGTCAGAAGCCAGTAATGCCAGTTGAAGAAGTAGTTCCAACTTGGAATGTATTACCCTGGGTGGAAGAATTGAATAGAGAAGATATCCTTGCATTGCGAATAAGACAGCTGGAGAGGAGGCCTGAAGATGCAGAGCTTGCTAAAGCTCGTTTGAAAGATGCAAGGTTGAAAAATAAAGAAAGATTTGATAGAAGACACAGACTCCAGCCAAAACCTATTGAAGAAGGTGATTGGGTCCTAATGTATGATAGTAGCCTTGACAACCAGTTCACTGTTCAAAGAAAGTTTGCAAAAAGATGGTTTGGCCCTTACATTGTCAAGCATGTGCATGGAAATACCACGTATACCCTGTGCGAGCTTGATGGAACAGAGATAAAGAATCTGGTAGTAGGCAAAAGGATCAAGATGTTTAAAAGAAGGCATGACAGTGATCCTTTTGATTCACAGGAGACTCAGGATGAGAGGCTTGACAGTGATAGTATGGATATGGTTGAAGAGGAAGAGGATGATCTTCCTGGTAATGTAGAAGATGAAGACGACATCAAGATATATGTGGATCTTGATGATGATTTGGCACATACCAGAGGATGTGCAGGTTTAGAGGGGGTGGATGTCGTGCCATGGCACGTCTATGGTGTGAAACCATGCATATGAGGCCATTAAATGCAAATCCAGATGCATGGGATTAAGTGCCATGACTTGAGTCATTATATGATGCCTAAGTACATATGTTCATATTGTAAATGAGGTTCAATAAGACGAGCTAAAACTGAGCCAAGTCTCAAAGCCTCTGTACATAAGTGTGGTGTGAATTATGGAGTTTTATGCTTATGGTAGACCTTGTAGTAGGGAACACCCTTCTCAACATGTATGGAAATGTGAGAGTATGTATGATGTAAGGATTGGCTTTGAAAGAATGCCCTTTTGACATATCGTGTCTTGGAATGCCATGATTTCTGTGCTTGCTCAGAATTGATATAATCAGAATGCTTTGGATTTTTTTTCCACTGATGCTACTAGAAGGTTGATGCCAGAAGATTTCAAGTCAAGAAGGAGTTCAAACTTAGTACTTCTACTAGTTGCTGCATTTGCAGCTCTCCTTTTCCATCTCACACACCCTCTCTCTCTCTCATAGATATGGCTTCCCAAAAGGGTTCAACTACTGTTGCTGATGCTATAAAAGACATTGAGCTAGAAAAGGTGCAGGGTGCTTCAAAAGCTAAGTTTGTGAAAGTGGGCTCTTTTTGGGAGAATCAGACCGCTGTTATCCACATTCTTCGGAGATTTGGGTGCAAGCTATGCAGAGCTAATGCCTTGGAGCTGCAGAAGATTGTCCCCACTTTGGAGGCAAACAATGTGTGGGTTGTGGCCGTCGGCATTGAAAAGCTTGGCCTTGAGGAGTTTCAACAAGGTGGCTATTGGGATAGAGAGCTTTACATCGATAATGCGAAGAAGATACATCAGGCATTGAACATTAAGTCAGTTGGAATTCTAAGTGTGGCTAAGATGCTTTACGATGTCCGTGATGCTATCAAGAAAGCCAAGGCTAAGGCCTCTCATGGGCGCCTTACATTGCTACGATTGGTTCGATGCCATGGCCATCTCAGCCGAAGTAGGGGCAGAAAAGCCCAACCTAGCTATCTTCTCGGCGACTTGTGAGCTCTTGGGGGTGCATGAGGAGGAGGCTGTGCATGTTGGAGATGATCGTCGGAATGACATATGGGGAGCAAGGGATGCTGGTTGTGATGCATGGCTATGGGGTGAAGATGTCACTTCCTTCCAGCAGCTGGACACGAACACGCAAGGTGGCGGCTTGCGTGGCAAAGGTATAAAGGATTTTTTTTAAAAAAGGGAATATCCGATTAATAAGCTAAAAAAAAGGAGGCACAGTGTATTCGAATCAGAGGAAACTCGAAATTTCAGCGCTGCAAAAGTGAAGGGAGCCCGAATCTCTTGCGGGAAAGGGAGAAAAACCAGAAAAACGGTGCATATCAGAAGAGAGGTGTGCAAAAAATCAGAACCAGAGCGACATACAACCAGAGATTTTAAAAATCACGACTGCGGCTACTGTATAGGGCATCCTGGGGCTTGATTTCAAGAGGAAATGAAGTGCTATCTAGTGATATGATCTTCAAGAAATCTCACAATACATGAAGAAATCAGAATCTGGCGCATACGACAGCGAAGCAAAATATGAGAAAAGCGAAAGCCATAAATTCGCTTCTTTTTTTTCTTTCTGAGATAAGTAAAATTTTTTTTATCACTTACGATTTTAAAAATCGTAAAGCCCTTAGATAATTACACTATGCTTTTTAAAGCTTTTGGATAAGGTTTTGGGTAAGCTTTTTTTTGTTGTTTTGGAGAATCTTGGAGTAAAAACAAAGAGATTCCTGGGACTTGGATTTAATTTTCTACTCGGCTGGATTTTGGAATGCTAGACATGGAATTTTCTAAAATCACATGATTATGTTGTACATATGCCATATGTCATCTTTTGCTTTGTGAGTTGTTGGAATCTGAAAGCAGGTTTTCACGAGATCAAGAGACACCTTGAAATGATGGAATTGGCATTATATGATATATGTGATGTGAATGGACACATGTATATGGAAATTGGCATTATATGATATATGTGATGTGAATGGACACATGTATATGAAAATCTTTTGAAGATTGTATTATGCCTACATGTGATATGTTTGAAGCATTTGGAAAAAGAACCAGGAGATCTATGCTTGAAATTGGTCATGCTCTTGACACACAATTTATGTGCAATCATCAAGCTGAATTTGGGGATGTATTGAAGTGAATTGGCACATGTACATGTCAACAAAAATGGTGATGTCTTATGCTCCTTGAAGAGCTATCTGTTTTGGTTCCATTGGCGGGATTTTGGAAGCTATTCTCACAGCCAGAAGTCTCGCACTTTCCCAGCGATACCGCCCACGTCACGACAGCGTACAACACTGACAAGAAATGATAAAATTTTGGGTACTTTACACGTTTCTTACAAAAATTGACATGAAAAAAAAGACTTCATTTGCTTACTTTTTGAGATTATAATTGAAAATCTAACAATAAGTTTCCAAAAAAATGCCAAAATAGAGAAAATTTTTATTATTTCCATCTTCAATCCAGGGAAAAAAATGATACAACTATAAAAAGAAGCTATTTTCTAAACATATAGCTTATGTCATACTTATGGTTTCTCATAATAATTGCTATGTATACCAACACCATCACTAGTTGATGTGCCTTTCCCTGAGACTGTAGATGAGACATCCTCTTCTTCACTATCCACGAATACATTTTTTTCATCTATATGTACACTTGAAGCTTAGACTCCTTAGGTCATCTGCCATGTTAGCATGATTGAAGATGTGCTATAGAGTGCAAATATAAAAAACTATTTATATGATTATATTACAAAAGCGTTATCTTGATATATAGTTATTATCTCTATTATAAAACCTTATATTGGCTCTTAATGAGAGTAGTATTAAAATCCATTTTGAAGCTCTTGAGTATCACAATTTCTTAATTATATAATATATACTTTTTTTAAAAGAGTTTGTTACGTATAGATGAATTTTAAAATATCATGAATAAGATATTTAAAAGTTTTCTAATCTTTCTTGAAAAATAATTACACACTCATTTTCAAAGAAGACGTGTCCTTGATGTGACAAAAAGGGGGTTAAAATGGTCATTTTAGTTATTAAATGAGTTAAGAAAGCATGAAAAAGCTCACTTTAAGAAACAAAAGTTTATACTTTCCAAAATACTTTTTTGTAATAATATATTAGGTAGGGACTTAGGTTCAAATCCTACTAGTTACTACACATGGTAAGGATTTTTTTAGCTACAACACTTGCGACCAAATTAATGCTGAGTAAGAACTTCTCAACTAAGAGTTAATGTTTTTCATTAACTTCATACAAAACATCAACTTTTATGAAAATTTGATATTTTGCATCAAGTTGATGTAAAACATCAACTTTATATGCAAAACGTGAACTTTCTACGCATGTCATTTTTTTTTACAAAACTTGATGTTTTGCATCAATGTTATGCAAAACATCAACTTTCTCATAAAACTTGATGTTTTGCATCAACTTTGATGCAAAACATGAAGTTTTGCAAAAAAGTTGGAGTTGATGCAAAACTCCAACTTTTTTGCAAAACTTCATGTTTTACATCAAAGTTGATGCAAAACATCAAGTTTTATGGAAAAGTTGATGTTTTGCTTCAATATGTTTTGCATCAAAGTTGCAAAACTCTACTACAAAACTTGACGTTTTGCATCTAGTTTCGGATGGTTCCGATAAGAAAGTTGGAGGATCAAAGTTGATGTAAAACATCAACTCTACTACACAACTTGATGTTTTGTATCAAAGTTGATACAAAACATCAACTCTACTACAAAACTTGATGTTTTGCATCAAGTTTCGGATGCCTCGGATAAGAAAGTTGGAGGATCAAAGGTCTATTTTCACAAATGGCTTGTTTTAGTATTTCCATTCGCGTAAGCATGCTCAGACGACCTATTCCACAAATTTTGAGTATCCACATAACTATGTTTCGATGTGATATGTAGACATCACAAATTGATTTACTAAATTGCTTTGTGACGTCTACATATCGCATCGAAACATAGTTGTGTTGGTACTCAAAATTTTTGGAATAGGTCATCTGAGTATGCTATGCAAATGGAATCACTAAAATAGGTTGTCTGTGAAAATCGACCTTCGATCCTCCAACTTTCTTCTTCGGAGCATCTGAAACTTGATATGCAAAACATAAAGTTTTGTGGTGGTAGAGTTGATGTTTTGCATTAACTTTGATGCAAAACATCAAAGTTGTGTAGAAAAGTTGATGTTTTGCATCAACTTTGATATAAAACATCAACTTTGAAGGGGCTATTTTCGTAACTTTAAAATATTTTTATAAATTTTATGAGAATTATTTTTAGTTTTATCACCAAGAAATCCATAAAAACTCATTTCAAATAGTAGATAGTAGCCGATAAAATCTCAAAAAATTTAAAAAATCCTATAAATCATAGAATTAAAAAATATATATGCCTAGGATAAGATAATATAGGTAGAACATAGGTTTAGGGCTAAAGACCTAAAAAATACACATGGTCGCAACTTTGACTACAAATTTGAGAGGAGGTCATTGAAAAAACTACTTGTGTATGTATCCATGTAACCTTTATATCGTAAATAATATCGCTACATAGTAGATGCCAAAAATTCATGATAGCAGAAGAGCTAGATGAGATAATCCATGATGACCTGTAATCCATTCGTTTTGATCCAGTGAGTCGATTCAGTCACCAATCCTGATTTTTGTTCTACAATTCAATTTTAAAGCTGAAGAAGTATAAGCAAATACACGTGGTGGGACCATTTATGTCGGGGAGAGGGGGGGTGCATGTGAGCATGGACTTTGCCATGCCTATGTGCAGTAGTATGCTCTCCAACATAGAGGACCTTGAATCTACTATCATCTTGAAAGCTTCAAGCTCCTCTTTACCACCATTTAAGAAGCCCTAAGCTCCTCTCTTTTCTCTTTGTACACAAAGACAATGTTGCGGAGAAAGATTGCATCTCTCAGCATCCTTTGCATGTCCTCCAAATAATTATAACTAGAGCTAATTCTACACTACCCTTAGACATACCATCTCTCAACATCCTTCACATATATCCTTCACATGTACTATAAATAATTATAACTAGAACTCATTCTTACACTACTTTTATATATACCATTGCTTGTGTTCATGATATTGGCTGTTTGGATCAAACATCAACATATGCATACTATGAATTTTTCCAACACCACATATGTATATGATATAGACTACTTAAAAATTTCCAAAGGTAAATTCTTGGATCATGACGATACAACTCTGAAATGATCCTACTTCATGAATTGCCAATCCAACTCTATGATTGATAATAATGTGCATATTTATGCATAATGGTAAAGTTTATCCCAAGAAGAGAGTAAAAAAGTGTCTTACATTCATGAAATTTATAAAATAAATTTATATTTAAAAAATATTGATATTTCTTTAAGTCATGTGGACTCCTATGCCATTTTGTAAGTCACATTTATTTTTGTCACAAACAACAACAATTTATAAATCTTGGAAGGTCACAAGTTTCTCAATCTTGAAAAAAATAACAAAATTCATGTAATTTTTAAATTTATACATGGAAATCTAGATGTGTTTTCAAAAAACTATGTTTTTAAGCCATTTTTTAATTTCACACATTCTGGGAGGGAATCTTTTCAGGTAACCCTCGTTAATTAACTATTTTGCTTGCAACAATGTTATAGCTCAGGTTTGGCCTAGTAATGGTCATGTAGATCAAGCTACCCACTAGGCATCTATATGTAGTGGGGTCATCTAAAATCCCACCTATATCTATGGAAAGATTTATGTTATGCTCCAATGGCACTTAAATAGGCTTACAACCTATCATACCATACTTGTACAACATGTCCAAGCCATACTACCTCTGCAACAGTAACAAAATGCCATGAGGTGATCTCACCACCTCTATGCCCAAGAAATACTATAGCTCATCCAAATCCTTCATCTCAAACTTCTACTTCAAAAGCCTCATGGCATCATGTATGCCAGCATCATTATGATCAGTGATAATCAAGTCATCCACATCGATAACTAATAGCATGATCCCTCTATCTGGCTTTTTCACATGAAGTGACAAATTTTCATTGGACATGTGAGATCCCATGCTAACAAGATACTCCCCAATCTTGTTTGACCATGCTTCAAGCCATACAAGTCTTTGCATAATCTAAACACAAAATATGAGTGTGCATCACTCTCATAATGCGGTAGTTGCATCGTGTATACTTCTTCTTCAAATAACATGCAAGAAGACAATCTTTACATCCATGTGATGTAAAGACCAACCCTTTGCCATAGCAATGACTACTCTCTTCACGATTTCCATTCTTGCAACCGGGCTGAATGTCACTTCATATTCAATTCCATAAGTATGCACATAGATTTTTGTAGCCAATCTTGTCTTATACTTTCTCAATGAACCATCAGCGTTATGCTTGACTTTATACACCCACTTACATCCAATTGCCTTCTTTTCCTTAGGCAAAGACACTAACTTCCATGTTGCATTGGTATCCAATGCAGCCATCTCCTCATTCATGAAATCTTCTCATTGCTTATTTCTAAGTGCCTCCTCAAAATAAGTGGGCTCCAATTCCTATATTGATTTAACTATGTTAGTGTAATGATGGGCTATATATCCGTCATATCTTAACCTGTCAACATGGTACTAATCCTTGTAGATCTGCGTACACCTGCATCACTACCAAATGTCTTCAAAATAGCCCTCGTTCTTCTTACACCAGGAGTAACGACAAAAGGAATGCCAAGGTCCTCACATCAAGGCTCTACTCTCAGAGCTGCTAGAGTCATTATCCACATATGAGTGACTTGCTGATAGATCAGGCACAAAAGGTTGATCTACATTTTCCTTTGCTTTGCATGATATATGTGTACCTACATCTATTCTCAACCAGTCTGGGCTAACATTAGATCCACTGCTAGAGCGGACTCTCTAGGTCCACTAAGCACCTGTGATTGCTGCTCTACATGTGGTGCATTCCAAGCTTCCAATCATCACAAATTTATCTGATAATTTTCATAAATGTAAGCCTAGGGATGAGAAGAGAAACATATTTTTGGCCCTCCCTATCTCTATCAGGGCATTCATATGCTGGTTGATCGTATTCTTTAGCTTCTTCCCTTGATACTTCACTTTCACTTTTTCTTTCTCTGCCAAACTTGGACGTGGTCTGACCATCCTTGTTCTAGCCATCTATGTGACAAATCAGACACAAGGAAACTAGATGTTAATTTATATCTAATATCATAGAAGGATGACACGATTTAAGAAATTTAAGAAGAGCCTTTTGCTTAAATTGTGACATTCTCCCAGAGTGCATAATATGCAAGCAAGAAAAAAATTTGGTGTTGAATCACAAGAAAAAAATGAGGATTTAGTAGCAAAAATACCAGCGCTTTTATAACTAGAAGGGTACGGAGATGTTGTCGGGCCTATATCGTTACTAAACACGCTGCTATTTTTGCTATGCAAACGAGTTCAGTGCTTAGCAGCGAAATAGTACTGCCAGTTTTGTTGTTGATCAGCGAAAGTACTGCATAATAAAAAAAAGTTGGGGCAAACTGGGGAGTCTACACAGGACTCCCCAGTCTGCCCCTAATCTTTTTTTTCTAATGTAGACACAATAAAACTAACATAACTTCACAATGCACATGATCATGGACAAGTGCAATATAAAAATCGACAGATACCAAAAATAAAAGACATTTGCAAACCAGAGTTTTAGGAATGTCAAAATTTAATTACAATACTTAGCAAAATTATATAAGTGTATGTTTCCAAAAAACTCATATACAAGATAAAGTGTAATAAAAACCTATGGAGCTAGGGGTTATCTAGATCTCATGTTGTGCGATTAGTATTGTTTCTTGTAGCTCCAGCCCCTTCACTTCTCACATTTCCATTGCTACCAGCATGGACATTTTCACCACCGTTTCTAGTTATCTGATCCTAAAACATAATAAAACTAACATAAGTGAGAATCAATTTTTTAAAAAAAAGAGGTTTGGGGTTTAGGAATGTACTTACTTGCCAAGCATTTCCTCCAGTAAAATAACAATATATCCTTCATCTTGCACCCTATCAAATAGAGCTTGCAAACCTTGTTGTAATGCAAAATCATATTCATCTTGCGTAGGGGGATGGTCCACTGCTTCAAGCTATAGATATACAAACAAATGAACATTTTAGAAAGTTGTTATTTAAGATGATATTCTTTAATTAAAAGAAGATAAGATACATTTTGAGGCTAATATATACTTACAAATATTATTGGGATATCGACTCCTTCTTCACGTGTAACATCACGCCTCAAGTTATTTGCCATCTATCCAAGATACATAAATACTTAAAACTCTTATGCATAGGAAGCTACCAGCATGCTACCGGCTTCCATAGGTTGCTACCGGCATGCATAGTTAGCTATGGGCATGCATAGGTAGCTACCGGCATGCATAGTTAGCTATGGGCATGCATAGGTAGCTACCGGCATACGTTGGTTGCTATCAGCATGCATAGGAAGCTATCGGCATGCATTGGTTTGCTAAAGGCTTTGATAGGTTGCTATCGGCTTGCGTAGGTTGCTACTGGATTGCGTTGGTTGCTACCGGTATGCGTTGGAAGCTACCAACATGCATAAGAATCTACTGGCATGCATTGGTTGCTACCGGCATGCGTAGGAAGCTAGCGGCATGCATTGGTTGGCTTCCGGGTTCCATAGGTTTCTAGCAACTTGTGTAGGTTGCTACCGGCATGCATTGATTGCTACCACCATGCATAGGAATCTACTAGCATGCGTAGGAAGCTACCGGCTTTCATAGGTTGCTCTACTGGCATGCATAGGTTGCTACCGACATGTGAAGGCAGCTACCAGCATGCATTGGTGGAAGCTATTAGCATGCATTAGTTGCTACTGACTTCCATAAGTTGCTACCCGGTTCCATAGGTTGCTACCGGCATGCATAGGAAGCTACAGGCACGCATTGGAAGCTACTGGCATGCGTTGGAGGATATCGGCATGCATTGGTTGCTACCGACATACGTAGGAAGCTACTGGCTTCCATAGGTTGGTACCGACATGCATAGGTTGCTACCAGCTTCTTTCATAGGTTGCTACTAGCATGCATTGGTTGCTACCGGCTTCCATAGGTTGCTACCGGCATGCATACGTAGGTACCGGGGCATGCTAAGGAAGGTACCGGCATGCATAGAAAGCTATCCGCATGCATAGAGCATGGAGCATGGGAAAATAAACAAACCCTACAAAACCCTAAACTTACAAACCTTATAACATGATGTAAAAGCATAAGAGAAGAAACATACAAGAAAGAAAACTCTTACCTGGTGAGACTTGTATGTGTTGAAAACCTACAAAATAAAACCAAAAAAATGAAAAAATGTATTAATAACAAACCCTAATCTTAAAATCCCTAAAACTTACAAACCCTATAAACATGTAAAAGCATGAAAGAAGAAACATACAAGAAAGAGATCTCTTGTGAGGCTTGTATGTGTTGAAAACCTACAAAATCAAACCAAGTCAAGAAAAAAAAAAGTATTAAGAAAAATCAATATCTCTTACCATATGAAACTTTAATGGAGAGCTCTTAATTAGGAAAAAAGAAGAAGAAAAAAAGAAAGAAAAAACTTAAAAGATAGAAAAGAGAAAGGAAATACTCAAAAGATAGATTTCATGGAAAGAAAAGAAAAGAGAAAAGAAACACTTAAAAGAAAAGAAAAACTCAAAAGAAAGAAATGAGAAAGGGAAAACTCAAAAGATAGCTTTCATGGAAAGCTTGTTTGCATAGGACATAAATGAAAACAGTAGACATACCTTGCTTGAGCTTGAGGAGGATAGTTTAGGAGAGGTGGAAGTGATAGACAAGGCAAAAACCTGAAAAAAACTCAAAGTATAAGTTTATTGTATTTAAAAGATAAAACTACGCGGGGCAAAAGAAACGGCAAAAAAGTACGATATTTTTATAGTATAGCAGCATTTTTTCACTTCTATATAGACACTACTGAGCAATGATTTTTTGTTATTGGGCAATGATATTGCGCTGCTAAAAGTGTTGCAGAGTAGCGATAGATTGCTTGTTGCTGAGCATCTTGAAAACCCTCGATATTTTCCTTCCAAAAACGCTCCAAAAACATTGCTAAAAAACACTGCTACGCTCCGAATGTTTGTAGTAAATATAAAAGCATATAAAAATCTAATGTCCAAATTACAAGAAGAGGGAATAAATGAACCTTGTGGCTAGATGGAGAGATGATGTGATTCTTGCATTCCGATGACACCACTTCATTGATATCGCACCTGTGTTTCTTTGAAGATATTTTGGAGTCAGTGCTTCGACAGATATCAGAAGAGTGCCCCCATAGATTATTCTAATACAGAAAACTAATTGCTACTATGAGATCCTGAAAGATGAGTGAGGCTTTGAAGAAAAGAAGGTGATAAGGATCTGAAAAGGCCAAGAATTTGAGGATCTAAAAAAGAAAAGAATATGAGGACAATTATAATGATGGCATTCTTTCTTCCTCTCTTCGATGTTTTTTAGGGTATTTGCATCATCCTTCGATGTGCAAAAAAATACAAAAAAAAAGGCATGCGCATGGTATTTATAGATCGTAAAACATGTCATGTCAACATGTATGGTCACACGTGCTAAGACAAGTCACACATGCTAACCACGTAAGACACGTACTGCCACGTCTGACCTTACTACCACATGTCGATTTGCTAGCATCACACGTGTGGATGTACATTTATCACATATGTGGATGTACGTTTCTCGCACGTGTGGATGTACTACCATGTGGCAATCGTATGATTGTCTCGTGGGTCCGTACTCTAAAGAATATTTTTGGTTGGTTATATAAATTGATTCGAGTCATTTTTTAATAGTTTTTGTTGTAACTTCCATGCACCTACCTACCATTCCAAGCAGCTACCTACCCACCCCATCCCCCACCCAAATCGGTTCATTCATTCACTCATTTTTCACTCTTTGACCGTAGCCCCCACCTAGATCTATTCAGCAAATCACTCATTTTGCCATCCCCCAGCAATTGTGATATAAAGACGGGAGGAATTTGGGCATCTGCGTAGATACAAGTCACTCTATTGCGTGGTCCTTCTAGAGCATGACATAGATCTAATCCCTAGCCATCGAATGCCATTAGATCAATAGACATCAGATAAGTGTTTTTTTTCCAAGTTCAGTGTGGTAGAAAGATGACATGAAACAAGGCAACATACATCGTATTGCATCGTCCTTCTAGACTCTATAAAGGTGTTATTGGGGCCTTCTAATAGCATCTAGGTATCTTCTCAATCAATTCTAATTGGTTAAAATGATGAAGGGATACCAGTGGTAGAGGAAAAACCTGTAGAGAAGCTCTTGGATTTTTTGCAATCAGTAGAGGTACACAGGATATGTTTGTCTCCTATAGGGAATGCTTCAATGTGGCTTTTTACTTGTCTTCACCTATTAATCATTTCGAAGAGTAAAGAAATGGAAGCTTTCATTGCCTTGAAAGATGATGATGCTTTGGATTTTAAAGCTACAAGGTTTGATAATATTACTAGTTTAGCAAAGACTTATTTAGAAAATGCAAGGTTGTAAATGAAGGATGATGTGCTTCCTGATCATGTCAAAATCATTATTGACCAGGTTACATAATAGAAAATGCAGGCTCCTTCAACATAATGTAGCCTTGATTTTCTATCTACATGCACAAGCAGGCATTGAGGATGGTGGAAAGAGTAATCTTAGCACCTTTGCTATTCAATCTCTAGCATTTTTAGGGGATATTGAAAATCAAGAAGAATTGAATAATGTAGAAATGTTTTTGGATAAGGAACAAGAAGAAATATTGAGCAAGGGTTTTGATGATTTCAAGGTAGGATTGTTGTGCCAGAGAAAAAGGATATTACTATACAGGTTTCAGATAAGGGGATCACTATCCCACACCCACCATCCTTTCAACTCAAGGACAATAAAACTTTTGTACTCAGAGATATCGACGAGAAGCTCTTGATTTTAAGAGAATACTATTGCCTTGTATTAATAGTAGATGGTTGTCAATTTGCTTTAGACTTTATAGATCCAAATGAGCTTGATGACTTTTTCAGTGCCTCATACAGATGCAAGGAGCAATTTCATTGAAGCACCAAGGTATTTAGAAATGTGCTTTAAGAAGATTGAAGAACAAGAAAACACTATCCTCATAGAAGAAGAGTTTAAATCTATTCAAGAAAGCATGCTTAGAAGGAGAGATTCCTCCACAAGGTTCAATTGACTTGTGGGAGGATAGGTGACTTGTTGAAGATGAAAGCAAAAAGATACTTATAAGAATAAATTAAAAATATATTTTTTAAAGCTTTTTGTTTTTTATATAGTAAATTATCTTTCCTCTATTTGTAGCTTCAGATAGCAGATGAAGAGGGATTCCTTGGTCGAGACGATTTGGACTACTTTGGCTCCCTTTTTTATCTAGTTTACTCCAGGAGAGAGGAGATATAAAAATATCACATTTTTTTGAATTAAAAAAGCCAAGCAATGATGAAGAAAAAGGCACCTACTTGATGGGTCTCCCCCTCCTTACCAAGGTGTCAAAAATTTATCATTTCTCCTAAATATCTCATTTTTTTTACTAATATACCTTAATTTTTAACTAATAAACCTTGTACTCAATCAACTCTTCATCTTATGTGAGCATTGAAAAGTTTAAAATCAGCAAATTCTATAGATCAGTAACTTCTTTATTTATTAATTCTGAATTCTATTTTCAAAAGTATCGATGTCGAATTACACTGATGCTTTTTTTAAAGAGATTTTGTTCTCTCTTTCTAATTAGGTGCAAAGATTTTCTTTTCTCTCTTTCTATTATTCCTTAATGGCTTTGGTTGCGTGTGCTTTCTTTGACAAGGCTATGGGTCAAAATTATAAATTACAAAAAGAATGATATTTTGAGTCATCATGATTGACTTTTTGTTTGAGTCATTTTTATATGCTCTATGGGGTACCTCTTGGGCTAATTTATGTTGCCACAAAAGTTCTGGTGACTTTGGTAATCATGCATGGTTTTTCATTGCTTTTTTTGATGAATTTTCTTGAGGATTTTTGCAAATAATCTCAGCATGTATGCCTTGTCTTATAACACAAGGGTGGCTCTCATTATTATTACTTGCAACATCTTTAATGCTCAGAGTAGTAAACATCAACAATAAAAGTTATTTTGGCTCATACGGTCATTCGTTTTATTGATAAGCTGTAATGAGTGTTGTCATCTAGGCATCCCAACAAGCATTTTCAATAAGTTTTTATTGACATGCTTCGACATGATTAGTTAGTCATCAAGCATGATTCAAGTAGCGCTGGCTTATGTTATTTGTCTAATTTTCTACATGTTAAGGTTGATGGTTGTATTGTTTTGTTATAAATGTGCCAATTTTCTTGGAGTCCAACTTAATTTCCGGATTTGGATTATATCACTATACTGACAGTTTGATTATATCCCTGGTTATGATTTAGGCAGACATACTTTTGGGCAGTTTTTCTCCAAATACTTGGTAATTTTGCTCCATATACTTGGGCGGTTTTTCTCCACATACTTTATTAGCACTTGGGCCCCTTGTTTAAGTCGCGACTTTGTATTTATGTGTGCACGCATGTTCTTGTATATTATATTGTGCATAAATCATTTTGTACGTGTTTATGTTGTCCAAAGAGTGGCATCATGAACCATCTCTAAAGACATTATTTCATGCATAACTCATATAATTTCTCAGCAAGTACCATACAGTTCCACATTTATAAAAAAAAAGACTCCTTGAATCTTTATCAATATTGGGGGTCTTTAAACATAGACCTTGGTTGTTCTTTCTTGGTGAAAATTGGATTATTGTCCCATGCCATTCAACCATACATCTCCAGCTCATTTTAAAATTTCCATAGATCTATAGGTTGTGAAGGGTCTTTATGCGACCATTGTATTTACAATATTTTCATTGTTGTAACACTTCAATTATAATAATAAAATGGTAGGCATATATCGGGGATGTGGGTTTTTCCCTTGTTACTCCCCGTATGTTTTTTCATCCATGGTTAGATACCTTTGTTTCAGCAGGGGTGTTGGAGCTATGTATCGCATGTCCAACCTAACCCTAGGTCTCACCTATATATACCTAACCTAAGTGTGACTTTTGCACACTTTGGGAGTTATGTATCGTGCATCTCTCTCTCTCTTTCTCCCTCCATCAATAGTACCAAGCAACACGAGGCTCGTTGGCATCCTACTAGCCTTTTGTCGCTTGGTATTAACCCCCTTGTGTTCATTTTTCTCACAAGATCAGTACCAAGCACTAATAGGAGGCTCGTGGGCATCTTGTTGGCCCCATATTGCTTATTATTGACTCCACTTAGGGTCATGTTTCTCACAGGGTCATTACCAAGTGACACGAGTCTTGTTGGCATACTGTAGGACCCATATTACTGTTTGCTAATGATCCCCTTTTGTGGTCATTTTTCTCATGGGGTCAATACCAAGTGACACGAGTCTCGTTGGCATCCTACACACCCCATTTCACTTGGTACTGACCCCTTGTGGTCATTTTTCTCATGGGATGAGTACCAAGCGCGCGATAGGAGGATCATGGGCATCCTGCTAACCCCATATCGCTTGGTACTGACCCTCTTTTGCGGTCATTTTGTTCATGGGGTCAATACCAAGCGATAGAAGGCTCATTGGCATCTTGTTGGCTCCATATTACTTGGTATTAACCCCCTTTTGTGCTAATTTTGCTCACGGGGCAGTACCAAGTGATAGAAGGCTTGTGGCATCATGTAGGTCCATTTTTTCTTTGTATTGACCCCTTGCGGTCATTTTTTTCACATGGTCAGTACTAATGCATAAATAGATGCATAAAAGGATTTTCTTTTATATAAAAGTGTTATTTTCATTGAAGTTGGATTTTATGCATAAAAAGAGGCATAAAGAATTTTTATATCAAAATTAGAGTTCTCTTTGATTCTATGTTTAATTTTCGTGAATAATCAATAAATGAAGAAGTAAATACATTGTGAGAGAAAATTCTATCGTTTCATATTCACTCGGACGGTAATGAGAAAATTCAAAAAATCTATCAAAGTCGAAAATTTAGATAAATTGATTAATTTATTCCTCATAAGAATTTGTGATTAGTTTAGAAATCAGTTAAGTTAATATTCAATGAATGAAATACAATAAAATAGTGATTGAAATATCACCCCCTTTCGAAAAAGGTAGTTTAGGAAGAACCTTACCAGACTCGAACCCAGAATCAGACTTTGACCAAGACCAAACTCTTCGTCAGTTTCAAGGAAAGACGATGTGACCAGTTCAAGAAAATACACTCAAATCACCCATCGAATCTGAAACTAAGTTGAGACCCTTTGATTTTGATATGAGGATCAAGGTTACATAATTCGAGGAATTTTGTTTGGAATTCAGACCTGCGATCAAGAAGTCTTGGGATACGGATTTAAGATATACTCATTATATTCAAAGAAAATCAAAACTGAAAACTTGCATAGAAACCCTATTTTCTTAAAGGACTGTCTTACGTCAGAATGCTAGAGGGAGCATTCGGTATATGTGTTTTTCTAAGGGAATTTCGGTTTGCAAGAGCTGGCGGGGAGTGTTCAAAGGACAGCTCACATGGCAAAGCCTGCCCAGGTCTTGGACCAGCCTCGGTACGGTTAAAATGCTGCACTTCTGGTACGATGGATGAGGGCCGACGAAGTGGTCCTTGAGTGAAGTGCCAGGACACCTAAGAGGATCCTGGAGGGTTCTGACCAGGCGATGCACGGGCATGCGGTGCCGAGGACACCCATGCATATATCGTGGAAGATATTGTATGATTGATCAATGTTTATTGTAATCTATTACCTGGATCTCGTTGGTTGCTAACCAGTTGGTCTCAACGGAGAGTCCAGAGTGATATTGTTTTTCTGTGAGAAACAAGGATTGGATGGAAATTTAGAGCTATGTTATTTGTAACCAATAATTGTTGTCAATGGATTGTTTTATAAATTAAAGTTTAAAGAGGAGTGTGTGCGTATCTATATTCTAAAGCAAAAGTTAAGAAAGGCATTCAATTATGGGTGGGTGAGTACTTTTCTGGTTCTACCAGTTCCAGTGGTTGGGTGGTGGCTAACCCACCATGGGCTAGATGGGGTTAGGCTGGAATCAGTAGAGTTTTAATAAAATTGAACAATAGGAATACGCTTAGAACTCGAATAGTTAAATAATAACCTAAAGACTTCTCAAATGAATACATCAACGGTTGTGCCTGATCTTGAATTAGGAAAAAATCATTGATTTCTTCAAGTTAAGTCAGTGATAGTTTTCCTTCCATCTGGTTTAATCAGATGAAGGTTAGTTTAGTCTCTTGACCTCATTAGAAAAATTCATTAAGAAAATAAAAATGGTGGAATCGTCATCGTTTTTCGGGCATGGAAAATTT
The DNA here is from genome assembly GCF_041138505.1 of Cibotium barometz. Classification (NCBI taxonomy): domain Eukaryota; kingdom Viridiplantae; phylum Streptophyta; class Polypodiopsida; order Cyatheales; family Cibotiaceae; genus Cibotium; species Cibotium barometz. The sequence goes on along the minus strand of NC_141078.1, from coordinate 38,638,296 downwards.
TCCCGATTTCGGTTTTCAGAATGACCACCAGCTTAGTCTCGTGCTTGGACATTCGAGGGCGAGTCCTCGAGTGGGAGTACCTGCCCCGCGCCGCCGTAGGAGGGAGCTACTTCCGCTGCTAGCAATCGGGAATCCGGTGTGTGGAGGGAGCAGTGGGATCCCACATTATGCTTAAAGTTTAAGATGGTAAGTGATATTAAGACATCACTCAAGTTTTCAAAGGCTTCTAGGTCAGTAGGGCTAAATTGGTTTTGTCCTTTACATGTTTTTGTACACATGTTCAATTTCATGCTAATGCACCAAACACAAACAATGTATATTAAGGAGTTACGATCTGACCTCATTCAAGGATTACTAGGAGAGGTTTGGGAGGTTAATGAGGGGTCACATCAAGGTGATGTGTACAAGTGCAATGTAGTAGATTCCACTATGTCTTTCACGTTCTTGAAGGCACGCTCTATTTTTTACATGCGTCTACACTACCAAAGATGGATGGAAAAGCACGGGACATGGATCCCACTTCACGCCTCAGAAGAAGCAATTGTGGCTATTGAGGTAGCTGTGATGATGCAAAATGGGATGGATTGTGTGAGTGTTAGTAAGTAAGCATTGGAGCCTAGCAGACCTGCGTCAACACTTTAACATCATGGGCTTTGATAATGTGGAAGAGTCAAGTTTCAAGTTAATGAGAGGAAAGGTATATCTGATTCCACTACATGTCTAGAATTAACCCTTACACTTTCTGTTTATTATGCCACTTTTTATATTTTTACAGATTGGGAAGCGTAAGGAGGGGACAACCATGGTCTCAAAATCATGGCAAATGGAGGACCTTGAATTTTTAGCAAGCAGCAAGATACATAGCCCTACCAACACATAGTAGGCATGTGGAAGAGCTTAAAGGTGAACTGGGTATATGGGAAAATAGCCTCTGTTCTGATGCACGTGAGGGGAAAGAGTTTCAAGATCGAGGTGAAGGCAATGACGAGCTTTCAAGTCAACAAGGAGATGGAGATCAACATGAAATAAATGTCACAAGAGACAAAAAATGCAGACATTATAACAATTTTAGATTAGATGACATGCTTGTAATTTTGTAGTAGGTTTTTTTTAACCCCTCTTTATTTAATTGAAATCTTAATATTTTTGCAAACTGTGATTTTTTTTGTCTAGTAGTTTAGTGTAAGAAGGTAAAACTATAAATTTCAACTATAAATAGGCCAAAGTTGTCTTCTTTCTCATTTTCACGTGATAGAAACCAAGCACAAGCTCACACTATCTCTTTGCATTCACACATGGCTACCCACTTTGAAGACTTCTGTGAGCTCCTCTCCACCACCCCATGGGTGGGCAAGAGCGAGCTCTTTGCCATGTTTTGTCATGAAGTCGACTTTGAAAAGTCACTCGCCCTTGTCTCCCAACATTATAAGACACAGATTACATACATGGAGCAATACTTGGATCCCCACTCCATCTCCTTTCCCCGCTGCCCCAATGATCTCCATCACCCCTACTGCTGGAGTGATGGAGGAGACCAAAGCACCTAAAAAGGATGAGGCTAAGTCCTTGATTGAACTCTCCATCCCCACCAGCACTTTGGCAAAAGAAGACATTGAGCAAGAGGTAATAATCGACCTTTTACAACTTAGAAACATTTGTAATTATGTATAGGAAAATATTTTGAATTTTCCTTTGATTGTAGAGGGTGGTTGAAATTGATGCATTTGCTGAGAGAGGCGACGACAACAGAGACCAGGCCAAGGTCCATGGACATGATGTTGCGTTGGCGCACTATCTTGGTCAGCTTTCTATGGATGGCATCACCATCATCCACAGGGACTAGACCCCTCAATGTGCCTTCACTCTCTTCTTTTTGAAAGCCCTCTCTAAGGTGCTATATGTAGCCTCTATGGCGTAGAGCACCAAATGTATATTTTTGATTAAAAAATCCCTTGCCTTCGATGTTTTTCGTTCTAGATTTAGGGGTAAGCTTCTTACTCGTATAGGTGTAGCCAAAAGCATAGGCACAGAGGATCCTCACAATTGGTAGAATGTAAGTAAGGGTACCATGAAAGTCTTGCACTTAGCACCGATGTTTTTATTATTCCATGCACTCTCACCCTCACTCTCTCCATCCTCTTCCCCATGATATAAGGACTCTTTTAAATAAGATCACTCCTCTCCTCTTCATGACTGTCAGGTGTCCCTAAGCATATTCTTCTTTCTTGGCAGAGTTTTGAGTTATGTTTAGAGTTGATGCCATTTGGGTTGATGTCCATCTTATTGCTCACTTGTTCTCATTGTGAATAATCACATCATTGTGTAGGTGTCCTAGCCCATCCTGATTTGCCTAGGTGGTTCCCCCTTCTCCTTAGTTGCTAGGGAATCCCTTCCCCTAGTGGGCCTTAGTGACTCAAGGAGATGCCTGGGGTGTAGAGGCCATCTCGTCATTTGTAAACTTTTGTCTAAAACAAAAGCCTAAAAGGATAGATGTATATGTGATTCGCTCTCATAAAATGCAGCAATAAAGTATAATAACATTATACAGAACATATGTGTAAGATTTGGTGCTAGACTATAATTGTGTGATAAGATATAAAATTCCTCAAAGTTAATTTTTTTGAGACACCTAAATACCATAGAGTTTTCATTGAAACCTAAATTTTGGAGTTCTAATTGATTTTTGAGCCTAATATTGATTGTATTACACCATATATATGTTTTTGAAGTAATGTATATCCAAAAACTTTAAAAGTAATGAGAAACTGGTTAATTAAAGCCTTTCATCCAAATATAATCCAAACAGTTCTGCATTACAATTGTAATTTGGCCTATGAGGTCTTATGAAATTGAAAAACCTAAATAGAACCAATGTGATCCCAAAAAAATCCCAATTTTCCTTCATTATGTATATGATGATATGATAAAAGGAAACCTTTGATTTTCAATATACAAGTGTTTAAATAATTCCACAAAGTTGGTCAGTAAAGAGAGCATCAATATGTCCAGAGATACTTTTCGCTCCTATTACCAAACTAGTGTTAAACAATTAACAACTTTGTGGAAATCTTCACCGTCTCTTTTGCAAGAGATCTTCTAGAGTGTCATCTTCATCAACTTAGCTTTGGATGAAAGAAGTAGTTCACCTACATATGTACATTGAGTAGAGTTGTTGGAAACCAATACTCCCGCCTTACCTTCTGAGTATGAGCTAGGTCTATTTTGTCATAAGGTTCCTTTCCAAGGAGAAGCCACTTTGTGTCATAGTAAGATAAAGCTTCATTTGGAAAGAGGGATCGGTAATATTTTGCTACAGGGTTGAAAGAGTGTCTATAGAGGTTTGGCATTATGCCAAGCAGGCTACATGTCAGTAGGAGTTGATAAACCTATTTTAATACACTAAGGGTAGAGGAAGATCTTCCCATGATAAACCCTCTTCTTAGGTTATGAGGTTTGTACACACACCTTAAATGCATCTGGCAAGGTTTTACCATGACTAAAGCTATCTTTTTTTCTTTATTATTATCCTTTTAATACCCTAGTTGGATGATATGGTTTGTTCCATGCAATTGGACTCAAAGTAGGGTGCATGATATGGTTTGTTCCATGCAATTGGACTCAAAGTAGGGTGGCCACTAATAGCCTATCATACAAGTAGCCCTAGGTTCTATATACACACTTTGTACCTTCCATGAAGAGTTGAGGCTATGTATCAATTGTTATAATATTTTTTAAATTATTATACATGGTGCTACTCATCAAACTTTGTGATTCTATAAGTGTCATTCAATATCTAGTTGGATACAACCAGGGATTTCATTAACGTCTTCACAATTTCGTGATCACGTTAACAAAACCTATTGTTAACATATTAAAACTTGTGATCACAATGTATATTCACACGACCTGAGAAATGACCTGCCGGAACCCACTATTCCAGTAATACCTCCGGGCTTCTACCATTCCCGGCGGGCCCGCCGGGGTATGATGTTTTCCCGGCGGGCCCGCCGGGAAAAGATAAAACCCGGCGGGCCCTCCGGGAAAAACAAAAAACACCGGCGGGGTATTATTCTGTATATAAAGACTGCCCGACACCCGTCGTACAACTTTTGGGAAGATAGTCCTTGTTTTGGGGGCATGATATCTCTCCTCAAAGTACTTGTAGAGCTCTCGAGTTACTAGAAGTGTCCTCTTGGGAAGAACGTCCTTATTTTAGGGGCTGTCGTCTTTCCTTGTAGGCACTCCTAAGGCTATTGGGCCACTCGTCCTTAGTTCTTTGAACTGGGGGCAGGGTGTGGTTCGTAGCTAATACTTGCGGAGATTTAGGGACAAATTTGGAGTCATTCAGCTTTGCATTTGAGCCACGTACGCAATCTACCTCATTCTGCTTTATGAATGGTTTGATGGAGCCAAGAGTCCTGCTTAGGGGCTTGTATTGGTTCTTGATACTTGATATAGTTTAGAGTAGACAAGGGTCTATTGTCCTATACTAGAGTATTGGGCAAGCATAGATCTTTGATTTTTTTTTGTGAATGTTACAGAAGGTCTATTGTCCTATACTAGAGTATTGGGCAAGCATAGATCTTTGATTGTGTAAAGTATCCTTAATTGGGTACAAAAGGCATCCTTCATTGGGGGTGCAATGATAGTTTCGAAGTAGTTTTGTAGTAAGACCTTGCAAGATAGTTTGAAATAGTTTTGTGTTATGTGATGATCTTTTGTATTTGTCAAGATAGTTTCGAAATACTTTGTCTGAAGATGTATGTTTTGTTATACGTGAGTGATTTGTTGTTTTTTCATTTGTGTATTCATTGTTATATGCTTGGTTGAATAGGTTATTTGTTGAGATGGAGGACAATGTTGGATCCAGTGGTACCTCCAATAGAGTCCAAATTTCAAATAGCAGGAAAAAAAAGGCACCTGGGATAGAGTGGCAATATGCAATTAACGTTGGTGATCGATTCATAGATTGGGAGTGTAAGCTATGCCATGCAGTAAAATCAGGTGGGGCGCCTCGACTAAGAGAACACTTTTTAGGCGGACCGAAAAAAAAGTCATGTACCCACCCCTCTGCACCTATAGTGGCCAAACGCATAAGAGAAGAAATTCAAAAGAAAGATTCAAGAAAACATGACACTCCTACCGTTAATGTATCAAGGCAGCAAGAACACTGTTGTTCTAATCATCAAACTCCCGCTACATCGCCTACTTGTACCCCGAACGGCAATATGCAGCCAGAAAGTAATCTACCCAGTGCATCTTCTTGCAAGCAAAACTTTGACGTAGGAAATATACCCATGCGTCAAACTTCATTGCAAGAAAGCCTACGTCAAGGTCGACTCGATGATGCACAACTCGTCCTTGCTGAAGCGATTTACTTTTCTGGGAGTGCTATGATGATGGTGGACAGTGAGCATTGGAAGAGAGCATGGAAGAAAATTGGTGAGTTTGGACCAGGGTTTTCACCGCCTACGTACCATGCTATGCGAAATGATCTATTAGAAAAATGTCATGCGTAGGTAAAAGAACGTGTACAAAGAATAATTCTTAGCAATATAGAGCTTTCTGGATGTAGTATAGTAAGTGATGGATGGTCTAATGTGCAAAGAAAACCATTAATTAATGTAATGGTTATTTCACCTAGAGGTGAGACTTTCATCCGTGCCGTGGATTCAGCTGGTTCAATCAAAACTGGGGCTTACATTGCTCAAGTCATTAGCTCTGTGATAGAGGAAGTGGGTGCCAAAAATGTAGTCCAAGTCGTCATGGACAATGCAAAAAATTGTAAAATTGCATCCAGAATCCTACAGAAACAATATCCACATATTTTTCCGGTAGGCTGTAATACTCATAGTTTGAATCTTGTATTAAAAGATTGGTATAAATCTGATGATACCAAATGGTTTGCCTCAATCGTCGACACTGCTCGCCAGCTTGTGAAATTCATGCTCAAGAGACAGAGAGTTTTGGATATGTTTCGACCTCGCATGTCAGTTATGTTAAAGCTTCCAGCGGAGACTAGGTTTTGCACTCACTTTTACACTTTTGAGTCTCTTCTTAGAAATAAAGATGCAGTTTGTGAAACATTTACATGCATGGCATTTCATGACTGGGAGAACACTCAACTTGAAAAAGTGAAAGAGAAAATCAAAGTCTTGAAGGCAGCGCTTACGAGAAGAAGTTGGTGGAACAGTGTGATGGATGCATACCATGTAATGATGCCTGTTATGTATGCTGTACGAAGCCTTGATCAAAGAGCGCCTAATCTCGGAAAAGCATGGATGCAATGGTGGACTGTCCAGCGGAGTTTGGAGTGTCCTGAGAAATTAGAGCATTCAGTGGTGGAAAAGCAATGGCGTGTACCATTCTCTAGTAGACAAAGAAAAGTTCTGTTGAAGTACTTTCATGCTAGATGGATTGGAGCGCATTCACCACTGCACAGTGCTGCCTACATGTTAGATCCTGAATATTGGAATATGGATTTGATGTCCAACGTTGAGGTGGTGCAAGATTTTTATAAAGTGGTAAACACTTTCTATAATAATGATGATGATCGTGTACAGTGCATAAAGGAGATGACCTCATTTCGGTTGAAAGAGGGTTTATTTTCCAACTCTCTTGTTCAACAAATGGCTAAAGAGCAACCTGCATGGAAGTGGTGGATGATGAATGGTGGTGAGCATTATGCTTTATTGCGCAACCTTGCGATGAAGGTTCTAAGTCAGTGCTCTTCAAACTCAGGCTCAGAAAGAAACTGGAGCATGTATAAATATATTCATAGTACTATTCGCAATCGACTTCTTGCAGATCGAGCAGATAAACTTGTTTACATGTACTGCAATGAAAAGATCTTGCGAGACATCGAAAGCGAAGAGTATGAAGAAGATATGCCCAGATGGATGTACAATTGTGAAGATGTAGTAGACGAGAACTTTGATGTTGGACGTACGTTGTGCACCACCCTTGAGATAGAAGACAATTTAGACATTGAATTAGATGAGCTTAATATAGCAGACGAGAGAGTAAACGGTGAAAGAATTTTGGAGTAAGATACTGACATAGAGGAAGAAGTCACTTCATTAATTTAATAAAAAGTACTTGTACAAATGATCATATGTGGAGAAATTATCAATACAAAAGTAGAATTTGTTTTTCTTAGCTCTCATCTTGAAATAAATTGCGAATTGCACTAGGAGTTGCATCTAAAGGTCCTGGTGGTTTATATTCGCTAGCCATGCCGAACACTGTATAAATACCTTGATTTATTGGGACACTGCACAATGCACATGTGGAAGTATTTTGCATTTGCCTCACTAAACATATTAAGTGGTAGTAGTGTCCACAGGGTAGTATATACTGGCCGCTCCACCCATCGAATACTTTGTAACATACAGGACATTGGGGGGTGGAGGAACTTGTAGCCTCAGCAGAAACTCCCACAAGATCAGGATGTATCAAAAAATGAGAGATGTGGTTTCCTTGGCGCACAGGAGCAATACGTGAAGAGATGCTCTGCACGTCTTGGCTGATCTTTGTTAGCTGCTCTTGAATTCCTCTATTGGCCGGGGGAGGAGTTGACGCTTGAGTTAATCGGTCAGCTTCTTTCTCCTTCTCTGCTAGCTGTGCCCCTAAGCTTTCTTTGACCTGGTTTAACTCCAGTCCGGCACCCTCCACCACGAGGGCAAGTTCTTCTCTTGTGAATGTAACTGTCTCTTCACGTATGTCGTGGGTGTTGACAGTGGCCTCTCTGGAGGCGAAGTCCACTGGAGTTTCCAGTATAAAGTGAGCATATAGCATTTTAGCAAAATACAGTGGAGCGTCGGCGTTATGGAGAGGACGGCCGTACACCTCCAAGAAAATGCGCTCGGCATTAGTTTTGATATCATCGTGAGTGCAACGAGAAATCTTCCATCTTCCCTTCTTTATCTCACCATCTGGACATGGCCATATTGCCTTTATCATCTCTGTGGTTACTCGTTTGTTTATGTCTTTCCATTGGGCATATGTTGGATTTGTCCATTTCGATAATCTGCACGCTGTTCTTGTAGCTTCGCGGGCTGTCAGGCCGTGTGCAAGGGCCTTCATTCTCTCGTATGCCTTCTTGGCTAACTCCTGATGCTCGTTCGCTTGCGCCTGCTCCATATCTGCATGAATGTAAATGACTTTAGGATTTTAATAAACTGTAAAGATCAACGTAAGATAAATTGACCATTGCTCTCGAAATCTTGAAGTCAAACACAACAAGAGAAGATATGTATTGCAAAGACTCGATGAGAAATATCCACTTGACTCCAAAAACACTTCAAACAATGCTCGCACATCAAATTTTGAAGAGAAAACATAAACTTAAACACCAGAAGAGGAGAGAGATATTGCAAAGACTCAATGAAGAGAGAAACAAAATTTTGAAACATTGGACACATCAAATTTTGAAGAGAAACAAAATTTTGAAACATTGGACACATCAATTTCTCAAATTCCTGAAACTTCATCTCTTGATACTGTATCATTACAAAGTCGGGGTGAATGCCACCGATAGCTCTACAAGAGGACGTTGTGCCCTCGTAGGGTCAGTATTTAGTGACCTAAAAAATTCAACTACTTGCAAAATTGATTTTCGCTCATCGCGATTAGGCAGAAACATCCAATTTTTGACTCTATGAATAATAGTATCCATGGTAACTTTGTCATGGGAACTATTATCCATCCACAACTCTTGCACTTTCTTCCAAAAGTCATATAAAGTTTGTAATAAATATCCCAAGGCAAAAACATCAGATGCAGGAGTGTATGCATCTGCCAAAAATGGATCATAAAGCTCTGGGGCTATCCACGGCCGTTTATTTCGCTCTCTGTCTGCGTGGGAGACTGCCTGTGCCACCTTCTCGGGGTTCTTGTCTGCTTCATAAACAAAATTGAGAGACACCCGTTTTTTGGGCGCTCTCAGCAGCAATCCCCAATCGATAATACCTATGCGTGGCTTTAGCTCTTTTGTATAATCCAACACTACATTAAAAGGATGTAGGTCGGTATGTACAATACCTGCCATATGCGCTGCCGCTACACCTTCCACTAGGGCATGCATAATATGTGGCATGTTTATTACTACCTCTTTTATTTTTGAAAGTTCTAGATGACCTAAAGGGATATTATCAGGCGGTGGTTGTCTCCATCCTCGATCCAAACGAAAAATGGCTCTGGTGAACTCACTGAATCTGAAGGGAACTTTCAGTAGAGTATCACCAAGAGCGCCGCCATTAAAGTACGGGAAAATTGTGATCCAAGGAGCCTCTTTTGTAAAGGCAATGCATCGGACAATCGATGGATGTAGCACTTGCATACCCTGCTCTGCCTGGAAGCTCTCGAACTTCGCGCTGCCTTCTCCTTTGTAGTGCTTTCCGCAAAAAGTGATGTGCTCCGGTAAAAATGATATGCCTTTAATTGCATACTCTTTTACAGTTCCAAACACACCGGAGCCTATTGTTCGTCCTTCGTGAAGAGCTTCGTGCGGAATGCCAATAAGATGTGTGCACATAGAATTGTAGATGGTACGATTAATGACACCTGTACCACTTGCATCTGCCTGACTGGACGTTGCAGCGACATCCTGGGCAATTCGCACTCTCTTGGGGAGAGACTCTGCATCCAACGCCTTCATGCGCTTGCTCTTGGCCCTTTGCTCGCTCCACACAACGTCCCATAACTGTAGACGTTCCATGTTGGCTTCAGGCGGGGCAGCATCTCGAAGATCACTGCACGCTACTCGCATGCTCCCCAAAATGGTTCGTGTTATGTGCTGATGGTTGAAATCTGCTATCCTCTGTCTATCTAGCAGCTGAGCGTTGCCTCCGCTTCGAAGCCGACGCTGTGCATTTTTCCATATTTGGTCTATGAGATCTCGCATGAGTATCTCAGACTCGTTGATCTTCTTGACGACATCATCAGTACATTGTGATACTGTGATGACCGCTTCAACGCGAATTGCTCGCAGAACAATTTTGCGCTCTTCGGGAGAAAGCATGTTGATCGTCTTCGTAAATCTAGCAAATAACACTAAATATAAAAAAACAAAATATCAAACATTACTGAAATAAACATCAAGCAGACGTGAGAGAACAGCAACAAACCTTTAATGAACTCAATATCATCCAATACATCATCAAACGTGAGAAAACAGCAATAAGTGTACCATTACTTATCAATGATCAAACAAAAACAAAATATACCAAACATTACTGAACTCAACATCATGCAATACATTATCGAACGTGAGACAACCGCAACAAGCGCATTATTACTTACGAATGAGAGAGAGAGAGAGAGGGGGAGGAAGAGAGAGAGGTGTGACAGATAGAGAGAGGAAACATTAAATAATATTTTTTATAGTTTTGTGAGTTCCTAAAGAGAGAAAAATAATGTTTTGTAATCCTAAAGCACTCCTCATCTACATACCTATCGTGATAGAGAGAGATGTGAAGTGTATCATGAGAGAGAGAGAGAAAGAGTTGTGAAGTGTATCATTGCGAGAGAGAGAGAGAATCATGAAGTGTATCATGAGAGAGAGAGAGAAAGAGTTGTGAAGTGTATCATTGCGAGAGAGAGAGAGAATCATGAAGTGTATCATGAGAGAGAGAGAGAGAGAGAGAGGAGAGGAAGAGAGAGTTGTGACAGATAGAGAGAAGAAACATTAAATCACATTTTTAATGTTTTTGGGAGTTCCTAAAGAGAAAAATAATGTATTGTTTTAATTTTTAAGTAAATAGAGGGAGAAAAAAGAAATTATTAAGAATTATGTATATTTTAAGAGAGAAAAAAAATCATTATCTACACATCTATCGTGTTGTGAAGTGAATCATGAGAGAGAAAGAGAAAGAGTTGTGAAGTGTATCATGAGAGAGAGGGGGGTAAGAAGAGAGAGATTCATATTTTTCGAGTTACGAATCACGATATTATAAAATAAAACGGTTAGACAATATGATGTAAACTTTGATCCATGAAATACTAATGCCGCGTTAGCAACCAAGTATCGCATGGATCAAACACCATAAAAACAATACAAGTCAAATCAAACAAATTAACGACATTTATTCGACCGCGTTAACGATCATATGCCGAAATACGCAAGCAAATTTACGACACTTTTTCGACTGCGTTAACGATCAAATGCCGCAATATGCAAAAAACATTTCATGCACTAGCGGACGACACCAACTTGCCGTGTTAACGACAAAATGCCACCCGATTCTATGGGAATACCAATAGGATACGAACATACACTGGCCGCGTTACCGACCATATGTCCGCATTTGACAAAGGGAAGGGAAGGGAAGGTGACATCGCCATAACGATACTATGCTTGCCGCGTTACCGACTAGTACCGCTACAGCGTGCCATACTTACCATAGGACACAAACTAGCCGCGTTACCGACTAAGTGCCCCAGGGTAAGCACCATTCCGAAGAATGGCCTTACACACACACACCAGTCGTGTGGCGGGCCACCCAAATCCTGCCGCGCATTGCGACAATGGGCGGCTGCCCGCACGAACTCACTCACACATACATCCCTCGTGTGGCGGACCACCCACATCTTGCCGCGCATTGCGACAGTGGGCGGCTGCCCGCACGAACACACCCACATACACAAACACACACACACACACACACACACACAAGTTTTTATTACCTGTGTATGCTGTCAGCAATGAAATCCCAAAGGGCCCCCCGGGCCCACATATATAGAAAAATGTACCCCGCCGGGATATGTGACGACCCCGCCGGGACCCGCCGGGATTTGCTATATCCCGGCGGGCCCGCCGGGCTAAAGCAAAAGCCCGGCGGGATTTTTCTCGGTTACCAGGTCGCTTGCCACCGGCTTTTTTGTGAACATGTTAACATGTGAACATGTTAATAACATGTTCACACATGTTATTAACAAGAAAATTTTTGTGATCACGTGAATATAAAATCCCTGGATACAACACCACAAACAACATTTAAGAAAGGAAGCATATGCACTATTAAAGGTGTTACGTGGGTCTGAAATTGTTGCACTATTGTTAACATGATTTTTTCATATTTCACTCAAAATAATTAAATCAACCTTAACTTTACTTCTATATATAACATTTCATTATGCATTTTTTAAATTGAATGTTTAAGGTCATTATATCTCATTTACTAATAAAGATTTGGTTTTGTTTAGACAAGTAAGGTCTTTTGGCCTCTCTCTCTCTCTCTCTCAATTTGGTGGAAAGAAGTAGGTCTCTCTCTAACTCTCTCTCTCTCCCAGGTAGATCCCTTGTTGCAATTTATTTTTAAATTCTATATATGAAGGGGGTCACACTTGTTTTACTCCATCTTGAAATCTAGGGTATTAGAAATAGATTCATTACATGTGAACACGGACTCATGGAACTAAGTTTACTCCTCTATGAAGGGACTTAAAACTTCTAATATAGATTCATTAATTGTGAATGTGGACGCATTGACACTTCTCTTCGACTCCATCTTGCCACTTAGGGTGTTAGATTTAGATCCATTTCATGTGAACATGGACTCACTGACCTTTTTTCACTCCTTCATATATTGAAGTGACTCAACACATTTTTCAAAGACATGCTTTGCAATGCCCATAATATGTGTTTACAATCAGAGAAGGAGATAACATTTATCAACCCCTTACTTTCAATCCACATGTTAGGCTCACAAACAAATTAATCAAAATCAAATTGTCATTTAACAAAAATCTATGAAATATATAGAAAAATATTATGAAACACAAATCTTTGAAACAACATGATTTTTCCTATATAGTTCAATAGACATATGCCCCATTTAAAACACCATCCTTGTAGCTTAATGAAAGCTCAAGAATGATGAGCGAAGGTCTATAATGTGCTTTGAAGCCCATGCCGACATTTTAAAATATGCCTTAGATAAATATTTAACTCTTAGATACAAAATTTTTGGGATAATATATGCTTTTTGACTCAACCCTCCTACCAACCCATGGACATCATATTGAGCCATTAGGACTTGTTCTTCTGTACATTCAAAAGCAGGACTTGAGTTATTAGGACTTGGTGCTCTTCATATTCGAAAAAATGACTACTTGTACTTTGATGCCCTTAGCTAGATTTTAAGATATGGCTCAGATAAATATTCTAATTTTTTGGGAAAGTGTATTGTTTTAAAAAACACTTGAGTAGTCAAGACTTGTTGCATTTTATATTCACTAAGATGAGTTAAGCAATTAGGAATTTATGCTCTCTACATTCTCTTTGTTTCTATTACCAAATCCTAAATGCAATGATGAATGAAAGCATAAGATCATTGAGCTCACACTAATTAAAAGAATATAGTTTTCTATAATTGGCTAAAATCCAAATTGTCTATCTCTTGCATATTTAAGGCATGAGAATGCCTACACGATAGCATACGATGGAATGGAGTTGATGCCGCATATGCCATGTGGAATATTTGTGTTTCTAGCAATATGCATGTAACCATCTATTCCCCACTGTGTTCCCCAAGAGTTCTTCAAAATCCAAAAATCATTGCCATCTTGGGAGTCCCAGCCCACAATCACTGCAGTGTGAGTGAGGTCACTAACTTCGCTCCCTGGACAATCGGCCTCAACACCAAATATACCCTGTAGAAGAAACGCATGGATTGCAAGGTAAGGGTTAATACAAGGGGGAGAAAACACATGGATTACAATAATTGTTTAGAGAAAGGGAAGTGAGATCATCCTTTACCCCATTGTAGAGATAGAAATCGTGTGCATGTCCGTTGATATAGATTGCCACAGGTTGTTGGGCCACCGAGCATAGCAATGCTTCCTCATCATTGCGAGGCAGATCTTCATAGGTGGTGATGGTAGCAACAACTCCCTAAGAAAAAACGTATACAAAGGTGAATGATGTCACTTATGCTTACATGCATGAATGGTGAAGCTATGAATGACTAGACGTGTGCGAACTTCTAACCGCTAGTTCATTCTCCATGCATGTTGGTGCTTCGGTCTGATTTGTAATCGTGTAGGGGTAAACTGCGTCCGCATTGATGCCTCCATTTTGGACCACCCAAGAGAATGCATACTCAGGGAACCCTCCATCACAACCCCAGTTGTCTTTCACACAGCTAACCAGCTCTTGCGCCGAAAGGCTCGTTAGATTCCCAATTTTGATGGCATAAGCGCCCTCCATTGCTCCTACAGCAGCGAAAGCCCAACAGCTTCCTACGTAACAATTGAAAGGTTGTTTTGATGATAAACCATTGGGTTGGTGACATGTAAATGGAAAGTTGACATCCTCATGTGTACTTGTATGTCCTACCACCATTGTATACTTAAATTCTAATTTTGTCTACCTAGTAGATTGTGTGAGTGAGAGAGAGCGAGGGAGAGGGAGAGGATGTGTACTTGTATGTCCTACCACCATTCAATACTTCAACTCTAATTTTGTCCATCTAGATTGTGTGAGTGAGAGAGAGTGAGGGAAGGAGAGGGAGAGGAGAGGAGAGGAGTGTGTGAATAGCTGACCACACATATGCTGTATTTATAATGACACTATCCCCACACTTGCGACCCTAAACCAAAGGTCACACATCTACTCTATTTATGATGACACCATACCCACACTTGCAACCTAAACATAAGATCTGGGTATAGTACTAGATATGAAAGATGAGATGAGTGTTTTAAAGTCATATCTAGGCTAGCACACTACATGTGGATCAAGCTAGCACAGTGCATATGATCCACTATGATGACACCACATTCCATGACTTGAACCCTACTATACTAATATGAGAGATGAGATGAGTGTTTAAAAGTCAAAGCTAAGATAGCGAACTACATCTGATCCACATGATGACACCATTCCCAGACTTGGACCTCGGATCTCTCAACAAAAGATCCTACTAGTATGCTTGTACATGAGGGATGAGATAAAGTTTTTTGAAGTCATAGCCAAGCTAATGGACCACATGCTCTACGACAGTCAGGGTCTCTACATAACATCGCGACACCACTTTGCGCCTTTTTGACCTCGGGACATCTCGTATGAATGTTATAAAGTAGTAGCCAAGCCAAAGGATCCACATCCACATCATGACACAAGTTGCCTTACCACAATAATCCCCTTGATATTTGACGTCAGTGACGGCTCCTTTTTCCCGCCAATCCAATCTGGTGGGCAGGGACGACGTGTCACATGCGGATTCGTCACCAGAGCCGTCGGAGTGGGCCTTAAGACTTCGTGGCGGTGGTGGACTAGGGAGACGCATCAGTTGCTGTGCGGAGAACTCCTCGAGGGTCAGGTCTGCAAATTGGTTTAGACCCAATGTGAAGGAGGACTGGTCTTTGTTACGCGCGGTTATGTATTGCAAGTTAGCCTTGAAGATCTCGTAGCGAGATTGCTTGTGTGCAAGGCCCTCGTAGCTCTTGCCAAACCTTGCAACCCAATCGTCGAAGAGCATGGGAGCGACGCTGTCGTCTAACTCTAGCTGCCCACTAGATTGGAAGTCCTCAAGGCCGGCGGGCCTTGTTGCATTGACCATTAGTGTCGATATTGAAAGCATTGCAAGTAGAGCCAGCACTATATTATTGCAAGATGCCATGGCGACGTCAAGAGCAGAGTCGAAAGAATGCTAGGATGATTGTGCCCTAAAAACTTGTGTATACAATGGTAGGCATAAGGTAGTGGGTGGTGTGCACTGTGCAATGGCCAGCCCGAACGCCCGCCTTTTGAAGCGCCTCGCGGACGAAGAACCCGATTGCGCCTCGAGATATTCCCAGCTCCCAAAGCCCGCAAAAACTAATTTGCCGACTCGCAAGCAGTACGTTGTTGTCTGTTCCTCTCAATTGTTTTCTGAGTCGTGAGTCGGCAACAAGCCTCCAAAATTTAGATGTGAGCCGTAATGAGAACATAAGATAGATTTTGAATTTCCAGTAAAATACCACACACTAAAGAACATCAAATTGTGTGTATGAATATATATATGTCATACCCATAAATAAAGTGGAGTGTATAAAACATAAAAAGCTCAAATACAAGTCAATAATTCAAATACATGATGCTTGTTTCTTTCTCAAATATGTGGTATGTCTTAAAAGAATACGTGTGGTTTTAGCACCCTTGATACTAAATAGTGGAAAGAAAACTATTGTATCTCTTAAAAGAAGGCACTTGCTATGCTAAGGGGAATTTCTTTTAGTGAGCATTTTCTAGAGAATGCTTTTTTAGAGTCGGGTTAGCATTTTCTAACGAGCGCTTTTTTGGAATTGGGCAAGTAGATTCCAAAAATGATTCCCTCCCTCCATCAAGAGTGCCACATGTGTTGTGAATGTAACGCACGTGGCATTGTGACATGTGTTGTGCATGAAACACACATGGGAGGAACCATGTGTGTTGCATACGCAACATGTATGTGTGTGTTACACATGCAACACATCTGGTGCCTCCCATCATGTGTTGGATATGTGTGTTGGCCATGTATAATGCCCAAACTTGGGAAACACATGTGGAATTGGCACTGCCATGAGTGTGGGCCTGCACACAGGAAGGTCACGTAGCAGTGCCACATAAATGGGCTTCTCCCTCCCTCCCTCCCTCCCTCCCTCTCTCTCTCTCTCTCTCTCTCTCTCACATACACACATGTTTACCCCCCCACTTCCCTCCCACCTCTCTCTTTCTCTCTCTCGCAAAAACACACACACACACATTCCACCCACCCGCCTTCCCCCCCTCTCTGTCTCTCTCTCCCCCTCCCTCTCTCCTCTCTCTCTCTCTCTCTCACACACACACAGACACATTTCCCCCCATCCCCACCCCCACCCCCTTCCCATTCTCTCTCTCTCTAAGTATTTCTCTCTCTCTCACACACATTTATCCCCCCACTTCCTCCCCCCCTCTCTCTGTCTCTCTGTCTCTCTCTCTCTCACACACACACACACACGCACACACATTGATAGATGTGTGTGTGTGTGTACACAAAGAAATATATACTATTAGCACATGTGTAAGTGTTGTGTGTGCACACACATACACAAATGTATAAAGGTTGTATAAAGATATAATCCTCTTCGGATGCAGCATGTGGTGCCTTCTTCCACCGTAGTAGCAGGCACTATTAAATTCTCGCTACCTCTTATACCCCTCTAACCCTCCACTGCCCTCTGACCCTCTTACACCCCTCTCGCCCTCAAATCCTCCACTCTCACCCACTCTCACCATCTCACACCCCTCTCACCCTCTCACATCCCTCTCACCCTCTCACCCTCCACTCTCACCATATCAAACTCTCATCTCCCGTCTCACCCTCTCGTACCCCTCTTACCCTCTCAAACCCTCCAATCCCTGATTAGTGATGATTTAGGCGAGAGTTCCAGTTTCCAAGTCGCTGCCTTGTAGCTAACTTCGTTGTTGGGAAGTAATATTTTACTACTAAGCAACAGTTTTTCACTGTTGAGCAGTGAAATAACACTGTTGTAGTAGCTACCTAGTAACGAAATCCTCGGCAATTTTATGTCATAAGTTTTGGATAGCTTAAGTGGTTTGTATTAACCCTAGATCAATTTTGGCCAGGTTTCAGATGTTTGACAGTGATCATCAAGGGGCCGAAAGTTGGTTTTGAGACATGGTTGAGAGAAATGTCTCGTTGTTTGTGTGATCGATGCAAAGGAAAATATACACGACAACATCGTATAACAATTGAGCATATCCAAACGTATGATCTTCATGAGGCCAATAAATAAGCATGAAGCAGAGGTGAAATGAGTTTTGCTTTAGATGATGCATGACTATCATGGGTGTTCTCGACGTGCTCAGGTACATACTTGAACCGGATAACTTTAAGCTTTAAACTTTAAACTTAAAGTTTATATCTCTACGTCTCAATCATCGCAATTTTAAAATAGGTTTGGCAACCTTCGAACATCATGCATGCCTGATTTGTAGACCATCACTTGTTTCAGAAAGACCCTCTATACTTAAGAATGTGGTGTATGAAAAACATCATTAATCTATACCTCCTTCAGATCCTATGTATGTGCCACGTGATGTCTCACCACTTGTGATGAGAGGTAGATATTGGTTTGAGGTGTGGAGAAGTACCCCCAATCCACCACCCGATGGGATCTCTAGACACTCAATCTTGTTTTGACTTCCATATTGGTGTGACATGAAGATCAATCATCTCTTAGATCCCATGTATATCTTCAAGAATGTGGCAACAAATATTTGGGACCATTTAATTGGTAAAAGAGATACAAAGGGTGCAAGGGATGACTTACAAAACATTGGATGCCTTCAAAGTGCATGACCAATTGAAAGTGAGAGTGGTAACATGGTCCTACCAAAGGCACCATGGATATTAACCAAGAAGGAGTACAATAAGGTAAAAAATGTGATTGCCTCTTTTCATACGCCAACGGGAGTAATTAATTCATTGAAGGGTGCCTTCAAAAATACTAAAAAGAAAGGAGACGTACAATTATATGGCCTCAAGACACATGATTGACACAAGATGTTACATGTCTATAAATATTCACTTATGGTACATAATTTGTAGCCTCATATACTAACTTCCATTTTTTCTATGAATAGTTTATTCTTCCAATTGCTATAGTTGGTTGTGGGGAAAAGAAGGTAAGAGAGGCTATTTACAAAATGGGAAGCTTTGTGAGGTATGAATCTTCTCTTCAATTCACTAGCTAAGTTATATTGCATATTTGGTATTCCCATGTGCTCAAAAGTTATGTATTTGTAAATAGTACACACGATTGTTATGTATGTAGGTACATATCCTTAAAGGAGATATATCTTACATCCATTGAGATGGCTCCTATCAATGCTATTATTTGAGGCCATGTGTATGATGAAGGATATCTTTCCTAGGACAACTCTCACTAGCCAATTGCATCTTGTGGTGCATTTGGTTAATGAAGTGGCACTTTATGGTGTTGTTCAAGCTTGATGGATGTTTTTCCTTGAAAGGTTCATGAAAACCTTAAAGGAATTTATGAGAAAATGATAAAGGCTAGAAGCAAGCATGGGAGAGGGATGGTTGATGCAAGATTCTCTTATCTATATCTCAAAACATCTATCTTGCATAGATCTTTCCATGCCACGATTATGGAGCGTTGAGGAGAATGACTGACTAATCACTAATGTGCCACAAGAAAAAGAAAGGCAACAAAGGTTGGATGAAGAATTATGCCACAAGGTGAATACATTCTTGCATTCTAAATAGTCCCATCATGGAGAAGTGGATTGGGAGATACAAGGATGCAATCAATAGACAAAAGGATGAGAGAAGAGCTTTTAGAAGATAGAATAGATGCTTGCCATTCTCGCCTGACTTGGAAACTCTACCAAATATGATCAATATAGAATGGCTTCGTATGGCAGTATTGATGGCCTCACAAAATGGAGAGAAGAACACAAGTATGCAGGAGGATGTGACATTGAAGTAAGTATATTTTCCATCTTTGTCTCATGTATATAGCTTGTTTAATGCTCTATACTAAATTTTATTCTTTTTTTTAATATTAGTACAAACTATATGATGCAATATGGTTAGAGGGAAGTGTTGCCATATATATAGGTAGTGATGTGTGTGAACACACTTAGGACCGTCGGGGCACTTTTTCCCTCTTTAGGAGGTTTTTTTCCCCTGCTTGTATATACGCCCATTTTTTCTAGGCTAACTAATCCTTGTGTATTCTTGCTTCTTCTTCTCCAAGCTTTGTGTGCTTTCCTGCAATCCTAATTCCAACAATTGGTATCAGAGCAGGCATCGGCTCTCGGGGCTATGCCGCTAGCACCCTCCGATGCACATTCTCCGATTGAGGTGAGCTTTCACGAGCGCTTACAGCGTCCTTGTACTTTGTAGATAAGCCCATAGGACAGCGTTCTCAGAAATTGCATCTGAGGTCGTTCCAAGCTCTGTTTTTGCATTACAAGTTCTGTATAGGTGTTTTCATCATTTTGTGCAAAAATTTTGACAGTGCAGTTTTTTGCAAAACAGGCATACGTATTCTATTGTGGACCATGCTACATAGCACGAGTTGTTTTCTGTTCAGTCTTTGCTTCATTACAGGTAGCTTTTGCATCAGTTTTAGTCAGTGGCCACCATGGCTTATAACAGCAATGATGTATTTCGCATGTTATTTGCTGATGACAAATTGGACGGAGACAGCAACTACCCACTTTGGGCATACATGATACAGCATGTTTTGGTTGCAAAAGGATTGTGGAACATTGTGCAGGGTATGGATGTACGTCTAGGTTCTGTGGATGTAGGATCTATTGAGGATGTTGTAGATTCTAGTAGCTCTATTGTTGCTGCTGTTTTACCCACTTCTGAACAAGCTCGTTGGGATGGTAAAGATGTGCGGCTCATGCCTTGATTGCACTTTCTGTCAAACGTAACATCACTCCACATACTCGTTCAGCGAAAACAACAAAACAAGCTTGGGATATTCTAGCTGGTTTTGTATCTACGTCGTAATAACGAGGTAAAAATCTCTTACCTATGTAAAGAGCTAGAATCGAAGATTATGCAGAGAAAGATGATGACATGAATGTTTTTCTTGCTGAGATTAAAGATCTCGAGGAACAGCTGATTTCTGTAGGTGAGATTATTCCTGATCATTCTCTTGTGCAGATTGTTCTTGATGCTTTACCTGAGTCATATTAAACTTTTGCTTCCACGTGGAGACTTGTTACTGAGAGAATAGACTTGATGTTGTCAAGTATGATACTTTAGTCAACAAGCTCTTGCAAGAAGCGCAATCCAGGCAAAATAGGGCTAGGCAGCAAGTAGTTGATCAGGCATTTGTTGCTGCCCAACAGAGAAGAAGTGGTAAGGCAACCCCTTCCACTGTTTCTTCTCCTATTAGTAGGTCTGTAAATTCTTCTCCTTCCACAGGTAGCAACAATAGGTCTAAGAAGGCTCTTGATAAAGGCAAGAAAAAGATCAGGTGCAACTATTTTAAGGCAACTGATCATGTCATTAAGAATTGCCCTAAGCTAAAGGCTAAAGAGGCAAAGAAGAAAGAGTCAAATGCAACCACAATAGCAGATGCTTCTACAAATGCAGATTCTGCAAATGTTGTGCAGGATACAGAATGGGAGTTTGGCATGTATTGCTAGTATGACCCATCTGTACATAATGCATGTTTGTGTTGGCAGTTTCTATTGACTCTGATGTATGGTATTTTGACAGTGGTGCTACAAAGCACATTACCTCGCATCGTGATATGTTCACTTGTCTTGAGGCTATCCCTAATCGGAATACTATCACATGTGCCAATAATGCTTCTTACCCAATGAAGGGAGTTGGTAAAATTATGCTTACTGTGCTGCAAATGGCAGCGCTTTTACACTTTCAGATGCTTTATATGTGCCAGGGATAAAGAAGAATCAATTGTCTGTCTCTGCACTTGCTAGACTTGGACTTATAGTCATGGTGCTTCTAGGCACATGACTCCTTCTCGTGACTTCTTTCTGGATCTAAAACGGCAATCAAGTCGCATTTTCATTGGTGACAAGTTTGTGGAAGATTCAACAAAGGCAGTTTCAGATGCAAAACTATGGCATGCTCGTTTTGGTCATCTGACATTAGGACTTGTTTGGGGTCTTCTTGGGCCCTTTAATTTGCCCCAAGCCTAATGACAGTCATTAAGGAATGGTGCAATGGGAGAAGGCCATGTGGAGAAAAATGTTGGGTTTCCCTGCCCCTAATATGTAGGGGTCAAACTTGAATCATACGTTTTTTTAAAAAAAATTGGGCTGAAAATGCAAAATCTTTCAATAAAATCAAATTTCCCACCTTTTTTTAATAAAGACAGCTCAAACTGGCATAAATGACCCCACCTCAAACCTCAAAAAGTGGGCTAGGGCCAGAAACGCCCCCCCATCATTATTCCTCATTTAAAGCTACTTTTTCCTCTCCCCACTCCCTCTTCCTCTCTCTAAAACTAGCAATTCGGTTTTGAGTCTCTCTCTAACTAAAAGAATCTTTTTTGGCCTCCTCCCTCCCCATTCTGCCTTCCCCTTCCCTCCTAAAGTTAGATCTATCTTTCTGTGCCTTCTTGGCTATGGAAAGCTTGGAAAACAGTCCACTTGTTCCCCCATCAAGTCCATCCTCTCTTGCTTGCACACATTCTTCACTCTCCTCTTGCTAGCTTATACACATTCTTGACTCCTCTTGCCAGCTTATATGCTCTGCTAGCATTAGGTTGCAGAGATCTTCTTGGCTATGGAAATCTTGGAAAACAGTCCTTTTTTTTCCATCAAGTCCATCCTCTCTTGCTTGCACACATTCTTCACTCTCCTCTTGCTAGCTTATACACATTCTTGACTCCTCTTGCCAGCTTATATGCTCTGCTAGCATTAGGTTGCAGAGATCTTCTCACACACCTACAACTTCATAGCATTTAGCTTAGTCGGTTAGCCAAGCACAATGAGTCGCCGACCTCGTTCAAGGGTGGAGTCCTTTAGCAGCAGCAACGAACAAGACGACACTGGCTTGTGGGTTACAAGCACCTTTGCAAAAGGAATGTGGGTGACGATGCATCCAAGCACAAGGGGAGCCCACAAAGTCTCTCGCAGATACATAGGGTTAAAGTCACACCATTAGAAGGGTCGCATAGTGGATCTCAAGCAGGGGGCTGACGGAAGCAAGTAGGTGATGATGCAACACGTCTACAAGGCATCGCAACTCCGTGTTGACAATGCCAATCACAAACGCTTTCCTGCAAATTGTAAGTTTTATTTGTGCTTCTTGTTTTATGGGCTGCACTGAGACATGCTAATATCATTTCATGTTATGGAAGCTTGATTTTTTCAGGTGTGTTCTTGTAATGTTCTGTGCAGACATCTTTCTGTCGACATTTGTGGAATGGGAGCCTTTAGAGGCCCTTTCTGGAACCTTTGAGGCGCACCACTTTGAAATCGGCAAGCTACTATATACTGGTTGTTCGACATCAGAGCTTTTAGAGCGCTCAGTTTTCTTCTTTCATGCAGAGTATATTGTACCCACGTCAAGAGATGGTTCTGGGACTCTACGGAGGCTCCCTACACCAAGTCTCATGGACCATGATTGGCCAAAGCCCGACAATACTTTGGTTACACTAACCAGACGTCGGATTGAGATTGATGTGTGCAATGCAATGAAGTGCACCTATGGGTCACATCGTGCGACTCTCACGTTCTTCATGCCTTTACATTTGTTTGTGTTTTTGTTCAAGGAGGCTGATGTTCACCGGACTCCTACAATGTGGATTGCAAAGGGAGGCACAGTAATGAGTGCCTTTCTGCCACCTTCGTGGGATTTGAAGGTTATTCAACATCAGGGTGACAAGATAAAGTGCATGGTGGTGTCGGAGAAGATGGTCGTTCGGTACCAGCTTGGAAAGCAACAACTCTCTATTATCTTTCCTTACAGACGTTGGAAGCTGACTGGAGGCAAATGGCAAGCACTCGATTCGGACATCAACGATGCAGAACAGCTTGATGTACATGTTAGCACGCAAGCTGATGTGTGGGATATCGTAGTAAATGCTGATTGGAATATGGCGAACCTAAGGGAGTACTTAGGCCTTAGGTTTGCACTGAAAGGTGACTTTTCATTTGTGATTGATAACACACCTCTACGTAAGAGGAAAGAGGCATCTTACTTTTGTAAAAGCATTCCCTTCCCCAGATGTATCCATATCAAGCAAGCTATGTAACAGATTTTGAGAGATTAATTCAAAACAATTTTGGCTACTCGCAATTTACGTTCAATTTTGTGCGCTTTTAAGTTTTGTCGCGTGTTTTTATTTTTTTGGAGGTTTTAAGTGAGTTTTTAAACATAAAAAAAGTTTTAAAGACCTCTTTATAAGTCACTTTTGGCCACGTTGAGTTCATCTCCTCACTCTCGGCATCTTTGCAGTCCCCTCGCCTTCTTCGCTACTCAAGCATGGCCACCCCCGCCCAAGCTCTCCTATCTCAATTGCACAAGCTTGACCTCGGTCACTTGATCGAGAAGCTTGCACCCATCTTTCAGACATCTATTGACATGGAAGGCACCGCCGAACTCCATAATGACGTGTTTGGGACGTTCACTAGCTACATGGACACATACATGGCTGAATATTGTGTCAACTTTGAAGACGAGGAGGGAACTTGGGTGCATGTGGATCTTATCAAGCATACCTACAAAGCGGACAAAAATTTCAGGTTCAGGCTTGCAAGATTCCTCAAAGGCCTTAGTAGCACATATCTAAGGGAGAAGGAAGAAGATAACCTGGTAGGTCTTGGAATGGGAATCGGCACAAGTTTTTTGAGGTGGGACATGACTCTTGCCCTCCTGATCTTGGAGGGAACAGAGAAAAGAAAGGGAAAGAGGAAGGCCACTCCTCTAAAGAAAGCCACACCTTATCTCTTGATCAAGGAAGCTGACCCAAAGGAGGAGATTGTCACCCCAGTGCAAGAAGCATCTCTTGCACTTGTGACTCTGGTGGAAGAGCCGCAAGCTGAGGCTGTGAAACGGGACATCGAAGGGGACGATGTCATGGATGAAGTTCCAGAGCTCGAAGTGCGAACTCTACACCCCATCATAGTAGAAGGTGTAGAGTTCTTATTTTTGGATGACATCGCCCATGTCCTTGGGCTGCACCAGGATGAAACTCTCTCAGTCATTGCTATGTATGCGGGCATGCGAGACACACAACAGCCGTCCAAAGATGATGACATCCGCATTGACTTCAGTTCTGCAGATGTCACAAAGGTGCTTGCGCTCCCGGAAAATCATGCCTCAATAGAGTCCCTTGTGGCAGAGACTCTTGTACAAATATCCCAGTGCAAGGATTTCTACGAGAGTGTGCCAGAAACTAGCTTTGCCCCTCACAAGCCGCTTGCCATTTCGGATTCCGTCAGCCTCGGGAGCATCAATATTAGTGATGCAGACCTTGCGGATCATGATGATGCCACTGAGGTAGTACACCCAATTTCTTCCCTTCTTAATTTGTAATTTTTTGAAGTCAACTCATTCTTCTATCTACTTTGTAGACCGCAAGAGAAATGGACTGGTTCGCAAGCCAAAAGGGTGGAGCACGAAAGGAGGTGGAGGGGAAAGATGCTACGCTATGGCACTACATCCCGAGCTTCAATGCCGAGATGCTTCGCATAATTCACGACTTTTCAAATGATACGCAAGCTGAATTTTTGAAGTGCAGAGCCCTAAGCGCCATCCTGTCTGAAGCCCCTATAGCCCAAAATGCCCATAAATGTATTCTTGTAAATAGGGAAGCAGCTATCTATAGCTTTGGTGATAAAAGTGCAGGGTCTTTCCTAGGATTTTGTGGCCTTAGCCTTGGACAAGGCATCACTGATGCCAAAGAGATAGCCGAACGCATTGGTGACAAACCATCAGTAAAGACTCTCACCCACGAGGCTTTCACCAAGCTCATCAAGCAAGTTGGCTAGATCCAATGTACTCATTTGCCTTCTGTGAAAATCAAACAATTAATGACATCAAGATGTTTTTCGAGCTGATTTTAAGTTTTATCTTCTTGATGTGTTTATATGTTGTTGTCGTGTCCTGTCATGATGTTTCAATCAATTTTTGTGAACGCTCGTCTGCCACTGCCCGTCCGACTTTGGCTCGGCTCGACGGGCCGATTTCTCCTGCGTATGGCCCCAAAAGGGTAGATCAGCTGTGCGGGGTGCGCCGAGGCCGGCGGGGGGGGGGCGGTGGTCGTGCCGTGGAACCTGTGTGCCACGGAGCGACTTTTGCCTGTTTGACCAAAAGTCGCTCCGTGGGGCAGACAGGTTCCACGGCGCGACCACCGGCCCCCCCGGCCCCGGCGCACCCCGCACAGCTGATCTACCCTTTTGGGGCCATACGCAGGAGAAATCGGCCCGTCGAGTCGAGCCAAAGTCCGAGCCAAAGTCGGACGGGCGGTGGCAGACGAGCGTTCACATGAGGTTGAATGTACATAGCGACAACAATTACATGCAAAAGACTACAATTACCTTGACAAGACAACAATCACTTGCAATAGAAAATAACTTTTTTGAAAATAGACATGGTTTTTCATTAATCAAATTGAGATTACAAAACACGGTTTGTTGCATTACAAAGGCTTCCCCTATCTAGTGAAAGAGAGCTTCCTCTCCACGGATACGCCTAGCTAGATGAAGATTAGATGGCTTCAAAGTGATACGTTTTGCATGCACCATGCACAAAACCGCATCTTGGAAAAGCGAAACCGAAATATCCTCGGCACCTTGTTGCAGAGCGCCTAGTGCTGCCGCTTGCACACGATTGACATCTCGGCGCGCTGGTCGTGAATAATCTCTTTGACGAGACACCCAAAAGGTGCCTTTGGAATAATTGGTGTGCAGGTCTTTTGATATTTGCGAATTTCTCTAAGGACAACTGTCCCTGGTCTCCACCTTTGCTTCTTCTGCGTTGTTGGGGGCGGTGGTGCTTGCGCGTGGCGAGTCCAAGCTGGCGTGTCATTTTTAAACTTTTGTCGTCGCTGCTCTTGGAAGTTATCGGAAGGGGGTTCTGTGCGTTTAGGAATGGTTTTCCCCTTCTTAGCCTTTGCAGGTATTGGAGTTTTCTTTGCCTTTGCAGATGGAGTCTTCTGAGCTGCTCTCTGCTCTGCCTCCTTCCTTACTCGCTCCTCTTCATCTTTCCTTTCTTTTTCCTCACGAAGCCTCCGTGTGTTTGCTGCCCTGGCTTCTCGTTCAAGCTTCTGTCTCTTATTTTCTACTTCCTCAGCTGAGAGTTTTCTCTTTCCTTTACCAAGTGCAGAAGCCAAGACTCTGTCTAGCATTGCATTGACAATCCTATTACTCGGCAGGTGCTCCCTTTCTACTGTGTCTTCATTTCTCCTCTTTGTATATTCTGCTCGAAGACTTTGTATAGCCGCTTCCAAAATTGTGTCATCTTCGTATCCAGCCATTCGCAGGTCAGCAACAAATCCGTGAGCTTTTCTGTTAAGCCAATCCTCCTCTGCAGCAAAGAATGCTAATCTTCTCTTGTTGCTTGCGGCGGCCTGAGCTTCTTCTACAGCCTTCTTATCTGCCTCCGCCTTCCTAACTGCCTCGTCTTCTTCCTCCTTCTTGGCAGCCTCATCCTCCTGTGCTTTCTTTGCTGCCTCGTCCTCCTGTGTTCTGACGGTCTCTTCGGCTTCTTTTCTTGCTCTCTCAGCTGCCTCCATGTCCTCTGCTTCTTTGTGTAATCTCTTCGCTTCTTGGCATTCTTAGGCTTCTTGGGCCTCTCGCTCAAGCCTCACACGCTCAGCTTCCAGATCCATTTGGGCTTGTGGGTAGATGTTTGGGATTGCAGTTCTATGTGCCACCGGTAAGGGCCCAAGGTCTTTGAAAATGGCATCCTGTGTATTAGAGGGAGGATCATTTGGGGGCTCCATGTGCGTGAGATATTAGTGCACGAGCGAGAGAGAGAGAGAGAGAGCGTGCGAGAGAGTCAAGGGGAGAGAAAGAGAGAGAGCTCACAAGTCGACTTTTAAAAATGACTATAAAACTCACTGATATTTATAGGGGGCCAAAATTACAAAAAAGTCAATTTACAAAATGAACGCGCCAAAAAGTGGCGAACAAGAATTATTGGGTGGGTAACCACACGCGGCCATTTCTTAGTCGACCACTGTGCCATTGCCTCGCTCTTTCATGTGCCATTGACGCATTGCACCCTTCTCTTTCGCCTTGCACCTAACACCTTCATGATTTTGTGCCTCAAAGACAAATTTCCGGCTCGCTTTTGGGCCTTTCTTCCAGTAAGTGCACGGTAAAACCAATTGAACATTTCCTGAAACGCATTGCTGCGAACCTTGCCACCGCCATGACCCGTGTTCTTAAAATAGGCCGCCTTGGCTTGGTAATGTGATCGTTCCATGCCTTGGTTGCTCCAGAGTGCAAGAGACCCATATTCATCTAGAAAGAAGGAACTGTGCGCATAGAGAATATACATGTAGTGTGTTATATGAGTTTCCCCCCAAGCATCGATCATTTCTTCTGTGAATCTGTCAATCGAAGTCTTGAATGTAGCTATCTCTGCTTCATCAAGGTACGGGCACTCAAGAAGCCTCATCATCTCATCACAAGCTTCCCACACATGTGCACGCTTCAATCCTAGTGTCGCCTCATTGCCTCGATAGGTTGTTACAGCACAAATCTGCTTCCATAATTCAAAATGTGTATGGCTTTGAGCCTCACCATAGTTTGAGAGTAGGTGTCTTGCTTTTGCACCACCCATACATATCTTATTAGGGTTATCATACAACTTCAAGCTCTTTGATGCCCTGTTCTCGCCGTGACTCTGGCTCCATGTTCCAAGCATAATTGATGTGGAGCATCAACAATTTGTCCAGAATTCTAAGTCTTGCGTGCAAGGTACACACATGTACTCGCGACAGTGGAATTGAAAGAATAGGGTTCCAAGTAGCATCCTCCTCTGCGCGAGATGGTGCCTTGCTTTGATTGCAGCTCATAATTCCATTGAGCCAGACGTGCATACCCTTCCCTTTTTGTAATTGATTTGAGCCCTTTGCACTTGCCTGCTTACGACCTTTCACCTTGGTTGCTTGTTTGGCCTTCCCCACTGCGACACTTGGCATCCTTGGATGACAACAAAAGATGCATGGAAACAAAGTGTTAGCATCACTTCTAGTTCCCAACATGCATTTGAGGGTCTTGAGATCACCACCAAGGTGCCACTCTATTTCAAAGTGACCAGTGCCAGGCACATGTAAGACTTCACCATTTGATTGCCTGTGTATCACTCCTTGAATACCTGTACGAGTGAAGTACCACCTCAGACTGTCATGGTCCTCGTGCGGAAGGGTCCATGCCGCCTGCCACCATATGTTCTTCTCAGACTGCACTCCAAAGTAATCTTGCTTGCGTCGCTTTGTGTGCAAGTTATTCTCCGCATCACCTGTTTCATCTTCGCCATCTAAGCTCTTTCGCTTCAATGCCCTGCTCATGAGTGTCAGACTTGTACGTTCCACCCTTTGGCCCTTTACAACCTGACATTCATCCAATTTGAGGACAAATATAGCCTTTCCATCCGTCTCCTCTAATGTCATATCATAAAACTGAATCATAGCTCGTTGAAGCGCCTCCACCTCGACGTAAACATTGTTAAACTTGTTGTAAGCAAAATTTTTTGAATTTGACATTGGCATGCTACCATCCACCCATCTGTAGCCGCCTAGCAAGTCGGCAATATTGTTGTTTGCTGACTTCCTTGCCATAACTATACTGTATGGTGTTGGAAGTATAGATCGTGTCATTCCTTTGCCTCGTAGACGTGCTGTGATGCAAGTATACAAAGCCCTGTATCCCTTATCACTGATACCTGCTGTGTCGCACACAGTGAGCATGTCAACGGGACTGACAATCTGCTCGAATTCCTTGAGAAAATACTTTTGAATCCTGTCACGCAACGCACCATTTACTGGATTGGTTATCATATTGATTACTTTCTGCTCTGGAATAATGTGCTCAAGGATAGACTCCTCAGTATTGGAACAACCTAATATTGCTTTAGCACATTCCCTGGACATCACATAGTTCAGAGTCAATGACATAACTATATGAAAAAGGAATGTAATGCTAGTTTTGAAGCTGTGATTACCTTGTTTGACGCACACGTTGCTTGCGAGCCCCCCCATCTTTGGAAAGAAGACTCAGAGGCTTGCGCTTTCACTGCCTTGCATTATATCCCACGGGGAGGTGAGTGAAATGATCGACACGTCGGCGAAGGTTCCGAGTTGAGTTTCGAAGACGGAGATAGTTCTCTATAGCTCGATCCCTCCTTTCCACACCTTTATCAAGCTTCATCTTCTGCTCTGCATCCTCCTTCTCTAGATCCTTGACTCGAGCCAGCATATGTTCCTTTGTGGCCATGAAAGTTGACGCACATTCTTCCTTTTCTGCCTTGCATAATTTTAGAAGCTTCCTGAGGTGATTTTGATTTGAGAGTTCCTGCAAGTACAAAGAATAGAGCCTCTGACAGTACCCTAAGAAACCATTATAACCATCACCCAAGAAGCGTACGACCTGCGTGATATTACGAAAAGGGGGAGGTGCACTAGTCTGTGGATCAAGGGGATAAATGCTTCCATCAGTCCAAAGATCAATGGCTTTTGCACCTTGAAGTCGTAGCACCTCAGCAGGAATACATCCCTTCGTTCGATTACTTCGCATTGTGGCATACTCCTCGTCTAAGTCCACGTGCAAGCGAAACTTTGATTGCTTGTTGGTGATGTCTCGTAGAGCCATTGTACCTAGCAAATGGAGATGGAGATGTAGATGGATACAGAGATGGAAATGTGGATGGTGATGGAGATGGAGATGTAGATGGATACAGAGATGGAAATGTGGATGGTGATGGAGATGGAGATGTAGATGGATACAGAGATGGAAATGTGGATGGTGATGGAGATGATGGAGGTGGAGGATGGAAATGTGGATGGTGATGGAGGAGATGAAGATGGAGATGGTGATGGAGATGGAGGTGGAGGAGATGCAGATGGATATAGAGACATGGAGGCCTTGAGGAGATAGATATGGAGAGCTTGCTAGTGATGGAGATGGAGAGCTTCAGCTTGCAAGGATGTGTAGATCTGTACCTTCACAGGAGGGGATGGTGAGCTCTTCCATAGATATGGAGAGCTTGCTAGTGATGGAGATGGAGAGCTTTAGCTTGCAAGGATGTGTAGATCTGTACCTTCACAAGAGGGGATGGTGAGCTCTTCCATGAGAGCTGGTGGAGAGGATGATGGAGTAGGAGGTCCAGATCTGCAGGCCATGGCTCCTAGAGAGAGAAAAAGAAGCCCTTACCCAAGTAAAACACCCTAAACGCGTTTTAGAGAGAGAGTGGGATCTGCAGCACCTCCAAAAAGGGAGGGAACAAAGTGATGAAAATTTTCAAACATTCTTTGTGAAAGGTACTTCACTACAAGACAAAAAGGCAGTTAGGTCCATATTCCTTCCCAAGGACAGAAGATCTAATGATTAGATTACCTTTTGGCCTATTTTCTTTTTTGTAGAAAAGGAAAAATGCATTTTCAGGCCTAGGCCACTAGCTTGGTCAAAGCTTGATTAGCATTTTAAGCATTTCACTAAGTGTCCAAATAAAAGGGCCCAAGAAGACCCCAAACAAGTCCTAATGACTTTGCTAGTTTGCTGCGTTTGCAGAAATTTGATATGATTGCTTCATTGCCCCCTCTTGAGGCACCATTGAAACATGTTTGTGAAAGCTGTATTTTGGGAAAAATGCAGAATTTTGCATTTCCAAAGGATGGTTCTGTGTAGGCCACTCGCAAATTGCAACTTGTACATAGTGATGTATGTGGGCCTATGCAAACTCCGTCATTTGGTAAACACTTGTACTTCGTGACTTTCATTGATGATTACTCAAGGCATGCATGGGTATATCCATTGAAGGCAAAGTTTGAAGTGTTTGTGTGCTTCAAATGTTTTTTGCTTATGGGTGAAAATGTATCCAATTGTACTGTGGGCACCCTCCGCCGTTCTGATCGGGGGGGGGGGGGGGGGGGGGAGTACATGTCTAAAGAGTTTGATGCATTTCTAACTAGTCGTGGAACAAAACACCAATGTATAGTGCCGTATACCCCTCAGCAAAATGGTGTTGCTGAGAGGAAAAGCAGGTCACTTATGGAGATGGCACGATGTATGGTCAAGAGCCAAGCTTTGCCACATGCGTTTTGGCTTGAGGCTGTCATGTGTGAGCTCTGCATATGTACTCAACAAGTGTCCCACTAAGGCCTTGTAGTCTGTTACTCCATACAAAGCTTGGCATGGTAGGAAGCCTTTTATTGGTCACTTGCATGTCTTTGGTTGCTTGGCCTGTGCTTTAGTACCTGTGCAACAATGTAGAAAATTGGATGATAAGGCTATCAAATACATTTTTGTTGGTTATAGTACTGAGAGCAAGGGTTATAAACTGTATCATCTGCAGTCAAAGCGTATCTTGATTAGTCGAGATGTTGTTTTTGTGGAAGATGCTATGCAGCCTTTGTTATCATGTACCAAAGAGACAGGTGTGAGCTCACGGGATTGTATTTGATACGTTGTTACCTCTGTTTATAGGTGGGAATTCAAATGTAAGTCCTAATGAGGTAAATATTCAGCCTATGCAAATTTCAAACGACATCATAGAGATCAGCCTATTTCTGATGCAGATTTACAGGATGTAATTTATGAGGATAGGGCTGAAAATGAACAGAGGCTAGAGGTATGCCTAAATGGCTGGTGCAAACCTTGCATGATAGTAAAATTGATGCACCTATTTCTAGTCGTACTCGTTCAGGTTTTCAGCATGCCTCTTATGCATCAGATTGTTATGATTTGGCTGTGTCTAGTATGTGTGAAGAGGAAGAACCTCTTTCATTTAATGAGACACAAAAATCAAAAAATTGGTTGGCTACAATGCAAAGTGAATATAATGCTATAATGAAGAATGATACATGGTCTTTGTGTGATTTGCCTATTGGTAAAAAGGTCATTGGATGTAGGTGGGTTTTTAAGTTGAAACGAAAGCCAGATGGTAGTGTTGATCGCTATAAGGCTAGACTTGTTGCAAAGGGTTATGCTCAAGAAAAGGGCATTGATTTTGACAAGACCTTTGCTTCCACTTGTCGTATGACTACCATTTGTAGCATTTGTGCATTGGCAGCTCATAATGGTTGGAATGTACATCATTTGGACATAAAGACTGCGTTCTTGAATGGAGGTTTGCATGAGGAGGTGTATGTATCGTAGCCTCGTGGTTTTGTTCAAAGAGGGCAGGAAAACAAAGTGTGCAGGTTGAAAAAGGCTTTGTATGGTTTAAAGCAAGCTTGACGAGCTTGGTATGAAAAGATACATGCATATTTGACTACACATGGTTTTCAAAATAGTCCAACAGAAAGCACTTTGTATGTTAAATGTGTGGATGATGTACATCTAATCATTGCTCTCTATGTCGATGACATGCTGCTCATAGGGCCAAATGAGAGTCATATTGCTGATTTTAAGGCTCATTTGAATGCCTCTTTTGAGATGTCAAATTTGGGCATTTGCATCATTATTTGGGGATACAATTTAAGCAGTGTGATAGAGGTATTGCTTTGT
This sequence comes from Cibotium barometz, assembly GCF_041138505.1. Classification (NCBI taxonomy): domain Eukaryota; kingdom Viridiplantae; phylum Streptophyta; class Polypodiopsida; order Cyatheales; family Cibotiaceae; genus Cibotium; species Cibotium barometz. The sequence goes on along the minus strand of NC_141078.1, from coordinate 38,605,130 downwards.
GTCAGACAAAGTATATTGAGACATTGTTGCAAAGATTTGGCCTTGAAGACTACAAGCCTATTGCTACTCCAATGGAGATAGGTTTGAAGTTGAGCCTTCATGATGCTGGAGATCACTTTGATGTCACACTCTATCAGACAGCTATTGGTTGCCTCATTTATGTATGCATTACGAGGCCAGACATTCAGTTTGCAGTCTCATAGGTGAGCAGGTTTATGCATTACGAGGCTGGACATTCAGTTTGCAGTCTCACAGGTGAGCAGGTTTATGCATAGCCCAAGGTCTCAGCATTGGGCAGTTAAATGCATCTTTCGCTTCTTGAGTGGCACCATACATCTTGGGTTGTTTTATCCCAAGGGGGGATCATTGCCACCGCCAAATTTACATGCTTTTTCAGACTCGGATTGGGTTGGTTTTGCTATGATACAAGAGTGTCCACAAGTGGTTTTTGTTTCATGTTCGATAGCTTGGTAGCTCATGCATATCTTGGTTGAGCAAGAAGCAACCTACTGTGGCTACTTCTAGTTGTGAAGTTGAGTACAGGGAAACCTTCACAACTATGGTTGAGTGTGTGTGGCTGATGGCTTATGGCTAACTTGGGTGTTGGACAGGACTCTACCACCTCTATCTACACCTCTATCTACACTGACAATCAGAGAAACCCAGTTTTTCATGCTCGCACAAAGCACATTGAGGTGCATTATCACTATGTCAGCGAGATAGACTCTGAGTAGGAGAGATCAGCTTGGCCTATGTGTGCCAACACAGGACAACCTCGTCGATCTTTTCACAAAAGCGCTTCCTCGTGAGAAGTTTGAAGCTTTCCGCAAAGCTTTGGGCTTGCTCCCCTTTGTGGACTGATCTACTTCGGGCATGGCACTTCCATATACATGAGTGCCAGCTCTGTAAGATCCCTGTTCCCACCGAGCAACGGATTCGGGGTACTGGCAGCGGAAGTAGCGCTTCTCGCGCGGGACAGGGGTCCCACACTCGGGGCCTCGCCCACGGATATCCGGATAAGAGACTAATCCGTCGGTTGTTCCAAAACCGAACCCGGAAAAACTTTCTTAACCGGAAGCACGGGTGATTCCACCAGGATAACTTTTTACTCTAACGTAGTCAAGATCATTTCTGATCGAGATGATCCAATTACATCTATAAGATACTTAGTCAGTTCAAGGAAGAAACTTGCACTTGGATCATTGGGATCAACGCTTTTTTCCCCATTCAAGAGGCACAGCCGTTGATTCCTATCCATAGAACAGTTTACTGTCCGGACTTTTTTTTTTTCTATCGTAAAAACAAAAGTTTGAGTCTCGATTTACGGATCCATCAGTCCAGCCTAACCCCATCCAATCCCATGGGTTAGCCAACCGCCCAACCATTGTAGTGATGGGATCCAATTAAAAATTTGGTTAGATTTTGTCCCGGGTACCAAGGAAAAGAGTTCCAAGGCCCCCTAGCCGGATGTTCATGAAAAATAAAACTAGTCACACCACTCACACACCCAATATGAAATTACCTTTTTCAACCAGATTCAACCAGTTTAAAACAATCCTTTAATAAAACCATAGTATCATTGATCACCATCTTCCAATTTATCCAATTGATTCTTAATTTCCCATCATTCCTTCATCAGAGTATCTATGGCATCATTGGCAACTAGGACGCTCACCACCTGTCCACACAGGGGCCGTTTCTTAGTTCCTAGCCCTTAATACTCGGCAATATAATCACTTATCAAGATGGACTCTCGTTGAAGATCAGCAAGATCAACCAACGGATCCATATAAGGATCCATGGACTCCTCCATTGAAGACCAGCAAGGTCAATCAACCAGATCCATGCTCGATTTCAGAAAACAACTCCAACTCTGTTCCAATATCTTCCTCGATGCACGCGTGGGTATCCTAGGCGACCCAGAGCCCGAGCACCGTATGGTCAGCACCCTCTAGGATCCTTCGCAGGTAACCTAGCGCTTCACGCATAGGCCGCTTCCTTGGCCCCTCATCCACCGTACCGGAAGCTCACCATTTTAATCGCACCGAGGCTGGTCAAGACCTCGGCCGACCTTGCTACGTGAGACGTCCTTCATTGACTCTCCGTCAGCAGTTGCAACATTATCAGTTAGGTCTCACGACCTTAATCACAAGATAGTCACAATGCTCCCCCAGCAATCTTGACATAAAACAGTCATTTACAAACAGTATTTACAAACAGTTTACAATACAGTTTCTATTTTTACTTTCATTTTTCCACATTATCCCTCATCAATCCACATTACTTATTCCATATTCCATTTATATGTATACTCATCCCATCACATCATTTTCCATCTCAACACTTCATGTTCCTTCACATCACATATCGTATATTCACATCCATACATATATCCACATCCACATCCACATCCACATTCACATCCACACATCCACATCTACATCCATACATCTAATTTCACATCCACATCTACATGCACATTCATGCATCCACATCCATACATCCACATCTACATGCACATTCACATCCATACATCCACATCTATATGCGTACATTCTCATCTACATGCATACATCCACATCTCTATGCATACATCCACATCCACATCCACATTCACATTCTCCTCATACATCTACATCTACATGCATACATCCACCTCCACATTCACATCCACATCTATACATCTACATCTACATGCATACATCCACATCCACATCCACATCTACATCTATACATCTACATCTACATGTATACATCAACATCTCCATTCACAACTACATCTACATGCATACATCCATATCTCCATTCCCATCTACATCTATACATCTACATCTACAGGCATCCATCCACCTCCACATCCACATCTACATCTATACATCTACATCTACATGTATACATCCACATCTCCATTCACATCTACATCTATACATCTACATCTACATGCATCCATCCATATCTCCATTTACATCGTCATCTACACATCTATTTCTACATGCATACATCCACATCCCATGCATACATCCACCTCCACATTCACACTCACATCCATACATCTACATCTACATGCAACATCCACATCTCCATGCATAATAAAATTCTTTTAATTAATCTAGGATGATAGTTCCTAGAATATGGTAGGAAGTCCTCTTTTTATGCTTTGAATGAATTTATTTTATGCGTAATTTCTATAAAAATTTTGCCATAGCTCCGCTACTATGACTGATAAATCTCAATTTTTTTTCTAAGGGATAAAGCTCATTATTAAAGAAATAATTAGAATGGTCTCTAATTGGATCATCAATCCATAATGGTCTCTAATTGGATCATTAAGAAAACAATTAGAATGGTCTCTAATTGGATCATCAATCCATAATGGTCTCTAATTGGATCATTAAGAAAACAATTAGAATGGTCTCTAATTGGGTCATCAATCCATAATGGATTGAATCATCAATGTGCATAAACTAAAAGCATAGCAAAAAACCATTAATTTGGCCTCAAGCATAGCTTAATCTTGGATTAAGGAAAAGCTTTATGAAAAGCTTCATTTGGATTGAGAATGGGTCATGAGTATGACCATTTCTTGAGTGAGAGAGAGAAATTATAAAAACCATTAGAATTTAAATATAAGTGGAAATTGACTTCTATAGCATTTATTAAATTATGTAACTCTTCACTACTATTCACCAATTAACTTCAATAGCATTTAAAAAAACCATACCAATTAAACTTCTCAAGCTTGAGAGGGGTTGAGAAGAGAGAATCATTGAGTAATTATAGAAAAGATCAAAATTCAATATACTTACCTTATAATCTGCTTGATTCTTTATTCACGGTAGAGGCCCCCAACCAATCAATTGGTTTAGTATGTTGATGGAGCCACCAATGGGGATTGAAGAAAGAGAGAAGTATCAAAAACTAGTGAATTATTAAAGAGTTCACAGTTCTTTGCTTAGGTAGAGTAGAGTAACAATGCCTAAGACTCCCTACACATGGATTGATGCTATTGGCCCATAGAAACCTTAATTGGACCATAGTCTAAAGATTTATGAAAATCTAGACCCTTAGGCTAAGGTTCTTTATACCTATTTCCAATTAATTCCAATTGCACATTGGAAAATTCTTTTTAAATTTCTGTTTCAGGGGAACTCATCTGAATTATAAGAGACATTTTTCTATCCAGAAATATTCAAAATTTGAATATTCTCTCTCTAGAATATTTTCTCTCTCTAGGTTAAAACAGTCACAAACAAGATCTCTTATATTTCAGAAAAGGAATTGATTACAGGGGAATATACTAGACATCAAAAGGGGTTGGGGGAGGAATCTTACATTCTACCCCACTTAAAAAACGCGAGATGTCTTCATCTCGCAACTTGGAATAATTTCGCAAGATGCACGAATATGAGACTTAGAGAAAAATTTTAATCACGATTAACGACCAAGAAAAGTCTTAAAGAGAGCAAGATTCAAAATAAGAACAAGATTTAAACTTTATTCATTCACGGGACTTATACAGTAAAGATAGAAGAACTCTTTACACTTCCATAAGCCCGTCCATTATATGGTCACAAAAGCAGTCCTCACAAGCTGCACAAGTATAGGGTAACTCATCTATGGGAATGATTCTGCTGGTTATTGCCGCACCTATCTCAGTGGTATGAGGTGATCTAACAAAAGGACCTCTGAGAGGCAAGCCAAAAACAGGGTAAAGGCATATCTTCTCATGAGGAAGAAAACATGCCAGTAAGAAGACCCGCTCAGAAAAACCAAGATGCCTTGATCTCATGACACAGTAGTATCGGGGACCCAAACCCAAAGCTTCAATAACCATGGCCAAGCGGACATTGTTACGAAAGTGTTGCTGACCCCAGGGTGTTACCCTAGTTATGTTTTGATAGGTCCGCCATTTGGTCTGCGCTACAGAAGTTCCTAGGTGAGGAAAAAGTGAGCGCTCATACTGTTCTATAAAGTCTTTCTTCACAGACTCTCTTGCGTCTTGAAGGTGAGAAATCATCAGGGATAAAACTAATTCCTGTTGCCAAGCCATGAAGGAGATTAAGAAAGAAAGGAGATTGATGGGAGTAAGATTACTGTGAGCGACAAGTAAAAGTTACGACTTATATAAAGGAAGGAGCTAGCGTAACCTAGAAGCCAACGGTAACTTACCACTGAAGTTTTACCGTCTTTCCATGATTTGTGTTTGACACATTTTTCTATAGAAGGCATTAAGAATTTTGAGATCAGGAGATAAAAGAAACTTGTAGGCTAAGTCACCTACTTTCATTGAATTCAGATATAAGGATCACAATATCTGGGGGATAACTTCTTATACTCCCCAAGAGATAAAGAACTTCTTTTGGGCCATACTCGAATGAAAACCAAAACCTTGGTATCCAAAACACCGATTCTCACTTCTAAACTCATTGTTCTAAATCCTTAAAATAGGCGTGACTCCTGAGAAGTATTTTAGGAAAAGGGTATTCCTTTTTTAAACAGAAACTTTCTTTTATTTTAGAGAGGGAATAATTATAAGATCCGAAAGGGAGATTCTTACTCCTATATACCTCGAAGGCTGGGGAGGAATCTTACATCCTACCCCACTTAAAAAGTGCGAGATGTCCTCATCTCGCAAGGTAGAGGACAGCTCTTATTCTTAAGATCCAATTTTTATTCTGGGGTTGCTTATATTCTGGTCAACCCAACAGAACACTGGGATAAATATCCCTTATATAGAACTCATCATTAAATAACAATTCATTCAAATTATATCATTCATATCTTGAACATGATAATGGTCCATTAGACCGAAAAGTTTCCTTCGGAACATTCCTCCACACGGAAATTTCAGTCAAGCAAGTTCTCAATTTGACATCCCTTAACTTGATCTACCGGTCAAGTATTAACAGTAGCAATCTGACAGCACAACCCACTAATCTCATAGTGATTTGCTGAATTCGTTATCATCATTCTAGTTATGAATATCATCACAGGGACTCGTCCCATTCCCCCTCATTGTGGTTTCATTATATTTCAACTAATTTTTAAAAATCAATATTTTTCAATCAGCATTTTCAATCAGAATCCAAATCAATTCATTCATTCTCAAACAGAATTAAAAATCATATCAATCACATTCGAAATCATCATCTAGATAGCATTAACGCTTATAATTTCAAGTCTTAGATTTACTCGTATATACTGTCAGTAAAGAGCTGCAGTATACTCTCGGTATATACGGGTAGTCACGGCCCTTGGAATTATAAGGTAAATACTATCATGTCTAGGCCTCAAGCAAGTCAAGGTTTTTATATAATTCCATCTGAAGACCCAATTACCAAAATTACGAGTTTCAGTTTGAATATCAAATTGTATGAATTATATCACACAATTATAACCTTTTTGTGTTTCTTGATAAATTTTTGACATATTTGTCTTCTCAGTTGATCTTTATTAACCAAATGCTCTGATACCAACTGTAAGATCCCTGTTCCCACCGAGCAACGGATTCGGGGTACTGGCAGCGGAAGTAGCGCTTCTCGCGCGGGACAGGGGTTCCACACTCGGGGCCTCGCCCACGGATATCCGGATAAGAGACTAATCCGTCGGTTGTTCCAAAACCGAACCCGAAAAAACTTTCTTAACCGGAAGCACGGGTGATTCCACCAGGATAACTTTTTACTCTAACGTAGTCAAGATCATTTCTGATCGAGATGATCCAATTACATCTATAAGATACTTAGTCAGTTCAAGGAAGAAACTTGTACTTGGATCATTGGGATCAACGCTTTTTTCCCCATTCAAGAGGCACAGCCGTTGATTCCTATCCATAGAACAGTTACTGTCCGGACTTTTTTTTTTTTCTATCGTAAAAACAAAAGTTTGAGTCTCGATTTACGGATCCATCAGTCCAGCCTAACCCCATCCAATCCCATGGGTTAGCCAACCGCCCAACCACTGTAGTGATGGGATCCAATTAAAAATTTGGTTAGGTTTTGTCCCAGGTACCAAGGAAAAGAGTTCCAAGGCCCCCTAGCCGGATGTTCATGCAAAATAAAACTAGTCACACCACTCACACACCCAATATGAAATTGCCTTTTTCAACCAGATTCAACCAGTTTAAAACAATCCTTTAATAAAACCATAGTATCATTGATCACCATCTTCCAATTTATCCAATTGATTCTTAATTTCCCATCATTCCTTCATCAGAGTATCTATGGCATCATTGGCAACTAGGACGCTCACCACCTGTCCACACAGGGGCCGTTTCTTAGTTCCTAGCCCTTAATACTCGGCAATATAATCACTTATCAAGATGGACTCTCGTTGAAGATCAGCAAGATCAACCAACGGATCCATATAAGGAGCCATGGACTCATCCATTGAAGACCAGCAAGGTCAATCAACCAGATCCATGCTCGATTTCAGAAAACAACTCCAACTCTGTTCCAATATCTTCCTCGACGCACGCGTGGGTATCCTAGGCGACCCAGAGCCCGAGCACCGTATGGTCAGCACCCTCTAGGATCCTTCGCAGGTAACCTAGCGCTTCACGCATAGGCCGCTTCCTTGGCCCCTCATCCACCGTACCGGAAGCTCACCATTTTAATCGCACCGAGGCTGGTCAAGACCTCGGCCGACCTTGCTACGCGAGACGTCCTTCATTGACTCTCCGTCAGCAGTTGCAACATTATCAGTTAGGTCTCACGACCTTAATCACAAGATAGTCACAATGCTCCCCCAGCAATCTTGACATAAAACAGTCATTTACAAACAGTATTTACAAACAGTTTACAATACAGTTTCTATTTTTACTTTCATTTTTCCACATTATCCCTCATCAATCCACATTACTTATTCCATATTCCATTTATATGTATACTCATCCCATCACATCATTTTCCATCTCAACACTTCATGTTCCTTCACATCACATATCGTATATTCACATCCATACATATATCCACATCCACATCCACATCCACATTCACATCCACACATCCACATCTACATCCATACATCTAATTTCACATCCACATCTACATGCACATTCATGCATCCACATCCATACATCCACATCTACATGCACATTCACATCCATACATCCACATCTATATGCGTACATTCTCATCTACATGCATACATCCACATCTCTATGCATACATCCACATCCACATCCACATTCACATTCTCCTCATACATCTACATCTACATGCATACATCCACCTCCACATTCACATCCACATCTATACATCTACATCTACATGCATACATCCACATCCACATCCACATCTACATCTATACATCTACATCTACATGTATACATCAACATCTCCATTCACAACTACATCTACATGCATACATCCATATCTCCATTCCCATCTACATCTATACATCTACATCTACAGGCATCCATCCACCTACACATCCACATCTACATCTATACATCTACATCTACATGTATACATCCACATCTCCATTCACATCTACATCTATACATCTACATCTACATGCATCCATCCATATCTCCATTTACATCGTCATCTACACATCTATTTCTACATGCATACATCCACATCCCATGCATACATCCACCTCCACATTCACACTCACATCCATACATCTACATCTACATGCAACATCCACATCTCCATGCATAATAAAATTCTTTTAATTAATCTAGGATGATAGTTCCTAGAATATGGTAGGAAGTCCTCTTTTTATGCTTTGAATGAATTTATTTTATGCGTAATTTCTATAAAAATTTTGCCATAGCTCCGCTACTATGACTGATAAATCTCAATTTTTTTTCTAAGGGATAAAGCTCATTATTAAAGAAATAATTAGAATGGTCTCTAATTAGATCATCAATCCATAATGGTCTCTAATTGGATCATTAAGAAAACAATTAGAATGGTCTCTAATTGGATCATCAATCCATAATGGTCACTCTATATTTTGGCTTAGGAGGAGTAGAGTAACAAAGCATAAGACACTATATATTTTGGCTTAGGAGGAGTAGAGTAACAAAGCATAAGACACTATAAATTTTTGCTTAGGAGGAGTAGAGTAACAAAGCATAAGACACTATATATTTTGGCTTAGGAGGAGTAGAGTAACAAAGCATAAGACACTATGTTTTTTTCAACAAGGGGAGGCTTCTATTTATAGGAAAATTTGAGCTCCTAACCAAAAAAACTGATTCTAGAATTTTCCAAGTCAGTTTGGTCACTTTTTGACCATTTTTAGGTCAATTAAGCTAACTTTTTGGAACTAGACTTGAATGAGGAGAGAGGAGAGATAAAATATCTCAATTTTTATGAGTTTAAAATTTATTCAAGCATGTGAAATATGCACCTCCTTTAAAGAATTCCTCTTCCTTACATATGTGTCATAATGGAATCATTTTAATATTGCTCATAGTTTTTTACTAATAAGCCTTGTACATTTTCAACTCTTCATCTTATGTGAGCATTTAAGGGACTCCCCTTCCTTACATATGTGTCATAATAAAATCATTATTCCCAAAATATCTCATATTTTTAATATTGCTCATAGTTTTTTATTAATAAACCTTGTACATTTTCAACTCTTCATCTTATGTGAAATATGCACCTCCTTTAAAGAACTCTCCTTCCTTACATATGTGTCATAATGGAATCATTTTAATATTGCTCATAGTTTTTTACTAATAAACCTTGTACATTTTCAACTCTGTAAGATTCCTCCCCCAACCCCCTTTTTGATGTCTAGTATCTTCCCCTGTAATCAATCCCTCTTCAGAAATATAAAGACCTTGTTTCTAACTGTTTTAGCCTAGAGAGAGAAAATTATTCTAGAGAGAGAATATTCAGATTATGAATATTTTTGGATAGAAAAATAACTCATCTTATTAAAATAAGTTCCCCTGAAACAGAAATTCAAAAAGAATTTTCCAATGTGCAATTGGAATTAATTGGAAATAGGTATAAAGAACCTTAGTCTAAGGGTCTAGATTTTCAGAAATTTTTAGATTATGGTCCAATTAAGGTTCCTATGGACCAATAGCATCAATACATGTGTAGGGAGGAGATAAATCCAATTTGTAAAAAGAAGATACCCAAAAATGAGTAAATGCTCACATAAGGTGAAGAGTTGAAAATGTACAAGGTTTATTAGTAAATAAACACATATGTAAGGAAGGGGAGTTCTTTAAAGGAGGAGCATATTTCACATAAGATGAAGAGTTGAAAATGTACAAGGTTTATTAGTAAATAAACACATATGTAAGGAAAGGGAGTTCTTTAAAGGAGGTGCATATTTCACATAAGATGAAGAGTTGAAAATGTACAAGGTTTATTAGTAAATAAACACATATGTAAGGAAGGGGAGTTCTTTAAAGGAGGTGCATATTTCACATAAGATGAAGAGTTGAAAATGTACAAGGTTTATTAGTAAATAAACACATATGTAAGGAAGGGGAGTTCTTTAAAGGAGGTGCATATTTCACATAAGATGAAGAGTTGAAAATGTACAAGGTTTATTAGTAAAAAAACTATGACACATATGTAAGGAAGAGGAGTTCTTTAAAGGAGGTGCATATTTCACATAAGATGAAGAGTTGAAAATGTACAAGGTTTATTAGTAAAAAACTATGAGCAATAAAATTTTGACACATATGTAAGGAAGGGGAATTCTTTAAAGGAGGTGCATATTTCACATGCTTGAATGAGTTTTAAACTCAAAAATAATGTGATATTTTTATCTCTCATCTCTCTTGAACCAAACCAAATCAAAATGGAACCAAACCGAATCAAAAAGTAACCAAACTAGGTCCAAATCTAGTCCAAATTCAACCAAACTGACTTGGAAAATTCTAGAATCAGTTTGTTTGGTTAGGAGCTCAATTTTTCCTATAAATAGAAGCCTCCCCTTGTTGAAAAAAATACAATGTCTTATGCTTTGTTACTCTACTCCACCTAAGCCAAAACATATAGTGTCTTATGCTTTGTTACTCTACTCCACCTAAGCCAAAATATATAGTGTCTTATGCATTGTTACTCTACTCCACCTAAGCCAAGAACTATGAATTCTTTAATAATTCATTAGTTTTTGACACTTCTCTCTTTCTTCAATCCCCATTGGTGGCTCCATCAACATACTAAACCAATTGATTGGTTGGGGGCCTCTACCGTGAATAAAGAATCAAGCAAATCATAAGGTAAGTATATTGAATTTTGATCTTTTTTATGATTTCTCAATGATTCTCTCTTCTCAACCCCTCTCAAGCTTGAGAAGTTTAATTGGTATGGTTTTTTTTAAATGCTATTGAAGTTAATTGGTGAATAGTAGTGAAGAGTTACATAATTTAATAAATGCTATAGAAGTTAATTTCCACTTATATTTAAATTCTAATGGTTTTTATAATTTCTCTCTCTCACTCAAGAAATGGTCATACTCATGACCCATTCTCAATCCAAATGGAACTTTTCATAAAGCTTTTCCTTAATCCAAGATTAAGCTATGCTTGAGGCCAAATTAATGGCTTTTTGCTATGCTTTTAGTTTATGCACATTGATGATTCAATCCATTATGGATTGACGACCCAATTAGAGACCATTCTAATTGTTTTCTTAATGATCCAATTAGAGACCATTATGGATTGATGATCCAATTAGAGACCATTCTAATTGTTTTCTTAATGATCCAATTAGAGACCATTATGGATTGACGACCCAATTAGAGACCATTCTAATTGTTTTCTTAATGATCCAATTAGAGACCATTATGGATTGATGATCCAATTAGAGACCATTCTAATTATTTCTTTAATAATGAGCTTTATCCCTTAGAAAAAAAATTGAGATTTATCAGTCATAGTAGCGGAGCTATGGCAAAATTTTTATAGAAATTACGCATAAAATAAATTCATTCAAAGCATAAAAAGAGGACTTCCTACCATATTCTAGGAACTATCATCCTAGATTAATTAAAAGAATTTTATTATGCATGGAGATGTGGATGTATGCATGTAGATGTAGATGTATAGATGTGGATGTGGATGTATACATGTAGATGTAGATGTATAGATACGGATGTGGATGTGGAGGTGGATGTATACATGTAGATGTAGATGTATAGATGTAGATGTGGATGTGGAGGTGGATGGATGCATGTAGATGTAGATGTATAGATGTAGATGGGAATGGAGATATGGATGTATACATGTAAATGTAGATGTATAGATGTAGATGTGGATGTGGAGGTGGATGGATACATGTAGATGTAGATGTATAGATGTAGATGTGAATGGAGATATGGAGGGATGCATGTAGATGTAGATGTAGAGATGTAGATGTGGATGTGGAGGTGGATGGATGCATGTAGATGTAGATGTATAGATGTAGATGTGAATGGAGATGTGGATGTATACATGTAGATGTAGGTGTATAGATGTAGATGTGGATGTAGAAGTGGATGTATGCATGTAGATGTAGATGTATAGATGTGGATGTGAATGTGGAGGTGGATGTATGCATATAGATGTAGATGTATGGAGGTGAATGTGAATGTGGATGTGGATGTATGCATAGAGATGTAGATGTATGCATGTAGATGTGAATGTACGCATATAGATGTGGATATATGGACGTGAATATACGATATGTGATGTGAGGGAATCTGAGTGATGAGATGGAAATGATGTGATGGGATGAGTATACATATAAATGGAATATGGAATAAGTAATGTAGACTGATGAGGGATAATGTGGAAAAATGAAAGTTAAAATAGAAATTGTATTGTAAACTGTTTGTAAATGCTGTTTGTAAAAGATTGTTTTATGTCAAGAATGCTGGGGGGAGCATTTTGACCGTCTTGTGATTAAGGTCGTGATGAGAAAGTTGCAACTGCTGACGGGGAGTCAATGAAGGACGTCTCGCGTAGCAAGGTCGGCCGAGGTCTTGACCAGCCTCGGTGCGATTAAAATGGTGAGCTTCCGGTACGGTGGATGAGGGGCCAAGGAAGCGGCCTATGCGTGAAGCGCTAGGTTACCTGCGAAGGATCCTAGAGGGTGCTGACCATACGGTGCTCGGGCTCTGGGTCGCCTAGGATACCCACGCGTGCGTCGAGGAAGATATTGGAACAGAGTTGGAGTTGTTTTCTGAAATCGAGCATGGATCTGGTTGATTGACCTTGCTGGTCTTCAATGGATGAGTCCATGGCTCCTTATATGGATCTGTTGGTTGATCTTGCTGATCTTCAACGAGAGTCCATCATGTTAAGTGATTATATTGCCAAGTATTATGGGCTAGGAACTATCGAAACGGCTCCTGAGCGTTCTAGTTGCCAATGATGCCATAGATACTCTGATGACGGAATGATGGGAAATTAAGAATCAATTGGATAAATTGGAAGATGGTGATCAATGATACTATGGTTTTATTAAAGGATTGTTTTAAACTGGTTGAATCTGGTTGAAAAAGGCAATTTCATATTGGGTGTGTGAGTGGTGTGACTAGTTTTATTTTGCATGAACATCCGGCTAGGGGGCCTTGGAACTCTTTTCCTTGGTACCCGGGACAAAACCTAACCAAATTTTTAATTGGATCCCATCACTACAGTGGTTGGGCGGTTGGCTAACCCATGGGATTGGATGGGGTTAGGCTGGACTGATGGATCCGTAAATCGAGACTCAAACTTTTGTTTTTACGATAGAAAAAAAAAATAAATCCCGGACAGAAACTGTTCTATGGATAGGAATCAACGGCTGTGCCTCTTGAATGGGGAAAAAAGCGTTGATCCCAATGATCCAAGTGCAAGTTTCTTCCTTGAACTGACTAAGTATCTTATAGATGTAATCGGATCATCTCGATCAGAAATGATCTTGACTACGTTAGAGTAAAAAGTTATCCTGGTGGAATCGCCCGTGCTTTCCGGTAGAGGAAGTTTTTCCGGGTTCGGCTTTGGAACAACCGACGGATTAGTCTCTTATCCGGATATCCGTGGGCGAGGCCCCGAGTGTGGGACCCCTGTCCCGCGCGAGAAGCGCTACTTCCGCTGCCAGTACCCTGAATCCGTTGCTCGGTGGGAACAGGGATCTTACAAACTCTTCATCTTATGTGAGCATTTAAGGGACTCCCCTTCCTTACATATGTGTCATAATAAAATCAGTTAAGGGAAATATGCACCTCCTTTAAAGAACTCCCCTTCCTTACATATGTGTCATAATGGAATCATTTTAATATTGCTCATAGTTTTTTACTAATAAACCTTGTACATTTTCAACTCTTCATCTTATGTGAGCATTTAAGGGACTCCCCTTCCTTACATATGTGTCATAATAAAATCATTATACCCAAAATATCTCATATTTTTAATATTGCTCATAGTTTTTTACTAATAAACCTTGTACATTTTCAACTCTTCACCTCATGTGAGCATTTACTCATTTTTGGGTATTTTCTTTTTACAATTTGGATTTGTCTAATTGGATCATTAAGAAAACAATTAGAATGGTCTCTAATTGGGTCATCAATCCATAATGGATTGCATCATCAATGTGCATAAACTAAAAGCATAGCAAAAAACCATTAATTTGGCCTCAAGCATAGCTTAATCTTGGATTAAGGAAAAGCTTTATGAAAAGCTTCATTTGGATTGAGAATGGGTCATGAGTATAACCATTTCTTGAGTGAGAGAGAGAAATTATAAAAACCATTAGAATTTAAATATAAGTGGAAATTAACTTCTATAGCATTTATTAAATTATGTAACTCTTCACTACTATTCACCAATTAACTTCAATAGCATTTAAAAAAACCATACCAATTAAACTTCTCAAGCTTGAGAGGGGTTGAGAAGAGAGAATCATTGAGTAATTATAGAAAAGATCAAAATTCAATATACTTACCTTATAATTTGCTTGATTCTTTATTCACGGTAGAGGCCCCCAACCAATCAATTGGTTTAGTATGTTGATGGAGCCACCAATGGGGATTGAAGAAAGAGAGAAGTATTAAAAACTAGTGAATTATTAAAGAGTTCACAGTTCTTGGCTTAGGTAGAGTAGAGTAACAATGCCTAAGACACTCTATATTTTGGCTTAGGAGGAGTAGAGTAACAAAGCATAAGACACTATATATTTTGGCTTAGGAGGAGTAGAGTAACAAAGCATAAGACACTATAAATTTTGTCTTAGGAGGAGTAGAGTAACAAAGCATAAGACACTATAAATTTTGGCTTAGGAGGAGTAGAGTAACAAAGCATAAGACACTATATATTTTGGCTTAGGAGGAGTAGAGTAACAAAGCATAAGACACTATGTTTTTTTCAACAAGGGGAGGCTTCTATTTATAGGAAAATTTGAGCTCCTAACCAAAAAAACTGATTCTAGAATTTTCCAAGTCAGTTTGGTCACTTTTTGACCATTTTTAGGTCAATTAAGCTAACTTTTTGGAACTAGACTTGAATGAGGAGAGAGGAGAGATAAAATATCTCAATTTTTATGAGTTTAAAATTTATTCAAGCATGTGAAATATGCACCTCCTTTAAAGAATTCCTCTTCCTTACATATGTGTCATAATGGAATCATTTTAATATTGCTCATAGTTTTTTACTAATAAGCCTTGTACATTTTCAACTCTTCATCTTATGTGAGCATTTAAGGGACTCCCCTTCCTTACATATGTGTCATAATAAAATCATTATTCCCAAAATATCTCATATTTTTAATATTGCTCATAGTTTTTTATTAATAAACCTTGTACATTTTCAACTCTTCATCTTATGTGAAATATGCACCTCCTTTAAAGAACTCTCCTTCCTTACATATGTGTCATAATGGAATCATTTTAATATTGCTCATAGTTTTTTACTAATAAACCTTGTACATTTTCAACTCTTCATCTTATGTGAGCATTTAAGGGACTCCCCTTCCTTACATATGTGTCATAATAAAATCAGTTAAGGGAAATATGCACCTCCTTTAAAGAACTCCCCTTCCTTACATATGTGTCATAATGGAATCATTTTAATATTGCTCATAGTTTTTTACTAATAAACCTTGTACATTTTCAACTCTTCATCTTATGTGAGCATTTAAGGGACTCCCCTTCCTTACATATGTGTCATAATAAAATCATTATACCCAAAATATCTCATATTTTTAATATTGCTCATAGTTTTTTACTAATAAACCTTGTACATTTTCAACTCTTCACCTCATGTGAGCATTTACTCATTTTTGGGTATTTTCTTTTTACAATTTGGATTTATCTCCTCCCTACACATGGATTGATGCTATTGGTCCATAGAAACCTTAATTGGACCATAGTCTAAAGATTTATGAAAATCTAGACCCTTAGGCTAAGGTTCTTTATACCTATTTCCAATTAATTCCAATTGCACATTGGAAAATTCTTTTTAAATTTCTGTTTCAGGGGAACTCATCTGAATTATAAGAGACATTTTTCTATCCAGAAATATTCAAAATTTGAATATTCTCTCTCTAGAATATTTTCTCTCTCTAGGTTAAAACAGTCACAAACAAGATCTCTTATATTTCAGAAAAGGAATTGATTACAGGGGAATATACTAGACATCAAAAGGGGTTGTGGGAGGAATCTTACAAGCTCTCGTTCACACCATCATTCCCAGGGGGAGATCTGTTGCCATATATATAGGCAGTGATGTGTGTGAACACACTTAGGACCGTCGGGGCACTTTTTCCCTCTTTAGGAGGTTTTTTCCCCCGGCTTGTATATACGCCCATTTTTTCTAGGGCTAACTAATCCTTGTGTACTCTTGCTTCTTCTTCTCCAAGCTTTGTGTGCTTTCCTGCAATCCTAATTCCAACAGGAAGGCACTTTCGCATGAAGCATGTGGATTCTAAAAGAAACACATTTGATTATGGTGTGATGGCAACTTTTGATCAAGAAAGTTGAGCTGGTAGACATGATACCATTGTCATAAAGGACAATCCGGAGTTTTGTGGAACTATTCAAGAATTCTTGAGGTTGGATTTAGAGCATTTACTCTATTCATCTTTGATGTCAAATAGTTTAAGGGTGATATATAGAGGTGCTCAACCGTGAAGAAACATCCAAATGGTTTTTTTCAAATTGATTCCACCAAGTTTTGGAATGATGAGAGAAAGATACTTTAGTGCTACCTCAACATTGTCAATGCGTTAGTAACCCAACCAATACCAAAATAAATCTTAATGTAGTATAATAAAAGTGTAAACCCTTTGCTTTGTGATATTAGGTTGTGTTTCACGTCGATCGAATTAATCCAAAGTGGTGGTATGTTATACAAGTTTTCCCTCATTTAAAACATATATTTCAAGATTAAGATATGGAGGTCAAATCTCTAGATGAGGTGCAAGTAATACCTCAAATTGTCTCACTGTTGGAAGAAGATGAAGAATTTTTTTTTGGAGGGGCCAATCAAAAGCATGAGGAACTTAGTACTACCTCAACACTATCGAGTTGGTAACCCAACTAATACTAAAATAAATCTTATGTAGTATACATATCTTCACCCTTCCTGCCATGAAATTCTGGATAAGACCACATCATGAAAACCTGCAAACAATCCCAGAGCTCTCCTCCGTGGGACATACACCCTTCCAGGCAAAGAACAACACTAGAGCTCTCCTCAGTGGGGGCACCAGAAAGAATGTGAGGTGAAAACAAGAAAAAAAGACCACGTCTCTATAGCCCTTCATCTCCCAACTTTGGAAACACTAACACCAACGGGGGCACCACTAGCCACAGGCTGGAACACTTCTCACTGTTCACCACACAACCCACTCCAGAAAGACAGCACAAAACAGGGGCACCATAGACTAAGATAAACACCCAGCAATTATATTCCGAGAAAACACATCATACAAGCTTCTACCGACACAGAAGCCTTACTCACATAACCATACAAACACTCAGGCCTGGATTTACTGCCAAGGGAATTCCACCACGAGCACACCACCTCAGGAATTACGACCTTGCGTCTAATGACTAAGCCTTTTTACCCACAAACACATCAACACTGCTCTGCACTGCCGAGGATACACCACATCCTCAATCACCACGAACCACTTGCCTGCATGCTGTGCCAATCACACCAGAAAGAACCTGGCCACTCTCACTCTTCAGAGGGCGCCCCACCAGCTAACCCTCAACTCTCTCTGCAGCCCATCACTTCTGTGTGTGTCGCCAGCCAGCAGCTACCCAAACATCTCTCTCTCTCTCTCTCACTCTGTGCTGATCCTCTGCCAGCCTAACAACAAACCCAAGCACCACCTACCCTTTGAACCCCTTCTCTTTGACGTGCTATCAGCCCCACCAATCTCTGCACTTCGCTTGTCCACACCTCTGTCTCCTAGGCGACCTCCTCTTCAGTCGCTAGATTTTTACCATGCCCGCAGCCATAACCAGCCACGATTAGCTTCTCCGTTTGCCAGTCTCTACTCTTGGACTCGCAGATGACCATCACCTCCAAGGCCTCCGCCACCACCTCAGAAGCCGCCAGCTCAACACCAGCTCTTCGCATCAGACAGCTTCAAGCTTTCCTCTTCCTCTTACGCTACCAGCCACCCTCGCTTTCCTTACGGCAGCTGTAGTTGCGCCTAGCCACACACAAACAAAAGGGCACCTTCACTACCAGTTCTTCTCGTCGAACAGTCACCGCCAGCCACACCAAGAAAAAACGGCCACCTTCCCTACAGGCGGTCCTCTCCTGCACGCTCCACCCCCTATATCACCAGCCCATCTTCAGCATCTGCTCTAACTGACCAAACCAAACCAAGGCCACCCTCTACTACAGACCGTCGCCTTCCGCGAGCAGCAGTCGCACAGTGGCCAAAGCCCCTCTGTCACCAAAGGCAGCCTCCTCTGCCACGAACCTCTCGCTTGCATCTCTGTCTCTGCAAAATCACCCCCAGAGGCCTGGTCCAAACTGCAACTAGCTTTTCCACACCTTCGCCAACCTTCCAAAGGTCTGCGCTGGCAGCAAGGTTAGCCTCTACGTGGCTATTGCTTTGGTTGGCCACGTTTATATTATATTATTTTTATTTCTTAGAGCTTCAATGATGGCCACCTTGCTATTCAGCATATTCCCTCCATCCTGCCATATGCATACATCCACCCAAACCTTCCTTTTCACACCATCTACAAGGCCACCTGGCAACTTTAACCTTTAATTGCCCATGCTTCCATGCCTTCCTTCAAATGCAGCTTACGAGTGCCCAATTATCTCTTGGACGCGCACACATTCAAAGCAACCAAACAGCTGATAGCACCTCCAACGGACCTCCAGTAGACCACGTTCTGGACAGACCTATATAAGCCCAAAACCAAACCGTCCACCCTGTACACCTGCCAATGCATTCCAAGGCCAAGCCTTTATTCACACCATGCATTCATATATACACAAGCCCAAAACACCTCTCAGAAAAACGCGTGACACTAGGTATTAGGGTTAGGTCAATAAGCCTTATGTAATAGGATTATGCATAAGCCTTATGCATAGGCTTATGCAATAGGATATGCATAAGCCTTATGCAATAGGTTTATGAATAGGCTTATGCATAGGCTTCTGCAACAATCAGCCTTATGCAATAGGCTATGCAATAAGCCTTATGCAAATAGCATTATGCATAAGACTTATGCAATAGGCTATGAATATGCCTTATGAAATAGGCTATGCATAATCCCTTATGCAACATGCTTATGCATAAGACTTATGCAATATCCTATGCATAAGTCCTTATGAAATAGGTTTATGCATAAGCCTTATGCAATAGGTTTATGCTTAAGGCTTATAAAGTAGGTTTATGCTTAAGGCTTATAAAGTAGGTTAATGTGTTAATGAGAACTAAATTTTTTATTTATTATGTTTCTTTTTTGTAGGTTTATTCAAGTGAACAAGGTTTGTAGGTTTCTTTTTGTAGGTTTATTCAAGTGAACAAGGTTCTGGGATAATCCTGTCATACAACTTCTCATTAAAGAGGTAAGCCCTCTTTTTTCATTTTTTGTTTATGCTTCTTCTCTTTTTTCTTCTGCACCCTTGGGTGCCAAGGATTAGGGTTAGGTCAATAGGGTATGCATAAACCTTATTAAATAGGCTTATGCACAAGACCTTATGCAATAACTTTATACATAGGCTTATACGTAAGGCTTATGCATAAGGCTTATGCAAAGAGGTTTGTGCAATAGGCTAATGCATAAGCCCTTCTATAATAGGCTTATGTATAAGCCTTATGCAATAGGTTAATGCATAGTCTTATGTATAAGCCTTATGCAGTAGGCTATAATTTGTTGTAGGTTTAATCAAGCAAGAAACCACCAAGGGTTTAGGCCACGAGGAAGCTCATACAGATTGTCAAAGAAGAGGTAATTCCTCTTTTTCTATTTTGTTTATGGTTCTTCTCTTCAATTTTTTGCACCCTTGGGTGTTGGGAACTAGGATAGGCTTATGCATAGCCCTTATGCATAGGCTTATGCATAATCCCTTATGTAATAGGTTTATGAAATAAGCTTATGCATAGTCCTTATGCATAGCACCTATGCATAGCCTATTAATAGCTCCTATGCATAGCCTATTCATGCCCTATGTATAGCCCTTATGCATAAGCTATTGCAATAGGCTTATGCATAGTCTTATGCAATATGCTTACTCATAAGCCCTTACGCAATATCCCTTATGCATAATAGCCTATTATGCATAGCCCTTATGTATTCACCTTCACTTTTTCTCATGTTATGTTTTGCAGGTCTTGCATTGTTGTTCTCTCCTTTGGTTGACATTATCAAGGTAATCTCTCTAATTCATTCAACCTCATGTTTATTTCACCCTTGAGAGTGCCAGGTTTATGCTTTTGTCTTATGCATAGAGATATGGGGCATTATTGTAGGCCATCTAGAATGATATTTATGTCAAGTTAGGAGTGGTTATCTGGGCGAGTAGGTGGTTATAGTGGAGGGGGAGTTCTCAATCTTCTCACTATCCTTCTCTTATAAAAAAGAAGTTCTCTTTGGCTTTAATAGGGAGGAGAGTGTGGAAAGTCCTTAGAAGCTATCATTCGAAAGGGGCACTATCCACCCTGCTTGTCTAAGCAATATTGTAGGAGGTCTCAACAATGTTCTAATATCACATGTTGCCTTTTTTGTCTAAGCTTGTGTTGTTATTTTCTCTTGGTTGGATTGACATTGTCGAGGTAATCTCTCTTGTTCATTCAACCTCATTTTTATTGAACCCTTAGGTGCCGGGTTTAGGGTTTAGGCTTATGCATAGAGATATGGAGCATAATTGTAGGCCATCTAGAATGTTGTTTACATCAAGTTGTTAGGAGTGGTTATCTGCCGCCGAGTAGGTGGTTATAGTGGAGGGGGAGCCCTGGATCTTTTGCCTTTGGTTTTAATAGTGGGGAGCATGTGGAAAGTCCTCATAAGCTATCTATTGAAAGGGGAACTCTCCACCCTTCTTGTCTAAGCAGTATTGTAGGAGGTCTCAACAATGTTCTAATATCATATGTTGCCTTTTTTGTCTAATATGTAAGCATGGATTTTTTTAGATAAATCGTGTTTTGTTGCCTCTTATTCATATATGTATAGGCAATGTCAATTGACCCATCACAAGACCCAAATGTGGCAAATCTATTATCTATTATAAACGAACGATATGGGCAGTAGGCTTGGTCTCAGTTTCCTTAGACACAGGTATGGTTCCATAAAACCTTCTCGTATACAAATTTAAACTTCTATGCGTTCTATAAGTCTTAATTTTTAATCTTATATGCAGGAGGGCTTATAATCCGGCCAGTCTATGGCATGGGGGAAATCTACCCCACTTGGCTAGTTGGGCCATACCACACCTTTGATAGGCGCAGGTCCAAGTGGCGTGGGTCGAGTGGTGCAAGCCCATCATGATATGGTTATAATGAGCCTACACCACGTTCCTCGACTAAACCACTCCCACTCCCTTACATCCATCTTCACCACCATGACAATGACATAGTAGGGTGTCTAGGGGGGCTAGTAGACATGCTAGTGGGGGGGGAGCATTTTGCTTTTGCTTTGGCAAAAGCAACACTAGGTCTCTCGTTAATGGTGTCCTCGTGTGATGGATGTAAGAGGGAAGAAAATCATGAACCTCATGCATGTACTTGTAAACCTGGATTTCATGAACTCCTTCAAAAAGTGGAAATCACAAGATGAGCTTTCAAAGCAGTACGTCATTGATGTTCTTAAGTTGGAGTTCCCTGTTCCACATGCAGATCTTTACTTCTTCGAGGAGTGGATGAAGAGATGAATCAAGATTTTCTCTCTAATGGGAGAGAAAATATCACTCATTATAATATTTTATAAAATTATTATACATGGTGCTACTCATCAAAATTTGTAATGTTACAAGTATCATTGAATATCTAGTTGGATATAATATTCAAACAACATATAAGAAAGGGAGCCTATGCACCATTACTTTACTTTACTTGTATAGTTTACACTTCATAATATCTTTTATTAATTGAATGTGTAAGGTCATTATTTGTCAATAAAACTATTAAATATTTGGTCATTTTTGTTTAGACAAAGTATTTTGGACTCTCTCTCTCTCTCTCTCTCTCTCTCTCTCTCTCTCTCTCTCTCTCACCTAAGAAGATCATTGTACTTTATTCTTAAATTCTATATATGAAGGGGTTACACTTATTTGACTCCATCCTCAATCCGTCTAGCAACTTAGGGTGGTATAAGATATAGATTAATTACATGTGAACATGGACTCATTGACCTAAGTTCACTTCTCTGTGAAGGGACTCCACACTTCTTATATAGGCAGCCCAATCAACATCTGTGTACCCATGTACACATATCTTTGTCCCGGTTTCATAAAATAGTCCACAATGCAAAGTGAACCTCACATACCTCAGTATGCACCGCAATGCAGCTTCCAAGGAACCTACACATAAACTGGCTCACCAACCCAACAACATAGCAAATCTGGCCTAGTGATTGTCATGTAGATCAAACTTCCTACTATGTGCCTATACATAGTAGGATCCTCCAAAATCTCTCCTGAATCTGCACTGAGCTTGCCATTCTGATCCAATGGCATGGAGATAGGCTTACAGCCTGTCATACCATACTTGGACATGTCCAAGCCATACTATAAGCCATACTGTCTCTGCAATAATCCAATACCATGTGGTGACCTAATCACCTCAATGCCCAAGAAATATCTGAGCTTCCCCAGATCCTTCATCTCTAACTTCTATCTAAGCAAGATCTTTACATCAAAGATCTCTACATCATGGTCCTCCGTGATGATCAAGTCATCTCTATAGATGACAACAAGCACAACCCCTCTATCATTGTGTCTCACATACAGTGAGAAATCTACATTGGCTACATGAAAGCCAACAAGATATTCAGAAATCTTGTCAGACCATGCTCTTGGTGCTTGTTCTAAGCCATATAAGGCTTCTTCAACCTGCAAACATGCTCGGGGTGACTCACATCCTCATAACCAAGTGGCTGCAACATATACACCTCTTCCTGCAAATCCCCATGCAAGAATGCATTCTTTACATCCATCTGATGTAAAGACCACTGCTTTGACGCAGCCACTGCTATCACAACTCTCACTGTTGCCATCTTGGCAACTGGGCTGAAAGTCTTCTCATAATCAATGCCACAAGTCTATGCATATCCTTTGGCTACCAATCTAGCCTTGTACCTGCTTATGCTTCTATCACTGTTATGTTTTATTTTGTACACCCACTTGCATCATCCAATGGCTTTCTTGCCTTCACGAAATTGCACTAAATCCTAAGTCTCATTTTCATATAGTGCATCCATCTCCTCATCCATAGCTTTCTCCCAACACACGTTTCCAACATCCTCATCAATGCATGTGGGCTCTACAACCTGTACAACTTTTGCCATGTATGCATAGTGATGTGCCACATAACCATCATAGGTAAACCTCTACACATGATTCTTCACTCTCCCAGATCTTCGCAGCTTTGCATTCATGGCTTCCATAGCCTTCTTTACACCAGGTATTCTCATATAGCTGGTATCCCAAGCTCCTCATCAAGGCTCATCTCTGAGCCACTAGACTCTCCATCAACATGAGAATGTGCTATAGAAATGTTAGGCATACTAAGGGGCTCAATCACTTTCTCTTTCCCTTTATGTGATGTACTAATCACATTTACAGGATTGGTATTATGACACAGCCTGCCACTTTCTCTTGGCCTTTATGTGATGTACTAATCACATTTGCAGGACTGGTATTATGACGCAGCGTACCACTCCATGGTCTATCAACAAATTGAACCACTAGATGAGGACTCTTTTGGGGTCCACTCAAAGACTGTGATTGCTGACTTACATTTTGTGATTGCTGACTTACATTTTGTGCAACCACATTTCTACTCACATCAGCCCCAACAACTTCTTTTTCAGTAGCATACCAGCTTCTCATCTCATCAAAAACAACATCCTTGCTTACCCTCAACTCACCTGTAGTAGCAGGGTTATAACACCTGTATCCCTTTTGCTCAAGGGAATATCCAACCAATAAACACACATTTTTTAGCTTTTGGATCCAGCTTAGTTCTCAGCTCATCTGGCACATGCACATATGCAATGCATCCAAAGACTTTCAGATGAGACAAATCAGGTTTTCTTCTAGTAAACCTCTTCTCTAGAGTTACATCATGGCTACAGAGTTGGAGTCTTGTTCATGATGTAAACTGTTGTGGCTATAGAAACAGCCTTAGCCCAATAGCTATGTGGCATATTCTTCTCTCCCATCAATGCTCGTGCAATCTCAGCAAAGTGTCTTTTTTTTCGCTTAGCAACTCCATTTTGCTGCGAAGTGTATCTGCATGTAAACTATCTCCGAATACCATTCTTCTTCAAAAATTCAGAGAACTCATTGGAGAAGTACTCTCCCCCTCCATCTGACCTTAGGCACTTTACATATTTCCTTGTTTGCTTTTCAACCATAACTCTAAAATTCTTTAAAAATGAGTGAACACCTCACCCTTCTCCTTCATGAAGTATACCCAGACTTTCCTTATGTGGTCAATAAATATCACATAGTATATGTAGCCTCCCATAGACATGGTCTTCGTAGGACTCCATACATATGAATGCACAACATCTAGTGCATTTCTGCTCACATTTCTGTTACATGGAAATACATGCTTTGTTTGCTTTCCAAATTGGCATGCTTCACATATTTTCTTCATACCTTCAACTTTAAACTTTGGTAGCCCTGTCACAATTCCTTTAGTCTGCATAGACTTTATTCTCTGCACATTCACATGTCCAATTCTTTTATGCCAAATGTCTATGTCTGCACTCACTTCACGCATGTTTACATTCAATGTAAACATTTTGCCCACTTTGTTGCCTTTTGCAACCAACCTGCACTTGTCTTTAATGTCTTCAACATAACAACCATCAAGGTTAAACTGAACCTGCAAACCCTGCTCAATCATCTGGCCAACTAAAACCAGATTCTTTGTTATGTTTGGAACATAAAGTACATCTGCAAGGTACTTCATGTTGCCATTCTGCATAGACAATGGCACATCTATAACATGGGCAATTGGATGAGCAGTGTCATCCCCTATTTCCACAAAACCTGGTCTTTCAAGGTTTCTCATCTCCTTGAACCACTCCCCATGACGTCATGTGGTTCAAAGCACTTGAATCAACGTACCATACATCATCTTTCAAGGTTTCTCATCTCCTTGAACCACTCCCCATGATGTCATGTGGTTCGAAGCACCTGAATTAACGTACCATACATCATCTTTATGTGATGCTTCAACATTTTCAGACATGGCATTAACAACATGCTGCATAACAAACAACCTTTCAATATCCTCATTGTTTCTTCTTGAGGATGTATAGTTGTTTTGCTTCAATAACAATCTACTTGCACATGTCCAGGCTTACCACAATAAAAGCATCCACGTGTATCATTATACTGCCTTTGCCTATTTCCACAACCTCTTTGACTCCCCCTGCCTCTGAATTGGCCTCTTTCATACCTGCGTATTATTGTTGTGAATTCTAGGACTGTTGTTGTTGCTGCCTGCTGCTGCTAGGCCATAATTTTGATTACTTGTTCGGCCACGTCCTTGGCCACGTCCATGACCTCCTCTACCTTGTCCTCTTCCTGAGCTTGTGTAGAAGGCCTTTTGCTCTGAACGATTTTTGCTTTGTGAAGACTGTTGGTCTTCACCCAAGCTCTTCTCTTCTATAATCAACATAGACACCAAATCTGTGAAATTGGGAATGTTTTTCCAAGTCTAAATAGACGTCTTGAACACCTTGTATTGTGGCCCGAGACCACGTAGACAGACTTCCACCTTACCATCATCATCTACTGAAACACCAATAGATGTAAGGGATTCCACAATACCCTTGATCTTCAATGCATAGTTATTCACAGATGACATACTCTTTTTCTCCACAACTGTATCTTTCTTGCCTTGGTATTCATTTCATAGAGTTTTACCAAGGTGTCCCACGCCTCCTTGGGGAACTTCGCATCCTGTATGTGCCCAATCATGGTGTCCTATATATTGATAGAGAGCCAATACATAACTTTTCTGGCTCCTTGGTTCTAATCCTTGAACTCTTTCACATCTGCAATCAACAATTGGATTGATCTACGGTGCCTCTTCATGCTCACCTTCTATATAGTCCCAGTAACCCTTTTCCATCAAGAAATTTGTCAACCTGAACCTCCAAGCATGGAAGTTATTCTTATCAAGCTTCTTAGCAACAATCTGGTTTATGCCATCATTTGATATTTTGCCAGACACACAAATTTACTAGAAACAGCACTCTAGTTTGTCTTGCACAAACTGCTATATTTTTTGCAGTGGTGCTGTCCACAAATGTCACAACCAGTGACCTCAATGTGCATATATACACCCAATGGTACCTGTTGACCTCCTTTGTTGTAGCACACACAAACTACACTCAAATGTCACAACCAGTGATCTCAATGTGCATACATACACCCAATGGTACCTGTTGACCTCCTTGCAGCACACACAATGTTTGCACAACTAATATGTCTTCGTTTAAAAAAGAGTTCTGCAGAGAATTAATGACTTACCCACAGTGCTCGAAATCGCCTGCTTTTTGAGAAAAACAGAGTGCTCAAAATCGTCTGCTTTCTCAAAAACGAAGGTCGTAACGCACCCAAAACGCATTTTTGGGCTAAAATTTTTTGTCTGATAGGATAGTATAGTTTCCCTATAGCTTTACTCCCGCAAAGAAAGCTCCTCAAGATCATTTTCCGGTGCCTCCTTGTAGAGCTCCCGACGACAAGGGTGTAGTCGCCAACACAAATAGGGAAGAGTAGTTGAAGCTCTTACCCTCGTACCGCTTCTTGTGCTTCTCTTGCTTACAGAGCAGCTCAGCCCTTAGAATGAACCAAGCTCTAATACCATGAAAAGATGCAGCGGAGAAGAGAGATTTAGCTCTTGCAACAAGCACACGCACACTCACAAAACCCTAAAATAGAACACACATGGTGAGATGCACAGAATCGAGGAGCCAGCTGGCAGTAAAATGGAGGTGGTGGGAAAAACAAGGTTGCCACCCCTAAAACTCGGGGGGGTCACTATATGTAAATCCTCTATATCACGTGCATTCAAGGCTTATTTAAAAAGTCCCTTATCTGTGAATTTTTTAGTGAATATAATGTATTCTTTCTTATTCAAATCTGTAAATTTTTTTTAAAATACAATAAATAAATCCCCTCTATAAATATATTTCTGTAAGTTTTAAATATTTAAAATGTCCTTCTGTTGAACCCACATGATAATTACATATTTATACGAGTGACCCCCCCGAGCCCTAAAAAGGGAGAATGGATGGAAAGGGACACATTTTTTGTCATCACACATGTTCTAATCCTGGTCATTAATGACCTCGTGAGGCAGACGAAGGGTGCAACAGGCACTCATGGTCAGATTGTGAAAGGGATTTGGGGAAACCATGGAAATGGCGAGAAGTTATGGCTGTACTTAGGGAAGGCGTGCATCACGAAAAAGAACCTCTACCTCTCCATTGAAAGTCTAATTCAAAAATCAATGTGCAAAAATTTCAGACTACCCTATGCTCTAACTCTACCACTTATAAACTATGCTTTCACCCACGTCTTTTGTCGCTCAACCCCGACACACTCAATGCTGAAAAAATGGTGGAATTTGACTACCTTTCATCCAGCTTATACAAGGAGGAAGAAAGGCATGCCTAGTGGCTCGAGAGAAAATGGGGTTAAAGAAGTTTGTAGAGCTACCTTGGGAGGAGCTTTATCACAACTCCAAGGCCGCAGAGTAGCTAGAGCAATTGCAAAAATCGAATATCATCATGCTCCCATCAGATGAGAAAAGGGTATTCAATCCTCTTTATGTGGCCGAAGTATTCAAACTATCGGGGTGAGGTCCAGCCAACCGATGAGGATGATTTGATTAAGGAATTTGTCCTTGCCACATCATAATAGCTACGGACTATTTTGTACAATGAGCAAAAGCCAATGCTCACAATACTATAAAATTCTTGTAGAAGTAGGTCATTTCTAGATTTGGATGCAAGTTGGAGTTGGTTGTGACCAAGGGTCACACTTTTTCAATGAAGTGATTTATTTTCCCATGAAGGGATTTGTGGGAGTACACAGAAACTATTCACTGTACTACCCACAAGCCAATACCTAGGTAGAAAGCACAAACAAAATCTTATGTAGCATCATAACAAAAATTTTGTAAGCCAGGTGAACACAAATTGAAAATACAAGCTTATAGTTGCACTTTGGTGCTTTGGGCATATCAAACATCTTACAAAAAGCCAAAGAGGTGATAGTCCAAGTGGTAAAGTGTTTGCCTAGGACCGAAAGGTCTTGGGTTCAAACCCTGCTTGGACCCCTCGGCGGCACCTCTCATCTGCGCTCTCCATAAGCTTCCCTTTCAGCGTTGATCGTGTTCTGGCCGCCTTTCCCAGGAGGACTCCAGTGTAGCCCCTCCGCTCTCTGTGGTCGAGTGTGCTCGTCGCCCTCTTCAGAGAGCCGCATAGATGATCTTGTAGCTCACGACACTAGCGTGGCTGGGACGTTGAGCGAGTTGTGATGTTAACTATTAGTAGGATCTCTCTCCCGGGAAAAAAAAACATCTTACAAAAAGTGCAAATTGGGTATTATTACCATTTTGGTTGACCTATGGGGTTGATGTTCTAATATCTATGAGATATAAGTACCGAACTTGTACCGAACTTGAGGGTTAATCAATGAGACATTGAGAATTAGTAATGACAACCAAGAAGCCTTTAGGCTTTACTAGAGTTTTGAGCACAAAACTCACATCATGTAGGGGGATGTCAATCCAATTTTGGGATTAACAAAAGCACTCTCTAATACATATAGAACTAGCAATAAGTGCTATGAAAATTCACTATAAAAGTTGTAGATATTACAAGAAAAGTTTATCATGATCAAGATATTAGTTACTTTTAAGTTTTGGTGTCTAAATGCAAATCAATTGTAGCTCCTTGGTTCTCGTCATGTGAAGTAGGTCTCTTCTTAGAGTAATTGGTTTTGTTGATCTGCATGGTACACAGCTAGATCGATGAGTTCTAGCTCCACCACATGGTAGAGCTAGATCTGAAATGCAATTTTAGCTCCACCACATGGTAGAGCTAGACCTCAAAGCATTCTAGCTCTACGATGTGGTCTAGGTAGAATACAACTCTACCACGTGGTAGAGCTAGATCAAATGCAATTCTAGCTCCTTGGTTTTGTCATGTGAAGTAGGTCTCTTCTTGGAGTAATTGCTTTTGTTGATGTGTATGGAACACAGCTAGATCGATGCATTCTTGCTCTACCACATGGTAGAGCTAGACCTCAAAGCTTTCTACCTCGACGATTCTAGCTCCACCACATGGTAGAGCTAGACCTCAAATGCAATTCTAGCTCCACCACATGGTAGAGCTAGACCTCAAAGCATTCTATCTCAACAATGTGGTTTAGGTAGAATACAGATCTACCACAGTTACATTCAACCTCAATCGGTTACATTCATTGAAGTCTATCTCTACAACATGGTAGAGCTAGAAGAATGCATTCTAGCTCCACCACACGGTAGAGCTATATTTCAAAGCATTCTGGTCATTAGTACATTTATTAATCTTGCTCTGCCACCTGGTAGACATAATATCCATTGAAAAACCAGCACTAGAATACATTGAAGTCCAGAGCTCTAGAATGCATTTATCTAGCTCTACCATGACATGGTAGAGCAAGACTAATAAATGTATTGAGAGCTTTAAGATGGAAATACTCTTCATCTCCTCCACAGTGTTTTCATGGATATATATTGTGATTTTTGAATATGATATTTTAAGTTTTTTTAAAAAGTGTAAGAATACAATAACTATAATTAACAATTGTGGTTTTCGTTGCAGGTGAAAGATGTCTCAGAAAAGAAAAGTGGTGGAAGTTCCGGTCAGTGTTAACTTTGCCTCCTGGCTGCTAATCAACAATGACAGTGGCACTTAGATATTTGGGATCTTCAGGGTTCACAATTTAACAAAATTCATCTATTTGTTGCTAGTGATGTGGGCGTGGATACTTTTGAGGATCTAGGACCAATGACTCTATCTTATATTTCTGTATAGTTGATTCTCATCCTGATATTGAATGCATAAATATTGGGGTACCTAGGATCCATGAGTATCAACTAGATCCCAAGGCATTCATTATTGAACGAATGGTAAGAATGTTCTCTCGAGGGTGGAAGTTAGATTGTGCAAGTCAAGAAATAACTCTTGAAGAGTTGCAAGCTTCCATTGCTTATTGTGTGAAAGGCAAACAAAAAAAATAGAAAATGCCCTCTAAAAATCTAGTTCAAAAAAAGGCAAAAAGTAGTACAGGTATTATTGATGTAGATGAAGCAGTACAGGTATTATGGATGTAGATGAAGCACTTCACAGTAGAGAAAATAGGCTTGGAAAATTCAACAAAAATAAGATTTATGGATCCCAAAGTTTTGGAAAATGAGGTGCAAAAGGCACTAAAGAGTGATATAGGGGGTATGGAAAAATACTCTAAATATTTTCCATTATTCAAGTACAAAGAGTATGAGATCCATGTAGATCAATGCTGGCTAGCTCCTGATCACTATAACTCCCATCAAATAGAACCTCACCGTGTGGATGAATGCGTGTTATTTTTTGGTGCAAGTGCAAACAGGCTAGGAGCATGTGCGTACTTGATGTCTGTAAAGAATGCTACGAAGAAGAAAGGGATTCCAATGAAACTAAGTGAGGTAACAGAGGAGAAAATCACTGAGTATTCATATTGGATTATTGATGGCCAACATTCCATCTATGCTGCAAAATTCTTACAGTATCAAGAAATGGAAAAGATGGTCGTGCTCAAGACCTGATACAAGTGTATGAAAAAAGGAAGGCTTGAATTGTTGTAGATCCAAAGCCACAAGTTGCGACGGCCATATCTGCTATAGCTAATGAAGAGGCCCAATCATTATATGCCAAACAACCATACTATGATGTCTTGCAGCACTTGAGAGGAGTCAGTGGATCTTTAATAATTCTTCGTCAAGGACAGCATCTGGAGTAACAGAGGGCTCATCATCTCGTGTAGACTGGGATGTATGTCCATATCCCTTGCTCTCTTATAATTATATGTTTTAAAAAAAATACTTTATTTTGATTTTTTTTCTTTTGTTTCTTTGCAAAAAAATTTGCGAATGGCTAGAATTACGGTGGGAGCATCCTTCATTTCAAAGCAGTCTCACATGGTCATTTACTCTGATGAAGTTTTCAAAGGCTAGCTTGAAATCATGGACAAGCAAAACAAGAAACCAATTGCCACAGTTTTCAGATGTCTTGCTGGGCTAGATGAACAAGAAGTCAAACAAATACAATCAGAAATCAGGTCTGGACACATTGTTCTTTCAAAAGGTACTAAGGATGTAGATGTAATTGACATGCTAGAGCGTATCAAGAATCTCAAGAAAGATAAAATTATTCAAGATGCATTGCTTGTAGAGTTCAACACTCTAAACAAGGACAAACAATGTCAAGATTGGTCAGAATTGACTATCACCTATAGCATCAATGAGGTTGTATACTCAGTTCTTTTGAAGTTATGTGATGTGTATATAAATCAAAGCTACAGGTTGGATCAAAGAAGATTGATTTTCCAGTAGAAGCAAGGCAATATGTGGAGTGGAATATCAGCCTTAACAAAGAAAGTTCAACCTTATCCTTGGATCTTCCTTGGTGTATTTATGCTATGAGTCTTCCATTCGACGGGAGTTACTACTTGAAGCGCCACCTCAACAATCCAATTTCCATTGGGTTATGTGTTCTAGATACACTGAAGATTTGGGAAGAAATATGCATTGGGATATGGAATCATTTTGCAATCTTTTGAACGGCATTATGATCATTATAGGTAGATCTTTGCCATCCCAATATGTGTTGCTTACCTTTCTAAATATTATAGATTTTATTCACTTGCAAAATGCTCTAAAAAATTTGAGTGACATAGCAAAGGAACAATATAATGGGGCATTGCATTTTCGAC
The DNA here is from genome assembly GCF_041138505.1 of Cibotium barometz. NCBI lineage: Eukaryota > Viridiplantae > Streptophyta > Polypodiopsida > Cyatheales > Cibotiaceae > Cibotium > Cibotium barometz. Next base: position 38,572,504 of record NC_141078.1, on the reverse strand, counting down.
ATGACAACCGATGCATTGGTGCAATAGAGTTCTTCACATCCTTAGTGTTTTTCAGCAAGGGAGATGCCTTTGATGAAGGACTAGCAGATGTTCCTGATCCAGGTACACAAGCGATAATATTGGATACTCGACTTCTTGATATAGATAATGAAGATGTTAAAACTATCCCAGACATTGAGTTTCTAAGAATCAAGAAGAATCTTTTGATCAAGCAATGTATTCAGAAGTATTGCAGAGAAGGCTGCAAGCTTGTTGATCTTTTCAATAATGGCTATATCATCGAGCTAGGGCTAGCACTAAATAAGGAAGTGATTTGCCTAGTGGAGAGTATTGAAGATCAAAGAAAGATGGGAACAAGGCTTCTTGACTTTGCAAAGTCAAGAAATGAGCAACCAGTTCGGCCTATTACTAATAAGCAAAGGAATACCACGGAAAGATCGAGACATGGCGAAGTTCGTTCAGCTCGAGTTTTTTTAGATTTTGAAGACAGTATGTAACTTCTTAATGGGCTTTCCTTGTATCTTCAATACTTTGATTTGGTGATGTTTTGACTTGCTATATCCTTGGTTCATTTTTAATAGTATTTAGTTCTTTTGATTTTATACAATGCTTTTATTATTTTTGTAGCTCTCTCCAAATTGGGCTTTGAAATCTAGAATCACCAAGTTATGGATCCTAACATGTTCATTGACAAATTCAATTTTTACATAACCAATTGGTGAATTTGGAAAGCCTACTTAGTGGTCGCACAACGGCTAGCTGGTGAATCTGAAAATCTTGCTTATAAATCTAAGATGATAGAGCTAGAGATCCTCTCATTTACTTCAATCCTACCCTGACATGGTAGATCTAGATTTCAATAGGTCTACAATTTGGTGTAGCTAGCTACCTCTTCAAAGTGGTGGACCAAGAATCCATTAAAGTCTAGATGTACCACATGGTGGGACAAAAATTCATTGATTACTAGCTGTACCATGTGGTAGACCTAGGGGAAGTATAGTGTCTTTGCATGAATCAGCTAGAAGGCATTGAATTCAAGTTCCACCATTGGGTGGACCTAGCAACCATGGTAGCTTAGATCTACCATGTGGTGGAGCCAAAATCCATTGAGCTCTATCTCCACCATTCTAGCATCCATGAAGCATAGCTATATCATGCGATGGAGCTAGAACCCATTGAAGTCAAGCTCTACCATGTGGTAGACCTAGAACTTCCATGTTGGCACTGTGTGGAATTCCCATCTAACCTTTACTACCTTTTTTATCCAAGTATCCCCCCCAGAGGTTGTTTTTGTAGAGCATCCATTTAAGTCTAGCTCTACCATATGGTAGAGCTAGGCCAATGCATTTCTAGCTCCACCTTTGCTCCAAAAGAGGGCTCTACTTGCAGAGGTGTTCAGAGCATAAACATTGAGAAAGCCAACGCTATCCTCTCCGATCAAAATGGTAATCCATTGTGCACGCCTTGGAACTATGACTCCTGAGCCAGTCACTGCTGGCAAAAGCTGCTCATTGATAGAAATACACAACTCTATGTGTCCCTAAGGGGCCAAAGAATGGGGACCAAAAAGCGTGACTCCTGCCTGGAAGAATCTTTCCGCATCGGCGGGTGTGCCCCTCTGAAAGGTGATGCTCCTGCAGGAATAAAATGTCTATGGGTCCCCCAACTATGGCGCTTTGAAGCTCGCCTCTGAGAACACCTCGTCTTTGAAAGCACGGAGGCCCCCCTAAACCCTGAATGTTCCATGAAACTATTGCAGCTTGATGAGAGTGAAGATGTGCATGAGATCATTGGCTCTAATCGCTATCCAATGAAAATGAATACAGAGGTGTGGTAGATTTTTGAAAAAAGCGCAATTTAAATTGGTCACAGAAGACAATCTACACAAGTAGGCTACCACTACGGAGATTATACAAAAGTTTGTCGACGATCAAGAGGTATTAGCGAGACAATATGAAAACAAAAGAGAAGAGATAAAAGAAATTATGGCAAAAGAACGAGTCAATATTGCTAGCATGAGGGGACCATAAGTGATTTCTCTAGCTAGAAAATTGGGTTCTACCACAATGCAGTTGAAGGCAGCCAATGCAAGGGCTTTCATAAACAAGGTGTTAAATGAGTACAATCTTCTCCAACAAGATAGAAATAACTAAGTTACTACCCAACAAAAATGATAATTATAACCAAATACATGATTTTATACAACAATTTTATATTCACAATGAAGAAACTTAATTTATGATGGTTTCTTGTGCAGATTTATTTCAAGGATGTTGTTCCAAGGAGTATTAACTTAAAGAAGCCATTTGTTCACAAGGATTATATTTTTTTTGGAGGAATTTTATCTTTTTGTAATCATGAATTGACAAGAAATTTTGTCCTGTTTTTAAAGTAGTGGCAAATGTATTACTTTTCAGATATTTTTATAAATGTTGGAGTGCACTCTACTATAAGGGGCCTCCTAATTTGAAAATGTATGGAAGCTTGATCTTTGTCTTATGATTTTAATTCCTACATATTTGGACTATGGTAGAGCTAGATCAATGCCTTCTAGCTCCACCACATGGTAGAGCTAGACTTCAAAGCATTCTAGCTCCACGACATGGTAGAGCTAGACTTGAAAGCATTCTAGCTCTACCATATGGTAGATCTAGATCAATGCCTTCTAGCTCTTCCATGTCACCACATGGTTGAGTTGGACTTCAAACCATTCTAGTTCTACCATGGGGTCTAGCTTAAATATTTTGATACAGCTCTACCACGTGCTAGAGCTGGACTTCAAATATTTCTAATTTTGCCATGGGATCGAGTTAGAATACTTTGATATAGCTCTATCACATGGTAGAACTAGATTTAAAAATATTCTAGCCTTACCACATGGTAGAGCTAGACCAGTGCATTCTAGCTCTACCACGTGGTTGAGCTAGATCAATGCATTCTAATTTCACCACATTCTGGTACCCGCCCTAGCACATTCTGTCACGTCTTTTTAGAATCAAATGGAAAGAGTCTTTGCATCTTGGGTCATTTTGTAATGCAACTAAAGTCAACATTTTGGAATAGTATATAGTTTAATGTTAGCGTGCATAGTCACATTTGTTTTGTAATTGTTTAAAATATATCTTTGCATAAGAGTAGTTGTAACTTGCCTTCCCCCCACATGCCCACCTTTATCATTAAGCATGCTCATATTTTTCCAGGTCATGTGATTGATTCTAATTGGCAGAGGCGACTCCTTCATCACAGAGCATTAGTACGTCACATGTCCAAGAAAATCCAGAGTGTACGAAGATAGTTGGTTCAGCACCGTCTTGACCGTCTACGGGAAATTTATGCAAGGTTGCGCTTTGTGCATCCCTCTGAGGGGGTTATCATACTAAAATGGTATTTCTCACACCCAATATGCGTACCCCTACGCAAAGAGGATGATAGGAGGGCTATTATTCTAAACCTCAATGGTTTGTTGTGTGCCATGTTATCGAAACCCAATATGAAGAGAAGGATCCTTCTTATAGCAACAAGTTGGTAAAATACCCAATTAACCAATATCGTTATGTCCTATGTCACAAGGATGCACATGAGTTCTTAGATTGGTGTATTCAATTCTTTTATGTTTTTATTTGGAGCGCATGTAGGAGAACTAAGCTCTCTGGAATAATTGACACAGTATTTCCACAACAAAAGCCCAAGTTTGCAGGTGTTCTCTCACAAGGGCATTGTTCAAAAGCCACATGGGTTGTGTAGAATACACCATATTGGGGAATATGGGAATTTACCATAAGTTTGGGACACATGGTCAAATCTTTGGATTAAACACCATTACTCCAAATTGAGCGCTCTATAGCTCACTAGATTCCATTTTCCAAGCGCTTTCCAATTATAGGTCACATGATATGGTTTTGAAAAACTTATAGGCATGTTATCCAGGTCCCACCTTTTTAGTATTCAAAAAATGGGAGTTGGGAAATTCCCAAACTCACGAATATAGTGTTCAACCCCTTACTTTCAATCCACATGTTAGGTTCAAAGAAATGACTTGTTGTACTTCGATGCCCTTACCTACATTTTAAAATATGGCTTAGATAAATATTTGACTCTATAGTAAAATTTTGGGGTAATCTATGCTTTTTGACTCAACCCTTGTACCAACACATGGACATCATATTGATGAGCCATTAGGAATTGTTCTTTTATACTTTCAAAAGGAGAACTTGAGTTATCAGGACTTCGTGCTGTTCATATTCAAAAATCTGACTTGTTGTATTTTGATGCCCTTTACCTACATGTTAAAAAATGTCAGATAAATATTCTCATATTTTGGGGAAATGTATTGCTTTAAAAAAAACTTGAGTAAGAATTGTTGCATTTTATATTCTAAAAGATGAGTTAAGCAGTTAGACATGCATGCTCTCTACATTCTCTATGTTTCTAATTAAATGGAATTATAAATGAAAGCATAAAATCCATGAGCTCACACTAAGCGAAAGAATGTCATTTGCTATAATTGGAAATTGTGTATCTCTTGCATATTTGAGGGATGAGAATGCCTACACGATAGCATATGATGGAATGGAGTTTATGCATGACATGTAGAATATTTGCGTTTCTAGTGATATGCATGTAACCATCTATTCCCCATTGTGTTCCCCGAGAGTTCTCCAAAATCCAAAAATCATTGCCGTCTTGAGAGTCCCAACCCACAATCACTGTATTGTGAGTGAGGTCATTAACAACGATCCCTGGACAATCAGCCTCAATGCCGAATATGCCCTATAGAAAAAACACATGGATTACAATATTTTTTAAGTAAAAGAGAAGTGAGATCCTTTACCCCATTTTGTGAATGTTTAAGGTCATAATTTTTCATTTACTATTTAAGATTTGGTTAGTTTTTTTTAGACAAGTAAAGTCTTTTGGACTCTCTCTCTCTCTCTCTCTCTCTCTCTCTCTCTCTCTCTCTCTCTCTCTCTCAGTTTGGTGGAAAGAAGCAAATGTCTCTCTCTCACACACTCACTCTCTCTCTCTCTCTCTCTCTCTCCCAGGATGATCCCTTGTAATTTCTTTTTAAATTTTATATATGAAGGGGTCACACTTGTTAGACTCCATCACCACCAACTAGCAACTTAGGGTATTAGATATAGATTAATTACATGTGAACATGGAATCATTGACCTAAGTTCACTCCTCTATGAAGGGACTCAACAATTCCAATATAGATTTATTACATGTAAACATGGACTCATTGACCAAAGTTCACTCGTACTGAGAGGGGGTGATAGTTTTCTTTGAATTTATCTTGCCACTTGGGGTGTTAGATATAGATTCATGTCATGCGAGCATGGAATCATGGACCTAAGTTTACTCCTTCATATTGAAGTAACTCAACATGTTTTATTGAAGACATGCTTTACAATGCCTCTAATACGTGTTCATAATTAGAGAAGGAGATAACATTTATCAACCTCTTACTTATCCACATGTTTGAGAAGCAGATAACATTTATCAACCCCATGATTAGAGGAGATAACATTTATCAACCCCTTACTTTCAATCCGCATGTCAGGTTCACATACACATTTCACAAAATCAAATCAATATTAAAAAAAAATATTTGAAATATATAAACAAATATTCCTAATCAGTGATCACAAATCTTTGAAACAACATGATTCCTATATATAGTTCAATAGATACACATACATGCCCCATTTCAACCACCATCCTTGTAGCTTAATGGAATCTCGAAAATCATGAGGGGAGGTCTAGAATGTTCTTTCATGCCCATGCCCACGTTTTAAAATACCCCTTAGATAAATATTTGACTCTATACTAAAATTTTGGGGTAATCTATGATTTTTGACTCAACCCTTATACTAGCTCATGGACATCATATTGAGCCCTTAGGATTTTGTTCTTTTGTACATTCAAAAATATGACTTGAGTTATCTGGACTTGGTACTCTTCATATTCTAAAAAATTACTACTTGTACTTTGATGCCCTTACCTATATTTTGAAATATCGCTGAGATAAATATTGTAATCTTTCGATGCAATGTATAAGACCTATTGCAGTTTATATTCAGAAAGATGAGTTAAGCAATTAGAAATTTATGCTCTCTACATTCTTACCAAATCATAAATGGAATGATGAATGAAAGAATAAGATCCCTGAGCTCACACTAAGATTAATAATATTGTTTTCTATACTTTATCTCTTGCATATTTGAGGCATGAGAATGTCTACATGATAGCATACGATGGAATGGAGTTTATGCCACATATGCCATGTGGAATATTTGTGTTTCTAGCGATATGCAAATCTCCATTTTTTTTCCAAGAGTTCTTCAAAATCCAGAAATCATTGCCGTCTTGAGAGTCCCAACCCACAATCACTGCAGTGTGCGTGAGGTCACTAACATCGCTCCCTGGACAATCAGCCCTCCTCAACAACAAATATACCCTATAGAAAAAATGCATTGATTGCAAAAGGTGAGGTAAGTACAAGCGAAAAAAACACATGGATTGCAACAATTGTTAAGAGAAAGGGAAGTGAGATCCTTTACCCCATTTTAGAGATGGAAATCTTGTGCATGTGCATTGATATAAACTGCCTCAGGTTGATGGGCCACTGAGCATGGCAATGCTTCCTCATCATTGCGAGGTAGATCCGCATAGGTGGTGATGGTAGCAACGACTCACTATGACAAAACGTTTACTTAGGTGAATGATGTCCCTTATGCTTACATGCATGAATGGTGAAGCTCTAAATGACTAGATATGTGTGAATTTCTAACCGTTGTTTCCTTCTCCATGCACGTTTGTGCTTTAGTCTCATTTGTAATTGAGTAGGGAAAACTGTGTCCACATTGATGCCTCCATTCTGGACCACCCAAGAGAATGTATAATCGGGAAACCCTCCATCATAGCCCTAGCTGTCTATCACATAGCTAACTAGATCTCGTGTCGAAAGGCTCATTATATTCCAAATTGTGATTGCATAAGCACCCTCCATCACATCTACAATAGTGAAATCCCAACAGCTTCCTACATAACAATCCAAAGTTCTTTTGATGATAAATTATTACATTACCATCAGGTTGATGATATGTAAATGGAAAGTGGACATATTCATGTGTACTTTTATGTCCTACCACTGCATATTCAAATTCCATAGATTATGTGATTGAGAGAGCACGAGGGAGAGGGAGGGGAGATGAACTGAGTGTGTGAATAGCTGACCACACTATGCTCTATTTACGACGATGACACTGTCCACACACTTGCAACCCTAAATCAAAGGGCACACATATGCTCTATTTAAGATGACACTATCCCCACACTTGCAACCTAAACAAAAGATTTGGGTGGTATACTATTAGATATTATGAAAGATGAGACGAGTGTTTTAAAGTCATACCAAGCTAGTACACTACATGTGGATCTGGCTAGCACACTATATGATGACACCACATTCCCTGACTTGAACGTGACTATACTAATATGAGAGATGAGATGTGTGTTTTAAAGTTAAAGCTAAGATAGCGAACTACATCTAATCCACACGATGACATTATTTCCATACATGGACCTTGGATTTATCAAAAAAAGATCCTACTATGCTTGAAGGAGGCACGAGATTTATTTTAAAGTCATAGCGAAGCTAATGGATCACAAATGCTCTAATCATGACACCACCTTTTTGTTGTGACTTGAACTCGGGTTCTCTAAGTAACATCTCGTATGAATGTTTTAAAGTAGTAGCCAAGCCGAAGGATCCACATCATGGCATAATTTCCTTATACACTAAGCTCCCTTAGTTTCAATGCACATGTTAGGTTCACATAAAAATTAATCATAATCAAATATACGTTTTTTTAAATGACCAAAATATAAAAGAAAATATTTTGAATCACAAATCTTTAAAACAATATGATTGTTCCTATATAGCTAGATAGAGACACATAGGTCCCATTTCAATCACCATACTTGTAGCTTAATGGAAGCTCAAGAATGAGGGGAGGGTTCTAATGTGCTTTAATGAATATGCCCACATTTGATAATATGCCTTAGGTAAATATTTGAATTTCAATTAAATGTTTAGGGTAATCTATTCTTTTTTATTCAACCCTGGTACCAGCTCATGACATGATATTGAGTCGCTAGGACTTATTCTTCTACTAGGACTTATTGCTCTTAATATTTGAAAAAATGGCCATGTTGTACTTTGATGCCCTTCACTACATTAGAAAAGGTAATTAGCAAGAGGATTAGCAATATCTAGACTCAATTGCACAATGGAAGAGTATGTTGCATTATGAGAGAAAGTCACTTATATATAAGGTCATAAGTGTTCACACACTTAAACTATGGTTATTCGAGTGCGCAAGGTGAATAAGTGGCCTATTGCTTAAACAATGCTTGATAGCATAATATATGCATAAAATGCATTCACATGAAATCCATTTTAGCTTTTTGCCACACACTCTTGAAGTAGGAATCACCACCATAAATATTCCATCGGGCCATTTCCATATATCTGTTCAAATTGTTAAGCTAGGTAATATTAAGAGTCTATAAGGCCATATTAGGGAGTTTGGAAAAATTCCAATTCCCATTTTTCAAGATTAAAAAAATGGGGCATGGTGAACCCTTTTCAACTTTTGTCAAAACTAGCTCATTTGGCATATCATTGGGAAAGCTCTTGAAGAGTAATCTGCATTCTCTGACAATGTTGGATTTGGTATACTGAAGATACTCAAAGTAATGGGATTTTCCCAAACTCCCTAATATGGTCTTCATAGTTTTTTTTCACTAAAAAGAACCAATAGGGATGTGGGTGTTAATAAAGTAAATTCACCCAGGTACATAAGGTGAAATAGGAGTACAATATTGAGTAAGATATTACCTATAGCTTGGGAAATAGCTTAAGCGGGTCTGGTGACCCAAATTACGCAAGAGACTATCGTATTAAGAGGTTAATGATAGGCTATTAGTTATCTCTTGGGTTGAAAGCTATCTTCTGGATATCTAAAAGTAGCCTACAACTTCTATATTTAAATATGTAAAGTATAAAGTAGGATGCTTTAATTTATGTGAATAAGTCTAGCAAAAAAGGATTTTCGGGGGGGGGGGGGGGGGGGGGGGGGGACATGGGTGGTGTAGTCCACAAGGAACCAACAAAGTTGAAATGAAACAACTAAAATTTCACTACAAGCAATTACAAAGAATCCTAAATTTTATGCATGTAAGAAGCACAATGAGTTTTATAGTCGCTTTATGCATGATCTCATTGTGGATGAAAAGAGTAGAATGGACTATTGTTACACCATTAACGACTCTATGGAAATCTTCAACATGGCTTTTACGAGTGATTTTGTAGAGTGACATCTTCATCAAGTTAGGATTGGGGATGGAAGAGGTACTTCACCTACATGTGTGGACTAAGAGACTTTTGGAAATCAATCATCCGCCCCTATTATGTGAGTACGATCTAGCTCTATTTTGTCGTAAGGTTCCTTTCCAAGGATAAGCCACTTTGTGTAATAGTAAGATGAAGCTTGGTTTTGAAGAGGGGTTGGTAATAAGTGGCTAGATGGTTCAAATAGGGTCTACATAGGTTTGGCATTATGCCAAGCATATTTAAAAAAAACATATCTGAAATTTATAAACAAATATTTCGAATCACAAACCCTTGAAACAGCATTATTGTTCCTATATGGACACACATGCCCCATTTCAAGCACCATCCTTGTAGCTTAATGGAAGCTCAAGAACGATGAGGGGAGGTCTAGAATGTTCTTTGATGCACATGCCCACGTTTTAAAATATGCCTTAGATAAAAAAATTACTTTATATGAAAATTTTGGGGTAATCTATACTTTTTGACTCAACCCTCGTACCAACTCATGGACATCATATCAAGCCCTTGTGACTTGTTCTTCTGTACATTCAAAAAGAGGACTTGAGTTATTAAGGCATGATGCTCTTCATATTCGAAAAAATGACTACTTCTACTTTGATGTCATCACCTACATTTTAAAATATGGCTTACATAAATATTCTAATCTTTCAGGGCGATGTAATATTTAAAAAAAAACTTGAGTAATTAAGACTTGTTGCACTTTATATTCAGAAAGATGAGTCAAGCAATTAGAAATTTATGTTCTCTACATTTTCTATGTTTCCATTGCGAAATCCTAAATGGAATAATGAATCAAAGCATAAGATCCCTAAGCTCTCACTAAAAAATGAACATATTTTGATATAGTTGGAAATTCTTCATCTCTTGCATATTTGAGGAATAAGAATGACTACGCATTAGCATACAATGGAATGGAGCTGATGCCACATATGCCATGTGGAATATATATGTTTCTAGCAATATGCATGTAACCATCTATTCCCCATTGTGTTCCCCAAGATTTCTTCAAAATCCAAAAATCATTGCCATCTTGGGAGTCCCAGCCACAACAATCACTTCAGTGTGAGTGAGGTCACTAATATCGCTCCCTGGACAATCAGCCTCAACACCAAATATACCCTCTAAAAAAATGCATGGATTGCAAAGCGAGGGTAAATACAAGCAGAAAAAGCACATGGATTGCAATAATTGTTAAGAGAAAGGGAAGTGAGATCATGCTTTACCTCAAATTCTAATTTTGTCCATCTAGATTTTGGTGTGAATGAGAGAGAGCGAGGGAGAGGTGTGAAAAGATCACCACACATATGCTCTATTTATGATGACACTATCCCCACACTTGTAACCCTAAACCCAAAGTCACACATCTGCTCTATTTATGATGACACTATCCCCACACTTGCAACCTAAACAAAAGATTGGGATATAGTACTAGATGTGAAAGATGAGATGAGTGTTTTAAAGTTAGATCCAAGCTAGCACACTACATATGACCCACATGATGACACCGCATTGCCTGACTTGAACCAGACTATACTAATATGAGAGATGAGTTGATGAGTGTTTAAAAGTCAAATCTAAGATAGTGAACTACATTTGATCCACAGAAACTTGGACCACAAAAGATCATACTATGCTTGTAGGCGGGATGAGATTAAAGTTTTTTAAAAGTCATAGCCAAGCTAATGGACCACATATGCTCTACACCATATGCATGACACCGTTTTGTGACCTCTGAACTCGGGGTCTCTAAAAAATAAAGTAGTAGTAGCCAAGCCAAAGGATCCACGTCATGACACAAGTTGCCTTATGCACCAAGTTGCCTTACCACAATAATCCCCTTGATATTTGACGGCAGTGACGGCTCCTTTTTCCCGCCAATCCAATCTGGTGCGGACTCCTCACCAGAGCGGTCGGAGTGGGCCTTAAGACTTCGTGGCGGAGAAGTCCTCGAGGCTCAGGTCTGCATGTTGGTTTAGACAAGTATTGCAAGTTTTCCTTGAAGATCTCGTATTGCAAGTTGGCCTTGAAGATATCGTAGCCAGTGTTCGAAAAAAATAATTTTGCCAAAAAGTTAAAAACCTTCATTAGAAATTTGGGAAATTATTAATTGAAGAATTTCTCAAATTTTGGAGGTTTTCCTTCTAAAATTTCCCAAATTTTACAGGTTTTTGTACCTTCAAGTTAAAAATTTGAAAGTAATTTTCAGAAGTTGCAGGTGCAAATTACACTAAACCCGGGTTTTTTTCGAACACGATTCGTAGCTCTTGCCAAACCTTGCAACCCAATCGTCGAAGATCAGGGGAGCGACGCTATCGTCTAACTCTAGCTGCCCACTAGCCTTGTCGATATTGAAAGCATTATTGCAAGATGCCATGGCGACGTCAAGAGCAGAGTCAAAAGATTGCTAGGATGATTGTGCCCTAACAACTTGCTAGGATGATTGGTAGGCATAAGGTGGTGGGTGGTGTGCAATGGCCAGCCTTGTCGAGATATTCCCTCCCTCATGAATACCAAAGCCCGCATCGCTTCCAAATTCCAGCAAAAACTAATTTGCGACTCGCCAGCTTATATGGAGTACGTTGTTGTCTGTTCCTCTCAATTATTTCTAATTATGCACTTACTCGTTAGTCGGCAACAACCCTCCAAAATCTAGAGCTCGTGAGCCGGCAGCAACCCTCCAAAATCTTAAGTCTTACGGTTAAGTTTCGAATGATTTATATGAACAACAACAAATCAATTAGTAGAGTCTTCGAGTTTAACCGCATTGCTGCATAATATACAATATCATATAACGGGCCTAAGGTTTATAGGTTTGTATGGAGGCACATTAAACCTTGCGTTGATAATAATGATTGATATATCTGCTCCCCACTTCAATTTGCCAATTGTACGTTCCAATGAGCCTTATAGAGTAGATTGTAAATTCATTCTTGGATAACTTAGGATGATGACATGTGATCTGGACCTCCAATGAGGCATAACCTTCCTACTACATGTACTGTCTGTCTGCGATCGAGGTTAACACGACCAAAATGTGACCTAAACACATTTTGTATGATTTTTGGGTATATTAAAGCCAAGCTTGCTTTATAACCTTATAGATTATAAATCCATTCGTGGATAACTTATGCGCTTTGCACCTCCAACAAGCATAATGTTCCTACAACGTGTACTATATTATGTATCTTAATAGGTTGGCTTGAAAAGGATCAAACTTTATATGCTTTTATGTTTACTTTTGACTACTATAATTATGTGCATTGCTTATCACTAAAAAAATGGGAGATTTTTCTTTTCAAGAAATTTTAATGAGCAATTTTTATTGTTTCTATGAGTTAATCATGATTGATGTCATCACGGACTTGTTTTCTCAATCTTCTGACACTAGATCTAGGTCAGAGCATGATTTTGATTCTACAGAGTTAAAGGACATCCTCTTGAGTTTTTATGTTTCTAACCAGCTCTAGAACTTTTGGCTTCACAATTCTCATTCATATTCCTTTTATCTTAGCCTTGCAAAATGAACTCTATTTTAAATAATGACAACATAATATAGATTTTGACTTTCCAGTAAACTATCACACACTTTCCAGTAAACTATCACACACTAAAGAACATCAAATTGTGTGTATGAATACATATACGTCATACCCATAAATAAAGTGGAGTGTATAAACCATAAAAAGTTCAATACAAGTTAATAATTCAATTACATGACTCTTCTTGCTCTCTCTGGTTACTTTTCATGTCCTCATCCTAGTAGATAATTTCTACCCCAAATGATCACGGTCTAAATGTAGGCCTTCTTAACACTCACCATAGAGCAAAGGCAATCTAGAAATCATTTTATGGTTGAGTCTCAAATGATCAATAACAACAACAAATCAAGTATTAGAGTTTTCGAGTTTATCCACATTGCTGCATAATATATAATATCATATAAGGGGACTAAGCTTTACAGGTTTGTATGAAAGCACATTAAACCGTGCGTACATAATAATGATTGATATATGTGCCCCCCACTTCAAGTTGCCAATTGTGCATGAGCATAATTTGTCGATGTGTGTGATGATATATCCAAACATTTTGCATAATGTTGTGAGGAAAATAATTTTTTTTAGTAAAGCCCAACTTTGAACGTCTTTGGGATCAAGGTGAAATTTATGTGACTTAAACACATTTTCTATTATTATTGGGTATAAAGCCACGCTTACTCTATAGCTTTGTAGAGTGGATTGTAAATCTATTCTTGGATAACTTAGGATGATGACATGCAACTTGGACCTCCAATGAGGCGTAACATTCCTACTACATGTATTGCCCATATTTGAAATTGAGGTTAACACCAATAAAATGTGACCTAAAAACATTTTATATGATTATTGGGCATATTAAAGTCAAGCTTACTTTATAACCTTGTAGATTATAAATCCATTTGGATAACTTACGATGATGACATGTGCTGTGACCGTCAAACAAGCATAATGTTCCTACAACATGTACTGTATTATGTATCTTAAAAGGTTGGCTGGAAATGCATCAAACTTCATATGCTTTTATGTTTAATTTCGACTACTTTATGTGCATTGCTTATCACTAAAAAATGGGAGAAATTTCTTTTGAACAAATTTTAATGACTAATTTTCATTGTGTCCGTGAGTTAATCATATTTAATGTCATCATGGACTCGTTTTCTTAATCTTTGGATCCTCAATCTAGGTCCGAGCATGGGTTTGATGCTACAGTGTAAAAGGACATCCTCTTGAGTTTTTATGTTTTTAACTAGCTCTAGAATTTTTGGCTTCACAATTCTCATTCAAATTACTTTTATCTTATCCTTAAAAAATGAACTTTTTTTAAAGTAATGAGAACATAAGATAGATTTTGAATTTCTAGTAAACTACCACACACTAAAGAACATCAAATTGTGTGTATGAATATATATACGTCATATCCATAAATAAAGTGGAGTATATAAAACATAAAAACTTCAATACAAGTCAATAATTCAAATACATGACTCTTGCTTCTTTCTCATGTTTTTGGATGTTTATAAAATAAAAACTAAATGCACTTTACTAGGCATAGATCCACATACTTTTTTGTGGCTATTTTCTTTAGGCCAATGCCACACGTCGGGGGTATGGCAGCGTTGAGGGCTTCGGGATGTCGGGGCTTTTTGTCGCTACTCATTAGCAAAATGTTGCTACTAAATCGTGTTACTTCATTGTTTAACAGTGAAATTTAAATTTTGCTACTTAGCAAAGTACTCTCGTCTAAATATTTCGTGTCGCATTTCTACCTACCCCCAAAATAGGTCATGGCTTGGACAATAGTTGATTTGCAACTCTTCCTCCCACCCATGTCACTTCCATTCCTTCCACCTCTTCCTCCCATCAAAGCTGATCCTCCTCCAAGCTATGTCTATGCTCTCAAGCTTTCATTTTCTTCTCCTTTACTATCAAGATTTCCATGAAAGCTTCATCTATGTTTTGAGGTGATATTTTCCCTTCCTTCCCCTCTTCCTTTCTCTTTTTTCTCTCTCCTTGCCTTATCCTAACCCTAGATTCTACACAAAAGTGCCATATATAGCCTCTATAGAGCTTTGATGGTGGAGAGCTCTCAATCAAAGCTCTCTATCAGGCTTTCTATTTAGAAGAATGGGTTACGATTGTTGAAATCCTAGTATGTGATTTATCATGGTGTTGTGCAACATAGATTAAGCATAAACTATGGTGGGTTGAGCCACACCAAGAAATCCATTACCTAGAGAGAGAGAGAGAGTAGCACACTAAACAATACTCTATTGCATATGATATCACCATACAAATAAAAGCTTCTAATATAGATAGCCGCATTGACCAAGTCTCCTTTACACATCATCATGCCAGGTGGAAATCTCTATCCCCCCAGATCTTCTTGTGTGGCTCTCATGAATCACATCCCACATAATATCTCATCTCACCCATAAGATGTGTTCCCGCATAAACATGAACTCACACATCAAAACCCATTGCAATTTCAGATTGCACATTTGAACACCCCTCAATGTAAAATTGAAGTGTTCAATGAGTGTGTGTGCCTAGCTAATGTAAACACCTCAAGTTCGGTTCGAGCACTAAGTTGCTCTCGCAAAGCCAGCCAAGTGATTTCTTGGACACCCATGTGCCTGGGAGAAGGGACCAATCCACAAAGTGTGTGCCCATATGTGCACAACTAATGATTTGTTGAGGGCCATCCTAGTTGGCAAGGGTACTTTTCATGTTCTCATCCTAGATAATTTCTACCCCAAATGATCAAGGCCCAAAAGGAAGGCCTTCTAATAAACACTCACCATACAGCAAGGGAAATCCAAAACTCTCTTTAGGGTTAAGTTTCAAATGATTAATAACAACAACAAATCAATTATTAGAGTCTTCAAGTTTATGCACATTGCTGCATAATATATAATATCATATAATGGGACTAAGATTTATAGGTTTGTATGGAGGTGCATTAAACCGTGCGTTGATACTAATGACTGATATATGTGCCCCCCACTTCAAGTTGCCAATTGTACGTAAGCATCATTTGTCAATGTGTGTGATGATATATCCAAAAAATTTGCATGATGCCATGAGAAAAATAAAAATATTTTGCAAAGACCAACTTTGCACATCTTGGGGATCGAGGTTAACACTGCCAAATTTATGTGACCCAAACAATGTTTATATGATTATTGGGTATAAATTCAGGCTTACTTTATAGCCTTGTAGATTGTAAATACATTATTACACAACACCATACCCCTGCCTGCCCATGCTGATGTGGTGGGGGTATCCACCGCCCATAATTCATGGGCATGCAATCTCACCTACCCATACATGGGCGGTGGGGTATGTGTAACAGGCCTTAGAACTTGGGCTAGCTTTCTTCATCTATTTAACCATACCTGTAATTACTTTACATGCACAATAGTTGGGCAATCCTCTTTCTCCCTGAGCTTAAACCAATCATTAGTTTACAAAACTCACATCAATGACTACTCATTCTTTCGCGATCAATGATAAAGCACACACATTGCATGATTGCCCAAGGTTTCTAAGTGACGTTCTAGCAATAGTAAATCTAACCTTCGACCACACACATATAGTATATACCCAACATGTAAACTAAGGAGCCTTTTAAGCTAACATCTCACTTGATTTCCAGTTTATTGCTATTACATGAAACCAAGGGAACAAAATGACCTTCACCCAAAAAAAGTTGCCAACTTTCACCTAAAATGACTATCCAAATTCCTCAAAAATAGTTTTTTCAAAATATTCTCAAGGATTTTTATGTGAGGCTTCCTTTTCTCTCAATTACTTAATTGGGTTTCATAAAAATGAGACAAAAGATAAACATATTTGTGTTTAGCAACAAAAAATTATAGCTAGTAAGGTTTGATGTAAATAGATATATTAAAAATACATATAACTTTTAAAATAAAATTTGGGTGGTAAGAGTTTATATTTAGAGTACTTTCACATATTTGGAGATACTAAAAATATAGAGCAAATATGTGTTTTTAAACATGTCACATTTTTGGCCCTATACAGACCTTTTTGCTAATTTTGACAACGAGCTTGTGTAGTAGATGCCTTCCGGGACAAGTTTAGTACCTGGATTATGAGATAGGAGAATAGAGATAGAGACTAATGAATATGTTATTGTTAGGCAGCTTCTTGTAGAAAAGACTATAGTTTGGGATTAGAGTACTCTTGTTGGCAATTGAGGACTCTACTTTAATTGTGTAGTGAGATCAAAACTTTCTTGTGTGATTATCCATCTTCATGCTATCGTAATTGGGGTCGACCCTCCGAGGAAGGGAGACTAATGCGAGTGTGAGTGTGAGTGTGGTCGGGAGTTTTGACCTCCCATGGAGTGTGGTTTCTTAAATTCTTGAACTTCAATGAAGGTTTCAAGGGAATTTCTGCTACATGGTATCATTTTTGTAATCTTTCTCTTTTTTTGTGAAATTCCTGATGATAAGGTGTGGTTTTCTTACAATTTTGACTTATGCAAATGATGATTATGATGGTGAACATGAGGAGGCCCCATTGAATATGATGGATTATAATTGCAATAATTATGTTCATTTTTTGTGTCTTTGTGGTCATGGGTGGACATGCGCCTTACAAAATTGTGGTATTGTATCAGAGTGTGATTCATTTCTTTAAAAAATTGAAGACACTGACATGGGAGAATGTCCATAAGGAAAGGAGAGAGATTCTTTGAAGGCCATGGGGAAGTCGTGAACTACAAACCTTGTCCTTGCTATGCAAGAGTGATAGAGCAACATGGGGCTAAAAGTTACAGGAGAGACCCAAGGGAAGAAGGATCAAGGAAGGAGATACAAGATCACTTTACCGAGAAGAGCATAATGGCAACTTCCTTCTATATTTAGAAGGAAAGAGATTGAAAATTCATGGGATGCCTTCAAGCATGGAGGGAGGTTATTGTTCGTGACTTTGTAAGGATTGTCTATGATCTGGGAGCGATGGATATTTTGGTCCTCCATGATTGGTAGACGGCTATGTTGGTTGACCTATATATAATAAAGTAGAGTTTTTTTTTATGAGGTCTTATTTCATTCCTAGTTGCACATGAGAACTTCACCTGGCTACATACCCATGCCATACCACTCACTACACATACCCGAGTACCAGAAAGGGGTATCGCCCTTTCAAAATATTGGCCACATTGTAGATAGTGGACAAGCCACGAGATGAACCCCACAAGTTAGGCGCTTGGTCGATTGGAGTGCTTTTGGTAGAACTGGGCATCGCACAAGTTCAGTCAAGATGTTTGATGTCCATGGCAAGCATTGTCCCTAATCTTGAGCATGAGCTTAAAGGGCAAGCATTGCACAGTGTTGTCGCTCCCCACAGGATTGCCGAAAAAGAGGGTGAAAGCAAGCGTCATGACGATCGAATGATAATGGCCTAAGGTGTGTTAATGGCAGCCTACATGCCCACCTAGTCCTAAAAAGATTTGATCCCAGGACCTCCCATAGAAACTCTAAATTCTTATCACTAGGCTACCACCTTGGGGACTAACAAAGAAAGTTTGAACTCACGCACAGTTGTAAAATGGGGGACACATAATAGCAACGTGGTCTTCTAGAGCAAGCATAAAGGTTTAGCGCTTGGAGCCTTTAGAAGACCATCATAGGTGCAACCGACACGCCAACTCAACTAGAGATATCATGGGCAAAGCAAAGAAACCAGGGCTCACCAGCACACATACACATATAAGGTCGTGAGCTCATGAGGATGGCCAACACAGCCATGGGCGTATATTCGTTTATAAGCGTATGGTTATATAGAAACAACACGACCTACAAAGCAAAGAGAGTCTCATAACTAGTACAAGTCGAGAAGCAGGTTTATGGACTATATAGAGGAGCATTTAATATGGACTATATATATATATATATATATATATAGAGAGAGAGAGAGAGAGAGAGAGAGAGAGGAGCATTTACTATGTTGGCGTGTTGGCCACACAAGTTGCAGTAAAGGTTGCAGAAGCTTGAAACACATATCTTGATAAGATGATGAGATAGATGGAGATCTAGAGTAGGTGCCAAAGTACTCACATGACGAGGCATGGTCTTGGCTATGTAGCAGAGCGATTGTAACACATAGAAGGAAGGACTCCTTCAACTACGCCTTCGTTGAAGGCGATATATTTCAGTGGGTATAGCAGCAGTTCATGTTGGAGGGTTTACCTGGACGACATGCCGTCTCGCCACAATAGCCTTGCACACGATCAAGGTAGAAGCAAGCGAATACCACACAAGTAAGAGGCAGCCTCACCAGACCATGTGTGGATACTACAATAGAAACGTCCATACAACCTTTTGAGGAGACATAAACTTCAGAGCACTCGATGAACATGCGGCTGAGGGAGGCTTAAGCGCTAGAACAGTGGTGACTCAATTTGTGTGCGGATTGCAAAGAGAAGAAGTGTAAGAGGGGAGCCACGCGGCACAATTCAAGAAGACAACGAAACACACGAGTATGATGTAAAGGCCATGTGGAAGTAGTTCTACAATCTCGTATAACAATAAGGACGGCGGGACTGATTGAAGCTTGAGACCGATAGGACCACATTCATAACCATGGAAGCAACCATTCACATAAAACTGAAGAAAGAGAATCGGATATCGGGACCAGTCACTACATTCATACCCATGGAGGAAACCGTTCAGATAAGACCGAGGAAAGATCATCTCGATTCTCGAGTATATGTGCAACCAGTCTCATAAAACCAAAGAAAAAGAATCGGGTAAGTGATATCACCTCGACTATATGTGCAATGATACACAAATACGGATGTCGAGAAATCAGGTCGGGAAAAGACTTCTTGTTGCTACCATAAGTACCAATACATTGTATAGTCAGTTGCGTACTTGAATTTCAATACTATGAATCTGTTGCTTAATAAATCAATAAATTAATCACACAGGACCTTAATAAATTTATGAGTTTGTTCTCTTAATAAATTAATCATAGAGAACCTTAGATGTGTAAAAGTACATATTAATGAGTCTAGGAATGTATGGTTATGAGTATGGATTAGTCTATGAATATATGGTTATGAGTATGGACTAATACTTGGATATATTCACTATTTTTTACTACAAGAGATCTATGCATTATCGACATTTTCAAGAGAGTTTCTTTTAGGAAGGGATATTATGGGCCTCGGTACATGTAATGAGTATGGATTAGTCTATGAATATATGGTTATGAGTATGGACTAATACTTGGATATATTCACTGTTTTTTACTACAAGAGATCTATCCATTATCGACATTTTCAAGAGAGTTTCTTTTAGGAAGGGATATTATGGGCCTCGGTACATGTAATGAGTATATTTGTTGCTATATACATTGATAAACTACTTTGGTATTGAGTTAGCATTTATGTTGGATATTTACATCAAAATTATGTCGAGAATTACAAAATGAAAAGATTGACTTCAATGCTTAACTTAAATATTGAATAACCCAATTAGTTCCAATATCATCAGACATGAAAGAGAGAAGTTCTAAGTAGGATTCAAAGAGGCATAGAATGTGTCTCTTCCTCCAGGAGTCGTTTAAAATCACCCTTTGGCCACATGTAAACAGAACCCAAGAGGAGAATAATAGTATTTAGGCATTGAATGCGTTCTCAACCAATGTTGAGAGATAGACGTCCACTTTGACAAAATGTACTCATCCTTTGCTAGCCGAGACATGTAGATGGGGACAACCTCTTTATCTCCATTAGGCCTATGCACTTAGAGAAGCCTTTTACGGGACATAAACTTCTAGTGGATTCAAAATTTACATAATGTGATTGAATAAATAATATAATAAAATAATAGAGTAAATTCATGATTCTTCATCTTGTTTAAGAACCATAACTCCAAAAATAGCAATTTCTAGTGCTATCTCTATATCTCTTATTTTTTCCAACATAGGATTTTAAGATGACTCATAATTAGCATCCATACAAGAACTTGAGGATGTACTAGATGTAGATTCAATAGATGATAAATAAGGCAATATCTTCATCCATCATAATAGTGGCATCATGATCATCTCTTTGATTTTCCTCCAAGTCATTGAGGACATTATTTTCTTCTTCTTCTATTTATTCCTGAATATCTTTAGATTTGAAAATTTGTTTGCTTCTCAAGGTGCAACTTGTATTACGTACCACCAATTTGATGAATCTAGTTGAAAGATTACCTATTACATATACATCATATCATAGAGGTAGTATTGTTATTTCTAGTCAACTATAAGAATTTTAAAAAAGTTTGATGTAATTTTTTTAGAAAAAATACTACCTGTTGACATTGTTTGCATCATGAAGATATATCCATAATCGTTGTGACTATATATTAAAGAATCCAATTTTATCTCTTCCCACTGTTGCATTTGGACGATTTAATGGTATATTACTTTGAGCTATTTGACATAAAAAATGAATATATCAAAACATATGAGTCTAACTTTTATGATGATCAAGATTAGACACAAGTATATTTGTATCACTAGCACTTTCTTGATGACCGTGTGACCATAAAGCTCCAAATTTATGATACTACAATAAATACAAAAGCAATGAAACATTCAACTATAATATGATAAAAGTAAATCAAATGGATCATCTACGTATTTCAAGTTACTTTCATACCATTTGTATCGTTTTACAAGTTCCATCTCAATAACTATTTCACCATTTATTCCCATTATGTGTGTACATCCTTTAGTGACTCTGCAGTGATTTTTCATGCTCTTGTCTCCTTTTAGATGGATCATCTTAACTTGTGTCCCCAATGCACACTTCCACTAAGCTTATTTTAGATGAAGGTTTGTGCATTATTGATGCATGTTGATAGTCTGTGTTAACCTTGAGTGAATATTCCCCCTCCTGATTCTAGGTTCATCCTTCGACCTAGGGAATTGATGTTGGTGGTTTGAGTATTGAGAGGAGATTAGTTAGAGAGGTTTTTGATGAAAAGGTACGAAACATGTCGGTTGTTGTTGGCAAGACTAGTCAGTGGTGTGTGATTAGAGAGTCGATGTTGAGGGTACAGATGCCGATGTGAATGCATGTATGCATGGATAAAAACCAGTAAGGGTTCTTAATGCATGTGCTTAAATGACATTTTACCACCATGTTTTTGGATTTAAGCACCTGACAAGCCAATTGGGATGATGTCATAAGATTTTGTCGTGTCACTACTGTTGTTATGGGAGCTAAGGGTAGTTTCAGTTAGTGGGCGATAGTAGCCTTTCAATTTTCTACCATTAAAATATCCCGCCATCTCAACGCCGTCGAGTGTCTCTATGCGTACTATGCCTTTCGAGGTTACTCAGTGACTAGCAAAGGTCTTAAGACTCTGAGCTTGATTTTTTTTAATGGGTTTTTGTGCTAAAGAGGAGGACCATGTTGCCCTCATTCATTTGTTTGTCCTTAAGCTAGTCATTAAACCAATGTTTACACCTCAATTTTTTGACAATCATATTATAGACAGCAAGGAGGTGTGTTTCATCAAGCATTTCAAGCTCAAATAGGCAACATCCGAGGACATTGCCTATGAGTTTTTCCTTTATTGCAACTCACAAACTTGAGACCAAGAACTCCAACTCCATAGGCATGACTGCTTACCACCCAGAGGTCAAATTGAAGGGTGCCGCATTGGTGGCAGCCTTATAGGATGTTGAATAGGCTCAGAGTGCTGAGGAAACTTTTATTCCCAATCATTGTGGCTGGATTCAAATGTTTTGGTGAAAATGGTCTTCTTGGCCATTAGCTTGTTGGGGGTAGTATGGGGAAGATTTCTTGTGAGTGATGAGGAATTCTTGTAAGAGGAATCATATTACCTCATTAATGAACTGCGTGCCATTGTCACTCACAATCTCAAGAGGGCATTTGAATTGAGAGATCACTAACTCATACAGGAGTTTTGCAGTAGATTGTGCATGAGCCTTACGGTGGGTAGCCCTGGCTTCAACCCATTTTGTACAAAAGTCTGTGGGGTGGTTGGCTGCGATGATGTATCAAGTTTGAGTGTATCGAGCCATGGGACTAATGGGTTCAATGAAATCAATGCCCCATTTTTTGAATGGTTACAAGGACACAACAGGGTTTAGGGGCATATTGTCCTTAAATCATGGAATTGCCAACATATTCCACTATAGCGGCTGATTAAGGTGGGCCACCATGGACCTGCTATGAGGACTTTGCATGCAGTATAGAGTTAGCACGTTCTAAAAGGAAGACATATTCATCTTCTCAGACACGTCTTATAATTTTGTCCTTCCTCTACCTGTGGAGTTGACCTGTAACAATCAATTGGTAGGGGGGTGCCTGTTTAATGAGGCACCATACATGGTCTTTGTTAAGAAGTGGTTCAATTGGTAGGCCATTTCCCACGAAGTGTGCAACCTCCTCTCTCCATTCCAAATTAAACATAGTTGGAGCAAGGCAGTGTCTAGTAAATCGTTATCGACTCCCATTGGTGGCTCATCATTGGAGATGCGTGATATATGGTCCATCTACGACATGCTGTGAGCCTTTCCGCCAGTGAGACAGTGAAGTCAAACTCAAGCAAGATCAACAAACCATCAAGTGATTCGTCTAGTTGAAGCCACCAAGAAGGGTCCGAGAGAGGACAGACCCCTACACGTACCCCTCAGCCCGAAAGGTCGTTTATGGTGTGGCGGCCTACATGGCTTTTGACATGAAGTTGTCAGTGTTGTTAATAGTCATTTATAGGCCGCTTTTCTAAAAGCATATGCCTTTAGAGGCTATATCAAGCCGGTACACTTTTGTCCTAAATCAGCACTTCAAACATGCATATGGATGTTTTGCATCCAAATTAAGGCAATTTGGATGTTCAACATCCAAATTGTGGTGATTTGGATGTTGAACGTCCAAATTGTTACAAAACAACAGCATAAGTTTACATCTTGCTTTCCTCGCCAAAACTTACTATTTTTGGAGTGTTTTTAAAATGAGCTACTTTTGCTTAGAATTTTGTAATTCTGAATTCAAATTTGGAATCTTCACCATGGATTTACCATGGGTACGGATTTTTTCGGGGTCAAAACGGGCAACAAGAGTTGCTTTAATTAAGCTCCAACGTTTTAAAATCTACAACTTATGACCAAATTTAATAGGTATCTGGGTGGCCAATCAGAGGATGAAGCACACCCTTGGGGTCTGAGGGTAACCTCGGATGTTGTCACCAAAACAATTTTTCGTGCCCGTCGGACGACTTCGGGCATGTGTTGTGGGCCCTACCATGGTTCCCACCACCCATTAAGCACCTAACCTATGCGCACACCTCTCTCAAAGGTGTGAGAGTCTATTTTTCACTAAATTTCTTGTGTTTAATATCGACGGGTGACCTTTAGATGTAACGAGCGGTGTCCCAATGCCTGAAAGGCACTCCTTTCTCATCACGGGCACACCCCCACACATACACCCTGGCCCAAAGGGCTGTTAATGGTATGTCTCATATGGTTTTTTATATGCAGCCGTTAGTGTGGTTGGTAGTCATTTACAAGTTGCTTTCCTAAAACCACATGCCATTAGAGGCTATAATAAGTGGGTACACCTTTGGCCTACATTAGCACTTCAAACATGCATATCGATGTTCTGCATCAAAATTGAGGCAATTTGGATGCTCAAAATCCAAATTGTGCCAATTTCGATGTTGAACATAAAAATTGTGGCAATTTGAATGTTGAACATCCAATTTGCTGAAAAACATCAGCATAAGTTTACCTCTCTCTTGCTTTCCTCACCAAAAGTGGTACATTTGTTTTGGTCACCATTGATGGTGTGACGCTACCAAAGGCGATCAATGGATTTTGGCTCAAGCCTTACTATGGGCCTATGCGCTAGATTCTCATGAACGTGAGGAAGTTGTGTACGGAGGCAACACACAAACCAGTGATCTGTTTCATTGCTTGGCCTGGGATGGTCCGACATCTGGCAAGGTCCGAGGTCTCCCGGATGCAGCGGACATCGTGGGAGTTTCTAGTGACATATTCGCAATACCTTCCATGCCAGTATCATTTTCCATAGTCCATCATCAAGGTTAACTCTTGTGCTACACATGCATAGATGGGCCCAAGTGCCACTCTGCCATTGCAATATTGAGAGAATAATTATGGGGAACACAAGAGAATCTAGCTTGGCCAAGCTGCCAAGAACAAATCTACTAGCAAAGATGGTGTTGATTTGTTGATGGTAGCTTGGCCGCCCTAGGACTAATCTACGAGCTCTCTATGAGAAAGATTATGTAGATTTGTGCATGGAAGCTTGGACCTAGGGCCAAGACTCCATTAACAAATTGAACCTCCCGACCACACTCGCATTAGTCTCCCTTCCTTGGAGGGTCAACCCCAATTACGATAGCATGAAGATGGATAATATCACACAAAAAAGTTTTGATCTCACTATTACACAATTAAAGTAGAGTCCTCAATTGCCAACAAGAGTACTCTACTCCCAAACTATAGTCTTTTCTACAAGAAGCTGTCTAACAATAACATATTCATTAGTCTCTATCTCTATTCTCCTATCTCATAATCCAGGTACTAAACTTGTCCCGGAAGGCATCTACTACACAAGCTCGTTGTCAAAATTAGCAAAAAGGTCTGTATAGGGCCAAAAATTTGACATGTACATATTTGATCTATATTTTTAGTATCTCCAAATATGTAAAAGTACTCTAAATATAAACTTTTACCACCTAAATTTTATTTTAAAAGTTATATGTATTTTTAATATATCTATTTACATCAAACCTTACTAGCTATATTTTTTTTTTGCTAAACACAAATATGTTTATCTTTTGTCTCATTTTTATGAAACCCAATTAAGTAATTGAGAGAAAAGGAAGCCTCACATAAAAATCCTTGGGAATCTTTTGAAAGAACTATTTTTGAGGAATTTGGATAGTCATTTTAGGTGAAAGTTGGCATCTTTTTTTGGGTGAAGGTCATTTTGTTCCCTTGGTTTCATGTAATAGCACTAAACTGGAAATCAAGTGAGACGTTAGCTTTAAAAGGCTCCTTAGTTTACATGTTGGGTATATACTATACGTGTGTGGTTGAAGGTTAGATTTACTATTGCTAGAACGTCACTTAGAAACCTTGGGCAATCATGCAATGTGTGTGCTTTATCATTGATCGAGAATGAGTAGACATTGATGTGAGTTTTGTAAACTAATGACTGGTTTAAGATCAGGGAGAAAGAGGATTGTCCAGCTATTGTACATGTAAAGTAATTATAGGTATGGCTAGATAGATGGAGAAATAAAAGCTAGCCCAAGTTCTAAGACCCCACCGCCCATGTATGGGCAGGTGAGATTGCATGCCCATGAATTATGGGCGGTGGATACCCCCACCACATCAGCATGGGCAGGCAGGGGTATGGCGATGTGTAATGGGCCTAATATAATGGAAGCATGTTTTCCCTCTTCAAGTGGCCAAAGGACAAGGAGAAGAATTTTTGGATTTTTACAATTTTGAAATGTTTTTTTTTCCATAGCTTGGGAAAGTAGCAATGCACGCAGATCACCTTCTTGTGCACATATAATGGAGTAATCAATATGCATATTGCAAATGTCCATGTCGTAATTACCAACCACCTCCCTGCTGTAAAAAATATGTGTGTTTTGTTAAGGAGGTCCCGAATTTTTCAACGGCAGTTACAATCGTGTGGCACCATGTGAGACCTTGCCATTGTCTTCGGAGACCCTTAGCTTATTGAGAATGAAATGGCATGTGATCAAACCCAAGGGTTTATCAGTCTCAAATATTTATAGCTCATGGAGTACACTACTAAGAAACCCTATGTATAATAAGCATTCAAGGGGTATTAAAAAAACCCCATGTATAACATGCATTCAAGGGGTTTTAAAAAAACCCCTTACTCAGAGCACCTTCTCCAATTTCTATCATGCATATTTACTAAGAACATATAAGGCTCTAATTTATGGATAAAGATCTCTATTCAAACATTGAGTGCTCTATGTATGCATAGAGCTCTTTATTAACTCTATGCATGCATAGGGCTCTCTTTGAGAGCGCTATGCATGCCTAGAGAGCTGTATATGCATTTGAATAGGACCCTCTACGAGCCCTCTATGTAGCCAGGCCAAAATCTCACATGTGACATCTGCACAGAAGACAAGAAAAATCATATTTATGCGCACAACTACACACACACACACGTGTGTGTGTGTATACACGTGAATCACGAGTCACTGAATTAGTAATAAAATATAACCATCTAATATAACCATCTCGTATGGATTGGTTGCTAGATACAAAGGAGATAAACCTCCATGTAGGATACGATGCGATGATTCTGCCACTAGGCCTTAATTACCACTTGGTTACTATAGTCATTGATATCTTGACGTATGAATTAGGTAAGCTTTCTAGCTCTCATGATAATTTATAATAGTGATAAATCAGATTAAAGAGTCTGCTTACCCCAAGAAAAACGTAGGTTTTGATCCATGTATATGGCTGTGCAATTTGCAATGATTTTGGATTTGTGATGTGTATGCGTCAAGTGCCCGAGCTTTGTAAATTGTGGGTTATTTATTTTTTATTTTTTTAAAAATTGATCTTTGTATTAATGTATTTTATTAAGATAAAAAAGAGAAAGAGTTACTCGATAAGGCTTGATCATGCTTATCCTAGCAACTGGATGTTCACAACATTTAGCATCTAGTTACTAAGGAGGCGGGTGAGAATATTCCGTTTGTTTGGTGAAGCACATTTCGTCCTCCCAGCCAGGGTGGCAGGAAATTTGATAGTAGTAAACTAACTAGTCCTAAGATGTCCACAAGGTGTTCAGAACATTGTAGTGAATCCAAGGCCAAAGCTGTGCCAGAGTAGCATTCAACTTCATAAGCATTTACAAAGGACAATGAGCTTAGTGGCTTGAAGAGTCATGATTAGCACAAATTCTTACAATTCGTGGTTCCTAAAGCCATCAAGGATCGCCTCAATGATGACATTAGGACAACAATTTACAAAATTTGTGTAGTGGTGCATTGGATATCAAGGAAAGAGATTGGTAGAGACACATTGGAAGCAGCACGATTAAACTCCATTGCGGCTGTTACAATGGTTGAGAAATACTTTCCAACAAGTATTTTAACCATTCAATTGCACTTGCTAGTTCATGTGGTTGATGAAGTTGCTGTGTGGCTAGGGTTGTCCATAGCCGATGGATGTTTTTCCTAGAGAGATTTATGAAGACACTTAAAGGGTTTTTTCATCAAAGAGCTCGTCCTGAAGGTAATATGGTAGCGGGATGGCTTGTTCAAGATTAAGTTGTATATATAACTGAATTTTTGAGTACGTGTGATCCCGATATGCTAAGATTATGGACACAACAAGAAGATGATCGACTATTGGGGAGAAGAGCCATAAGGGAAAGGCCTTGTGAGAACAATGGATGTAGCATTGCGTGAGAAGATCAATAAATTTTGCATCTTAAACTCACATGCTATGGAGAAATGGATCAACTAGTTGGGGAGAAGAGACATAAGGGAAAGGCCTTTGTGAGAACAATGGATGTAGCATTGTGTGAGAAGATCAACAAATTTTGCATCTTAAACTCACATGCTATGGAGAAATGGATCGAGAGATATAACTTGGTGAAGGCTGAAAGGGACCAAGCTCGTTTGAGTTTTAGAAGGAGTCAAACAACCTGCACACTACCATACCCAACATGACTTGCACTTCTTCCAGACTTTTCTTCTAATAAATGGCTTGAGCAAACCATATTGCAAGCTAAATGCAATGGTGAATCAATAAGTGATGAGGAGGAGGAGCTTGCATATAGTTGTGATTTCCATGTATGTGAGTTTGAGATATCTACGCATTGTCTTTTATGTTGTGCTTTCGTGAATTTATAGAATAAAAGTACTTATTTATTGTGCTTGTAGTATCATAAGTTTGGGGCAATTTGGTTATGCGGATGTCACTTTTGATTGAGTAGAAGGAATAAATAAAAAGAGAAGAACATTTGATTGTGATCTAAAGGCTAATTTCATGCAAGAAAGTCATTCAAGTGCAAGTGATGGCAATACTGAAGTAGGCGTGCTAGATTATTGTGGAACAATCCAAGATATTATCAAGGTTGGATTCAGAAAGTTTGATATGTTCATTTTTTATGTGAAATGGTTCAAGTTGGTAACTCAAGGGGCGCAAGTAACTGTACACAAAGACAAGTGTTGATTTCTTCAAGTAGATCGCACAAAGATATGGACTGACCAAAGGGACACATTTGTGGTACTGGAGCACTATGAGCAAGTCATCTTTGTGGAAGACCTCACATATCATAAATGGTTGTTTGTGATCCAAATAAATCCATGTGGAAAATAAATATTTGAAGCAGTGAAAAAAGCAGTTGATTGTTTGCCAGATGCTAAGGAACTCCCCCCAGATCATGGGATGGTTGAGCATACACCACTAGCACCTATTGAACAACAAGAAGAAGACATAATAGTTGAGGAAGTAGGTGAGGCTCACACTGGATCGGATGAAGGTGTACTCATTGAGAAAATACATCTTGATGAATGAGAATCAGACACTAGAGATAATCCAGAAGAAGAAGAGATTCAAGCTCAGTATGATCATGATGCATCGACAGCTCTCATGCTAGAGCTAGAAGAGAATGACGAAAAGGTTGAATTACCTTCTACTACTACAAGACAACCGATTCCACCACTTGATAACAATGATGGAGTATTTCTAGAAATAGATTTATTTGGAGCCATGGATCTCATTGAGGATGAGCAAATTGATTATGATCTTTAATTTCATTGTAAAACAGAGCACTTTCTTAATTGCACCTTAGTGATGAGGACGAGGAGCTACCATTTGTCCTCCTTCAAAGAGCGTGATGGAAGTTCTACCCTCCTCTCTCCCTCGCCCCCCCTTCTCTCCCTCTCTCTATCTCTCTCTCTCTGATCTCTCGCTCGCTCTCTCTCTCTCTCTCTCTCTCTCTCTCTCTCTCTCTCATACACACATGCTTGCAAAGAGGTAGAAAGAGAAGGCTAAAACACACCCCCGGGCGAGAACTAGCAAATATTATATATAAATTTAAATTAAAAAATAATAATATTTTGACTGTTATTTCGATGCACATATCGACGACGTGACGAGGCGTGAAAACTAAGTGTCGAAAAACAATGATTCTCTTGTAGTGAGAGAGAGAGAGAGAAATATTAAACATGGTTTGTAAGAATTGTAGGTTCCTTCGATGAGGTGCTATTTTCTCTCCATGTTCTCTTTTCTCTTGTTGGATGAGAAGATGTATTGATTGTATCAAATTACTTCATACCTTTATAAATCCTCGAATTGGGAGGCTAGGTTGGACACAAATTGAATGCTTTTGTCTTGTGTTGATAAATATTTTTTTGTTTAAGTTTTTTTGTTCAATTATTCTTCTAAGGCTGATATATTAACTTGTAGTTAACTTATTTAAAGCAATTATAAAATTTGTTAAAATCTTGTACTTAGAGGAAAGTTCCCGTGACAGTGGTATCAGAGCTACAAGACAAGTACAAGGTCTTTGCATGTGCTTGGAGAAAGAAAATCAAAGGTGTGGGTTATGGAGTAACCTATTAATATTTGGACTATAGTTCCTCGACTATTTTGCGAAAACATATTGAAGCCGATTCTGATTTTTAAATTACTCTCCCACTATTTATTGGCCCCTAAGTCTGTCATGGCATTCCATGTTCACCTGAACCTCTGAGCCATGTTCGGTCACTAAACCTCTAGGTATTTTATGTCCACCATGAGAACCTCTGAGCCATGCTTGATTAGCCTCTAAGCCATGTTTGGACCTCTAAGTTTATCTCGTAGGCCATTCCGTTAGTTGTGACAAGGATTATGCTTCTATCATCACAATGTTGTTTGATACCACTGAGGAAAGTTGTGTCAATTGTCCTCATTTGCATCAATTGAGAAAGCAACTGAGGACAATTGCTTTCTTAATCCTACTATTATGTGAATCATCTCTCTAAGCCTTTAAGCCATGTTTAGACCTCTGAGTTTACCTTGTAGCCCGTCCTGTCAGTTATTACAAGGATTATGCTTATATCGCAATGTTGTTTGATACAACTCAGGAAAGTTGTGTCAACTGTCCTCATTTGCGTCAATTGAGAAAGCAACTGAGGACAATTTCTTTCTTAGGGAGGATTGTAATGTGAGTTATCTTTCTTCAGAATTTAGTTATATTTATTCAATGAAATTAGAGTTAGAGATGAAAGTATATGAACAATTTAGAAAAATATAAAGAAAATAAACTTGTGATAAAAATAGCGTCTTGATAGAGATCCCAAAAAAGTAGATTGGCTTTTGCATATGACTGAATTTAGGAAAACGGACCATGTACAAATGTAGAACAGGCCTATTCCGGTAGTTTTAAGTACCAATTTGACGTAAAAACCAGACAGTTAAAGTGGCTGCAACTTGCAGGCATGTAACTGCAATACAGGGAGCCAGAATATGCTAAGACAAGCAAATGTCTACATGGAGTATCAATTTCTCTTATTGTTTTCTTATATTTTTTAATTATTTCACGAGTGTGTGTGTGTGTGTGTGAGAGAGAGAGATATTAAACATGGTTTATAAGAATTGCAAGTCCCTTGGATGAAGCTCTCTTTTCTTTGCATGTTCTCTTTTCTCCTTTGATGTGCACATTGGACCCAATGCATTTGTCTTGTGTGGATAAATGTTTTTTCGTTTAAGTTTTTTGTTCAATTCTTTTTCTAAGGTTTATGTATTAACTTGTAGGTAACTTATTTACAGCACTTGTAAAATTTGTTGAAACCTTGTACTTGGAAGAAAGGTCTTGTAACACCTCTTCACTAGAATTGAGCATTGGGGCATGCCAGAAGAGGTGGAAAACATGTTCTCTTTATGATTGAGAGAGTGGGTAGAAGACATAAATGTCTAGCCTATATGTGAGTTGTGTAGGGAGTTTATGATGAAGCACCTTCCAAAGAAATACATTGACCTTGAAGCGTGCATAGTACTTATGTTATAGGCTTCAAGAGGGTTTTTGGATTTCCATCAACGTGTAGGCAACGGGTTGGAACATCTACAACCTTCATTCTCAAAAGGGGCTTTCCTGACGTATTACTCTAGTTAGAGAGCCATCGAGGCTGAGCCACCCAAGGGTTGTGGGCTATTGTTCGCAGCCCAACTAGCCCGTTTGGGTGACATAGTACTCTATTTAGAGAGTCGGGGAGGCTGAGCCCAAGAGTTGTTGGCTGTTGGCGGCCAACTAGCCCATTTGGCTATCGCCGAAATCGCTACTGGACTGACCATTAGGCAACAAAGTGGGCCTTCTTATTTTGCACCAAACTTGTAATAGCTTCCTGATAAATGGGTAGTACTCATGGTTGTAATCAAAGAAAGGGGATAGAAGAGGTAGGGTGGATCTAGTCTACCTGGCTAAGATTGGAGGAGTGAGTGCTAATTAGTGTTTGGATAGAAAGATTCATGTTTGGTCCAGTCAAGCCGCCCTGAGGAGAGGAATAATACTGAATAGGGATGCATGAGAGTTAAGTGAGCAAAGTTCTTCTAAGGAATTATATTGTAATAATCAAGAATGGATGTCTATTTAGCTCTATCTACTTAGTGTTCAATGTCTGGAATCTGGATGACCATAGGAACTAACCCGCTTGCATTCATGCTCAATATCCCCGCACATAGGCAGACGATAGCTCAATGTCCTAGCATTCGCTACACTGCATTAGTTGCTGCTTCTTTGGAGCCGACTAGGTGGTCTGGAACCATGTAAGTGCTGGGTCCTAAGACTAGGAAATGACACTTTTGGCCATCTTACTTGGGAAGAACTAGTATGCCAACTTAGGGAGTAGAAAAACAAAGGTTAGTTCTAGGTCAATTCTTCACAATTAGTCAGGAGAGTGAAGTTAAATGAAGCATGCATGGTGGATCGCTCGACATGTGGAGTACCCAAGGGATGGAGAAATCACATTATAAAGAAAGAGGGGTTTATTTTAAAAATACAAGACATGGAGGTGGAGCTTGTGTTGGGAGGAACACATACAAACTATCTACAAGAGATGTTCGATTGGTTTTATGGCACAACCTCTGGAAGGGTATTGGTTAGGGAGCGGGCCCAACAAGTATGGATCGCTCGACATGTGGAATACCCAAGGGATGGAGAAATCACATTATAAAGAAAGAGGGGTTTATTTTAAAAATACAAGACATGGAGGTGGAGCTTGTGCAAGGAGGAACACATACAAACTATCTACAAGAGATGTTCAATTGGTTTTATCGCACAACCTTTGGAAGGGTATTGGTTAGGGAGCGGGCCCAACAATCAAAGCTTGCGCAAGAGGCATGCAAGGCTACAAAAATTCATGCACGGCTTGAATGGTTGCAGAACAATGCTCCCCATAGGCATGGTGCTTGGCATGCACAAATGAGGAGACAAGGGAGGTGTTGGGTTGTGCATGCACTAGCACAAATCTAGATGTAATAAGGCTAAGAAAATAAGTTTAGTTAGGTTTTTTTTCCTCTTAAAAAAAACTATTTATAGTTCTTTCACTCACTTCATTTTCATTTCAGCTTTTTAGAGAGCTTGAGCTCAAGATCTACATAGGCACCCACATAAGGACACCAGCACATCACCACGTTAGCATAGTAGGCATAGTTGTACAAGGATACGGTACACAGCAAGAACACCGCACATGTTACCATGCCTTCACAACATGCCTTCACAAAACACACTACAAGGCACCCAACGACCCACATACTAGCGAGCTCTTGGAGGGTTG
Source organism: Cibotium barometz (assembly GCF_041138505.1). Classification (NCBI taxonomy): domain Eukaryota; kingdom Viridiplantae; phylum Streptophyta; class Polypodiopsida; order Cyatheales; family Cibotiaceae; genus Cibotium; species Cibotium barometz. The sequence continues at coordinate 38,538,692 of NC_141078.1, read as the reverse complement.
GAAAAACTGTGCCACAATAGTGCAGCAAATTTGGGCTTTGCAAGCAACGGAGCAAGCTCAAAATTTGCACTCTTCTAGCACTGCTCCCCTAGCCACTCAGGATCATTTATAATGAAGTTGAGTACACTGATTGTGAGAAACAATAGTTTACAAGATAAAAACACCTTTAATCATGTGTAAAAATACATTGTTTGTCATCCAATGCATCAAAATTGCTCCTGGAGGGGTGGGAAAGCTGTGCCAAAACATTGCGAATTCGGGCTCTACAGCGGCGGTGCAGGCTTAAAATCCGCACTATTCTAGCACTGCTCCCCCAAGCCCTGAGGGTCATTTTTGATGCATTTACAAAGAAATTGAGTACAGTGATTTTGATGAGAAGCAGTAGTTTACAAGATGAAAACATGTTTAATCATGTGTAAAAATACATTATTTGTCATCCAATGCATCAGAATTTCTCCTAGAGGGCTGGGGAAGCTGTGCCAGAACAGTGCAAATTTGGACTCTATAGCAGCGGTGCAGGCTCAAAATTTGCACTGTTCTGGCACTGCTCCCCTAGTCCCCTAGGGTCATTCATTTACAAAGAAATTGATGGTACAAACTAGAAAAAACAATGATATACTTGATGAAAATAGGTTTGCAAAAACTGTATTGTATTCATAATAAGAAGTGATACATCATCTTCACAAAAGCTTTCTTACAATATTGAGTTTCCTTCTCTTGTTATTAGGCAGAGTGTGCTCAAGGAGTGATTGGGCTATTTCTTGAGGATCCTCTGTGTCTATGCTTGCAAGCCTCGGGTACCTATGGGGATACATATGACTGATGCAATGGAGGTATGTGACAGTCCACTACCATCGGGGCTGCAGCAAACTCTAGCTAGATAATCTAGTGAGGGACTTGTGGTTTGCTACAAATCATACGGGACAACATCATGACCTGGGGCCTCTCAACTGGCTGCCAATCCTCATTGGATAAATCTGGCCCCCAGAAGGCTGCTCCATATATCAAAGCTGGTGTGACGAGGGTGTCAAAATGATAGCCCTTTGTCCTGGGATCCTGGAAATGTGTCTGGAAGCACTGCTACTCAAGTAAGCTAAAGGCTGCATATCCCTATGTCACTTTGGCATGTGCTGCAGAAAGAACCATGGTAAAGTGTGGACCACTGAAAGTGACACCAAGGTAGACATAGGATGAGACAATCTCCACAGGATCCCCTCTATATGTGAAGTTCAATTTAGATGTGAAGAGGCGAGAGGTTTAGAGTCGACTTTCACATACAACTGATTTTGGTGATTACGCCCGCGGTGGGTTGTAGACTGCACATGTTCTCGTAATTTCAACTATCCACATGACTAGTTTCTTATAACTCTGTACGAAGTTATACCTGTTGTTGCAAGTTGCAGCCCTGACAACAAATCTGAGAGAATTGTCAAATCTTTAGTTCTTCCACAACTTCTAGAGAGTAGACATGGATTCCCAATCAATCAAGGCATTAGCAAATATATCAAGGAAGTACACAAACACTCTTTTTATTATTTTTCTTTAAATTCTTTTGATACTAAATAAATAAATCGATAAGTGCATATATGAGAGAATCCTAGCCGATATAGGGCGTGACTCATAGAATAAACACTTTTAGAGATAAAGAAATAGAGGATAGAATATTTAACTAGCTATATGACTAGATTCTAGATAAAACCTTCTTTAGGGCTATTTTGCGAAGAGTTCCAACATGTGTGATAGCATGTTGGGTATCATCTCGTGTCTCCACATAGCCTTTCACATCCATAGGCTTCATATGCTCAAACCATTCGCCATGACAAGTCATATAGTTTGATGCTCTAGAGTCCATATACCAAGTGTCATCACTTTCACCATTTGTCATCCCACATGTTTCATGGCAAACAAGTGATTTGCGTTGCCATCATTACTACTGCTTGATGCATAATTTTTCCATATTGTGCATAATGTCCACCATGTTGTGCTCTATCCCCTCTCAAATCATTTTGTTTGCAGAAACAATCACGTGCCATATGACCAAATTTCTCCTAGTAATGGCATTCCACATTTTGCATAGATATTTGTTGGCCTTGCCAACGTCCTCTACCACGAGGATTACCTCTGCCTCTCTGAGGTGTATATCCACGACCACCTCTAGCACCATATGTAGGCTTCAAATTTTGTTGTGGGGTGACCTATCCTGCCATCCACGACCATTACCAAGACCACGTGATGCAAATCTCCCCCTGCCTCTAAATCCCCTTTGTGAATAGAAAGCCTGATTTCTGCCATTATCATCATGGCTAATAGATGCATCATGGAACGAGTAACTGAGTTTGATCTCCTCAACAAGAAAGAGAGAAACCAACTCATCAAAATCTGGTAAACCTATACTCTGAATAGAAACAGATGTATCAAAAGACTTGTACTCCTTGCCAAGACCATGCAAGGTAATGTCTACCAAATCATCATCAAGGCATGGGGGCATTGATAGTTGCCAATGCATCTGCATACTTCTTTATCTCTTGAACATAATCATGGATACTCCTTCCTTTCCGCTTCACATTATGAATTTGTTGTCTCTCAACTAAGACTTACGAGCACTAAATAGCTTTACCAATTTATCCCATGCATGCTCTCTCTAACCACTGTTTATGAGCTACAACCTGTTGTTGTGTAGCTTGTTGGGGTAGTTTCGGCTCTAGCTCCACACACCTATAATAAGGTTCCAAAACCTTTTTCCTTTCAGAAATCTTTTAATCCTGTACTTCCATGCCTGGAAATTCTTCCTATCCAAATTCTCACCCATAATCTGTTAGTGGGTTGTTTGACATATTTTCTCGATGCAAATGCACCTTCCGCACACATCAAAATCTGTAAATGAGGCTTCCTTAGCTCAACCGCACTCTAACAAGTGTTCCAAATACTCCAAAGTACTGAACAAACTTCACTGTTGATGTAGAAAATCAAACTGATTGCATTCAAATTGAACTAGCATATGCAGTCCAAAGTACCCTGTTTTGGCACGCTTTCAAGGCTTCAAATTGCAATGTAGTGGCTCAATCAAGTGTGGAAAACTTGAATTGACACCTAAACAAGCTCAATGTTGCATATCAACACCATCCAAGCTGTGTACATACCAAATTTATCAAATCCCCTTCTCTATTTTAAGAAAAACCAGTAAAACCAGTAAAAACCAGTAGTAGTAAAAGTGCTATAATTCCTTTGATTCTTGTCCAAATTAAGAGACCAGGCATTCATTAGCTTAGCATTAATGTCTATTAACTTCATGTAAAAGGAATTAGACCAATTTTTTAAGTTGAGAGAGTAATTAGCCAGTTAATCACCCTCTGTTTCACTAATCACTATAGACAGCCTATTTAGTCAGCTCATAATCAGCTCCAAAATGCATAATTTCTTCAACCAATCATATAGCATCCTTCTCAAGTGTGTGTACCACAAAGTTGCTAAGGAGATTTTGGAATTAATCACAAGACTTGAATTTTGGCCTCCACGTAGCAAAAAAATGAAAATTTGCTCTGAAACCATGATGAAAAACAGGTAGAGGGAGAGGAGACACACACACAAGAGCAAACCCTAATGTATTATGAAACACTAACTATAGAGGAAAGCCATATCCCTTCCTACACAATGCATAAATCCATAATCCATAATCTACAACACACTACTTGTGTTGTGTCCACACACTATGAACACTACGAACCCTTGCTAATGTCCACACACTATGACCAGCTGGACGCGGTCATTTATGTCTCACACATGTTGCTACCTAACATGCTAGCACATAGTGCAATTGGCATAAGCTGACGTGGATCTTGAATCTCAATAAGATAGAGAATGAAATTTATGCCCTTTGGGAGCCATGCGGTAGAACCCAAAAAAGAAGAGATTCAGAAAGAGGCATACCTGGGATAGCCCGTGATGTCCAGTATGGAGGTTGGGTGGACGGGAAGCATCAGAGAAAGCCCTAGATTGGCTGGATTTTTATCATTATGACTCACCATGTTGTCGAGCATGGTGATGATGATAGAACCTTGAGATAGACACATACATTGTGATTGATTGAGATGCTATGCTGCTGATATAGATTTATATCATGTTGTGAATGTTTGTTTGAGATTACATGATTCTTTGCTTATGTGATAAGAACCTTGGATATGGCATGCATGCTTGTTTTCTATTTGAGAAGGTTGATTTGATTATATTGCTATGTAGAAATAGCAAGATTAAGTGAGTGTTTTCTTAGATTAAGTTGTATGATTAAGATATGGTTAGATTCAGAAACGTCACATTTTCTCCAGATTTTTTTTTTGTTTTCGATCCTGGATGACTAGACTTAGACTCTTTTTCTTGGGCATCTTTGAGATCTTTGTTGGACACTTCTTCTTGTTGGACATTCATTTTCTCAATATCTAATCAATGCCTAGCTTGTAGAGGTGTCCAACTACCACCATGAATGACTTTCTCTAGAGAGTCAGCTTCTTTCTTTGTTCTTAAACATGCACTATAGAAAGGACACATCAGATGGGAATTGCAACATTTCATCGTACCACCTAGGTTTTTCTCCACCTATGAGGAAACGTTGTGCATCCACCAATAAATCATCTTCCACCCCCTCTGGTTCTTCTTCTAACTCTAGTCTTAAGAGGAAGTCTACTAGTGCGCACTTGTTTCCGTGGGTGTGCCTTATGTTGAACTTGAACTCTTGTAACAAAAGTATCCATTTGGCCAATTTTCCTGCCAAGTGTGGTTTGTTTATTAGGTACGAGAGTTCTTTGTGCTCTACATGAAATTTAAACATTTTTCCCAAGAAATAGTGCGTGAACTTCTTTCAGATGGAGTAGATCATTCCTAGTGACTCCTTTTTTTGTAGTGGAGTAGTTATTCTTCCATCTGGATAGCCTCTTACTTGTATAGTAAACTGGCCTATACTAGCCTTCTTGTGCTTCCTGTATTAGAGCACTACCAATGGCAAAATTAGAGGTATCAACAAATACTTGAAATACCATAACCTAGTTTGGTTACTAGAGAATGAGTCCTACTAGTAGTATTCGCTTGAGATTCTGGAATGCATTTTAACATGATCCAAGCTAGACATATTGTGCATCTTTTACCTTTAGATTATACAGGAAAACTACCAAATTTTCTTGGAACCTCATGAATCTGCTATTAGGAAAATTATGAGCTCATTTCGGGGCCCTCTATAAGGAGTTTCATGCTCTTTCTCTTTCTAGAAATAGATCCCGGTGAAATTTGAGCACATCATTCCTAAATATTTCGGAGTTGCTAGATTTAGAATGTACTCCTCAAGAGCTTTCCAATGGTATATAACATGATGGGGTTCTAACATAGGATAGTGAAGCTCCCCAAAAAGTAGTTTCAAAAGTGATGATGTGGCATGTAACGTTACATTTTGGCATCTTAAATCTTGTTTGTGTTGTACCTTGAGAATTAATACTTGAAAAAGTTGTCGGAGATTGTGAATTTGAAATCTACTCACATAAGCTTCTCAATGATATGTCACATGAAGGGGTTCTAACATAAGATTGATAGGGCTCACCATGGCCCCATTTTTTAGAGAGAGAAAGAGAATAAAACTCTTTAGAGGGCCCCAAAATGAGCTCATAATTTCCCTAATGTATGCCACTTGATTACCCCCATGAATCTTGCAATCTCTTTAGCATTCTTGGGTGGTTGCAACTTTACAATGATTGTTGCGACCTTCATCGGATCCATAGTTAGCCCTTCTGTAATTTCTATGTGTCCTAAGAGGGATCCACTTGTTATAGCAGCAAAGGTGCACTTGGCTGGTCAGTCTGGCCTTCCTACACTTCTCTAGGTAGATTGTGAGGTGTGTTATGTGGTCTTCTTTCTTTCCGAACACACTAAAATCATCCACAAACACCCTCATGAAGGTGGTCAGATATTCATAGAATAGTTCCTGAACCATGCTTTGGAATGTAGCAGGAGCATTTTTCAGCCCAAACATCTACTCTACCAAATAGGAGTTTCATCCTCTTTTAAGTTGATCTTGTGCTGGTAGAATCTAGGATCAATCCCCTTCTTCATGTCTATATAATTCGAGGCGAGCACATCTTTCTAGGACTTTCGCAAGTCTAGGAGACTTCCTCTAAATTTTTGATTATGTTGGACACTAATTCACACTGCCACTTCTATGTGTTCTCCCTTGGTTATCCCAATTGGTTTGACTCTTCTTTGGTCAGCCATGTGGATCTGGAACAAATCTGGATGCATGTCAGTGATGCCTAGATTTTTAGCCAGGCTATCTGCTATTATGTTCACTCATGATCCTCCATCTAGAATGACCCTTTCTAGTGTTTGCCCTCTGATCTTGACGGTCACTTCGAGAATGGACATGTCACATCAGGCGCCTGGACTCTTTCTGCATTATTCCTACATTCTGTTGTGCCAAGTTTTCTGGTTCCTGCAAAGGCATCTACACCAGTTTCTCATTTGGCACTATGTCTTGAAGCAAATGTTTCTTGTAATTGGGCACTAGGTACAACATTTGGTCTAGTGTGATGTTCGATTTCATCTTGCTAAGATCCTTCCACAGGTTATATTCCTTCATAGCATTGCTGGTCTTCTCCTTGTTAGTGTGCCCACCTTGGCTTTTGTACATTCTTTCTTCTTCCTGTTTCATCTCCCTTTCCTGACTTTCCCTTGTTAGTTTTCCTATTTGGATTCCTTCTAGATTTTCTTCCATTTCCTTTCTCGTGAAAATTTCGCTACTATGGGCTATACTTGGCTCCAGTTTTGGCACTTCATTATCCTTTCTTCGGTTGCTCAAGTGTTGCACGCCAGCTTCTTTCGTGCTTCAATTTCTTCATTTTTCTTGCTCAAGTTTTTACTTTCTAGATCTTCCTCAATATTTTCTCCTAGTGTCGGGTTTTCTTGTATTATCCTCACCATCCCTTGTGTGCTCTGCACCAACTTGGTGATTTGTTCGTGGACTCTCTCTTGCCCTGCCCACTAGTCTAGCTTCTGGTTTTGTTCTAGTTTGTCATTCCTACCTATCAGCGTCTTGACAAGTCCTTGTGATCTTGTCATCACAACAATCACCTTTGGTGGCTCTTATTATTCTTTACCTTCCCCATGGTCCACTTTTACAATGTTTACACCTACATCAACTCCTGTTGGGTTTGCCTCCCTTTGTAGCCTTACCTCTTGGAGTTCTTACTGTGATGGTACTGAAATATGGGGCAATCATTTTCTCTATTTCCTAGACCATTGTAGTAGAAACAAACTTCCCTTGGTCCAAATCTACCACCTCCTCTTCCATATGGTCTATTGCCTTCTTGCGGTTCTGTGGGGCGACCTGGTTAACACCTGGGGTTCGCTACTGCTACCTTTCCACCATCACCCTCATATTCCTATTCCAAGTATTATAGAAACATGTCTTTTTCAATGTGATTGTTCCTCCCATCGCCAATAGTGCATATCTACTGTGAGTGTTCCTTAACTAACACTCCTCCTTTATGTGACCTTGATTGTTACACCTTTTGCACTAGGTATGTGGTCTGAGTCTAGATCTTGTTCTTCCTCTGGAAATCTTGGCTAGGGTGGCCTTTAGTTCTTACTGAACATTTAATACCTACCTCCTGCCTTTCTATTTCTAGGGCTTTCACTCTTCAACATTTGACTCCTAACTAGACTCTCATTTCGAGGTGTCTTCTCTCGAATTTGACTTGGAAGTTTCTTTCTCCTTTTTTCTTTTTTCCTTCTTGTTCTTGGGGTCTTTGTTCATTTACTTTAATATTCCCTCACCTCTGGTAGCTCCTACCACCACACCACTTGTTCAAAGGTGAGGGCATCCAAATCATATGAGACAACTGCTCTCTAGAGCTTTTCCCTCACACGAACCATTGGCTCAACGTGGCTAGAGCAGGTTTGTTGGGCTTATCCAGGCACATCAACATTGCTCGAAATTCAGCTGCATAGTCTTTTATTGGCCTCTTCTTCTAAGTTAACCTCTATAGCTTTTTTAGCAGTTCTAATATGGTCTTGTGTTTCCTAAATCGTTTTAGGAAGGCCTTCTTCAATTCTTTAAATCGTTTTAGGAAGGCCTTCTTCAATTCTTTAAATTTATGGAAGTGCTCCATACCATATTGTGCATACCTATTGGCCTTGCCCCCTGACATTGTCGTAAAATACTATGTCTTTTGCGGTAACAAAGCTTTGGTGGCTATAGGAATCTGGTTTTGAAGACAAAGATGTGGGCATCTGGATCCTCCTCCCTCTTGCCCCTGAACTTAGGGTACTTGAGAGACATCCTTCTCACAGCTATAGATTCTTCTTCTTCTTGAGCATCTTGCCTCTTGTTTTGTTGCTCTTGATGATCTCATTAATGATTCCTCAAAGGTTTGTGAATCTATCTTTCCAGTTGGCGTGAAATCCCTTCTATGAGTCTTCTTCGATGATGGAGTTGTCCTTCATGCTCTGTAGCCTCAACTTGTCTACAATAGTGCCGCATTGCTATGTTTGAGCTACCTTCATTCTCTACTTGTTCATGAAATACACAGCATGCGCATAAACTGTGCTGTACATATGACAATAGAATTTAATTAGAAAAAGTCGAGGTTAAAACACCAGTTTTTTTAACTGTACAACTTACTGTATAATGTGTTACTTTACTCTCTCCCCAAGAACCTAGCACACTTTTGGTGAATTCTACAATATGTTGTTGGAATGATGCTCGTTCTTGGGTAGTTGTGCTACTTTGATTCATAATGCGAACCATGTTATTGAAATTTATCCAAAGCTATTTGCACATATTTACAAGAGCTAGCATTGGATAATCTACATTTGTGGTGATTGCACATAGGTCTCTCCAGAGTCCCCAATTCTTCTTTGAATTCTCTATGTTTACTAGCTTCTCCAAAATTCTCCTTGCCTTTGCTCCAGTCATGGAGACCTTTTGAGCAATGTCGTATGACATACCAGAGGCCTGCTTATTCACTTCAATTTTCATGTTTCCGCCATGGCAGTACAGAGAACTCAAAAGATGCTCTAATTTACAAGGACTACAACTTTTCTCTCTTGTGTAGTCATTGTGAATGCATAATCGATAGGACACTTAAGCAATCAAAGATTCTCGTGAATGCATGAAGTGTGTAAAAGTGAATATTCTTTAGTGGAAAATTAATGATGGGGCTCAAATTTAAATTCCTGTTTGGTTCTCCTAGCATATTGAGACATGACACCTTCCACCCATCTTGCATTTGGTTGTTCCTCATCTTGATCGTGAGTTGACTCGGTTGGATCTACTGCATGCTGCTTCTTCCCTTCTTCTTGGGACCTTTCGAGGCATCCTTTCCAACAAAACCAACCTTTTGCTTACCTTCACCTTTCGAGGCATCCTTCCCAACAGAACAACCTTCTGCATATCTTTTCCATTTGTCTTTTTCTATATAGGAATAGCAATCTGAGTATTGCAGTATGCACAAGGCCATCTTGATGTCGTGCCTTGAGCATAACCCATCATGCATTTAATTGTCTTCAAATCTCCCCCAAGATGCCAATCCACCTTGAACGTTCCTATGTTTTCTACATCTAAAAGTTGACCATCAATTTGCTTTTTTATTACATTTGTTATCCAGGGAGTCCTTTCAAACATCCATGTCAATAACTCATGTGTCTCCTTTGTGGTACCTCAAATGCACCAAGACACCAGACCGCTTTCTCAGATTGCACACTAAAACTTAGCTTAGTAGTCTTTTCCCATGCACATATCATGGCCTCATTCATGAGCGTAATGCTCATACGTTCCAACTTCTGACATTTAACAATTTGGCACTCATCTAGCTTGAGCACAAATGAAAGTGTGCTCCCCAAAATTGCAAATAAACAATAATTTACAATATTCAAAACAAAATAATCGTCTTCATTTTATACTGAAAAACATGAATAGTAGCAATTGCAAGTTCTCACCTTTTGGTGAAAGACCATAGAACTTCACCATAGCTTGTTGTAGTCTCTCAATATGAACAAAGATGTTATTGTACACATCATAGAGTGAAATTCTCTACTTGTTGTCTTTCTTTTCTTTTTGCTCGACCCTGTGTCTAATGTTAGTGTGCCCTCAACGTGATAAAAGTGTCATATGGCTCACTGCAGTACATCATTATTGATACGCTTGACATTATGAATCATCTTGAGTGTAACAAATGGTTTTAATTAGACATGATGGGATGCCATTTTCTACAGTCTACTTCTCTTCTGCACAACCTCCTTCCCATGAACAAAAGGTGTCATAATAGGTGTTGGCATCTCAATGGGCCACTCTCATCGCACATAATAGGCCCCTGATCCCTATGCTTGCGATGGGTCTCGACACATAGAGTTGATCATATCTCAAGTCTGGTCTGTAAATGACATTGTCTCAAATCTGGTCTGCAAATGACATTGTCCATACATGTCATAGCATCCTCTAGAACCCTCCCTATGCCCGGCGATGGGTCTCTAGCACATAGAGTTGATCATATCCCGAATCTCATTTGCAGTGGCATTGGCTATACATGCCATAGAAGCCTCTGGAACTTTCCTATGAATCCTCCATCTATGAGGATCTCCCTAAGAAAAATCAACAAAAATGGAACGCTAGAATCCATGGGCAAGGGAAAATGTAGGTGTGTGCAAAGTATGCATTGATGAGAGAGGATGCAATGCTAGCTATGGACAAAAATCCTGAGAGAAAAAAAGGTGAGGCATGTGATAAATGAAATTTAAAGTATACCTGAAGCTACAATATAAACCTGTGATTATACGAGATTCTCGTGGCTAATAGTGTTTCTTTAACATAATTCTTCCGACACTCGTGGAGATATAAAAAATGTCTCTACACAACATTTGACTCTGTTTACAAACATTTAGTGATATAAGCTAGGTATGGTTGAAAGTGTTTCTTATAAATTCCTATAAGTATTGTTGCTAAACCCCCATTGCTAGACCCCCATATGCCTTGTAGTATGGTTTCAGAAAGTGTCGCTATGTATGTCTCTTAGGGAGGCGCTAGACCCCCATATGTCTTGTAGTGTCTAATGGCCTAAATCAAAGTGATCTAGGATGGAATGAAATAAAGAGGTTTCTTTGCCAAAGGTTTTGTCCTCCATGGTTTCATGAAGTCAAAATGAATGAGTTATGCATAGAGTTCATAGAGAGTCTTGTGCACATAGAGCAATATCCATGCATAAGGCACTCTAGGAATGCATAGAGAGCACACTCTACGTATGCATAGATCTCATACAGAGGTAACTGCATGTATAGTACACTCTATGTATGCAAAGAGATCATAGAGATCTCTATGCATGCATTAAGAGATCTATTCTTATGAAAGATCCCTTTTGTATGTGTGCATAGAGATCATAGAAAGCCCTATGCATTTGTAGAGAGATATATACATGCATAAACATAGAGAGATATATACATGCATAAACATAGAGAACTTGCTCTATGCATGCATAGATCTCATAGAGATCCCTTTGCAAGCAATATTGTGCACTCCATGAATGCATAGAGCTCATATAGAGCCCTATGTATGTGTAAGGAGCACTCTATACATGCATAGATCTCATAGAGAGCCCTATGTATGTGTAAGGAGCACTCTATACATGCATAGATCTCATAGAGAGCCCTATGTATGTGTAAGGAGCACTCTATACATGCATAGATCTCATAGAGAGCCATATGCATAGAAAACTATATACATGTATAGAGCATTCTATGCATGCATAGAGCTCATGGAGAGCTCTATCCATACATAGAGTGCCCTAGAGAATCAAGGGCTATGGATACAAAGATATCCCTAGAGAATAAAAGGCTATGGAAACTCTCTACTTGGCTCTCTATGCATACATAGAGAGACCTAGAGAATCAAAGGCTATCAATAGTAGCCTAACGTTTTGCCATTCTCATCTAAGAAATTTGGATGTTTGATCTCCTTACACCTCCAACATGCTGTAGGAAATGAGAGAGAATCAAAGGTTATCTATACCAGCCTAACTTTTTTATATGCATAGCCAAGAAGGTTAGAGTCATCAACCACGACCTATGGACATGACTTCTTATAAAATTTGGTATCCGTATGAAAGTAAACCATGTAGAACAAAATGATAGGATCTCCTCCATTGTTGAAATAATGAAGACCATGTCATGGCATGGATAGAGAATCAACCTTCCCAATAACCATATTTGCAAAACAAATCATAAATGGCCTCCTTGGACTTAAAAATTATGAGATAAAACCCCATGTTATGGCATGGACAAAGAGATAAACCCCCTTACTGAATGATACAAACTCTTGATAGCTAACTCGCTATGGATATCCCCCACTTTCCATGTTTGAAATTGGGAGGCTTTCACCATTGGTCTTCCCAAAACATATAGGGTAACTCATATGTGCATTAATTCTTTCGTACTTTTGAGAACAAGCTCTCCTTCAACAACAAGGTACAATAGCTAGCCCTTGAGGATGTCCTTATCTCTCCATGTTAACCTTGCATAAAAATTACATACATCCTTTGTGATGGATGCAACTTTGGGGAATATAACTCCACTCTAGGTAGCTTGCACTTTAAGATTCATGTTTCCGTAGCATTCCCCTTTTTCAAAAAAAAAATTACATCCATGAGTATTTTTTGTACCCCATCTGAGTGTGCTTCTAGTACTAGTTTCTAAGAAGGACCATATATTGAAATATTTATTTTTGCCACATTTCCCCTAAGGAAGACTCTATTCTCTATAGCACAAGTGTTGAAAGGGGTATTTCCGACCCCCCATCTTTTAAGATCTTATGCAAACATATTATTTAGAATAAAAGCCTTGAAAACTAGCTCTTTGCTAGCTTGCAACTCTCCTTTTACAAACCAACGTATGAATATTTTGTTAGTAACTTTCCTTTTACAACAAAAGCATGAATATTTTGGTAGCAAATTTTCAAATAATATTGGAAAAGATTACAATTAGTATTATTTTTCTTTTCACTTCTTCATCCTTGTCCATCGATGTTTTTTAAAAATTGATCAAATTTATATCTACTTAATAAAGGAAATCAAAATCCTTTAAAAAAACTAGATAGTGGAATCCATTAATTCAAAAATAAAGAAAGGAAACAATAGTCTAATGCAATTATGTACTCAAGTTTTTTTGTGAATCTATTTAAACAAAGAGGTTTGGCCTTCTTGAAATTGAGAGAGAGAGAGAGAGAGAGAGAGGGTAGAGATGAAACCTCTTGTTTTTGGGAAAACCATCAAGGTTTCATGGGGCAAGTTTTCAAGAAAAGAAGTGAAAGCAAACTTTTCTTCTAGGTGACTTGAGTTACAACCCATTTGATATCCAAGGTAAATTGTTTTGGAAAAAGTGTACCACTATAAATTTTTTCCCCCAAGCTTGAAAAGTCATTATTCATACAAATTAAATGATAGAGGTAATGTAGGAAAAACATTTTCTCTAGAAATTGCCAAACTTTAAATTAAAAATTGTTTGTTTAACTATGAAAGTGCAAGCCAAGACTATCAAAACAAGTACATATTCGCAAGGCACGTCAAAGAAATTTATTGAGATCTCATTTTTTCTTGAGTGAACTACTCTCCCTCTCTCTAGGTGTCTCTCTCCCTCACCAATTTGATATCTCATCTTTCCTTCAGTGGGCCACTCTCTCTCTCTCTCTCTCTCTCTCTCTCTCTGTCTCTTTCTAGGTGTGTTTTTTCCCCTCCTTATTGAGATCTCATCCTTCTCATATTCTCTTGAGTGGACAACTATCTCTCTCTCTTTCTCTTTAGGTGTATGTCTCTCCCCTCCTTTCAAACCAACAAAAAGAGCCCAAAAATTTGGGGTTCATTTCAAATCAATAAAAAGAGCCCAAAAAACAAAAAAAATGGGCCTCTTTTCAAACCAACAAAAGGAGGCCAAAAAATTGGGGCTTCTACATGCCCAAAAAGTTGAGGTGTGTGTGTGGGGGGGGAGAGAGAGAGAGAGAGAGAGAGAGAGAGAGAGAGAGAGAAGCCCTATTCTAATTTCACATGAGCTTTAGGGTATGCAGGTGCAAATTTACAAATAAACATGTAAGCCTGAAGTTACTATTTTGATGATTTGTTGTGCAAGATGTTTACTAATGTACTTAAAGAGTAGTTTTCAAAGTACTCGGTTTTCTCAAACCGCTGTGTGCGTGTGGGGGTAATCTCTCAAACAATTAATAAAACAATTTTTTGAGCCATATGACATTCTCTCTAGGTGCGTTCCAACTTTCAAGATGTAAGAGGGGAGACTTGGCTCCGGACGGCATGGCTCATGTATGTCTTCATGAGGTCTGAGGTGACGTGTGTAGTTTAATCAAGATTCAACGAAAGGAGTTCAAATGCAACATTCATTCTGTGGGGTGAGACGCCATGAAAATAGACGTGCGAAACTGGATCATAAGTGTAAAATAATATAATTGACATTTCAAAACGTGCGAAACTTTGATATGGTTTTGAACTCAAGTATAGTATAACTAGCATTTCAAAGATACACCGCGTTATCAAATTCCAAAACGTAGCCGCCTGCGGTGTGAGGCAGAACCACCGGCATGCACATCTAAGAAATTTGGATGTCTGATCTTCTTACACCTCCAACATGTTGTAGGAAATGAGAGAGAATCAAAGGTTATCTATAGCAGCCTAACTTTTTTATATGCATAGCCAGGAAGGTTAGAGTCATCAACCACGACCTATGGACATGACTTCTTATAAAATTTGGTATCCCTATGAAAGTAAACCATGTAGAACAAAATGATAGGATCTCCTCCATTGTTGAAATAATGAAGACCATGTCATGGCATGGATAGAGAATCAACCTTCCCAATAACCATATTTGCAAAACAAATCGTAAATGACCTCCTTGGACTTAAAAATTATGAGATAAAACCCCATGTTATGGCATGGACAAAGAGATAAACCCCCTTATTGAATGATACAAACTCTTGACAGCTAACTCGCTATGGATATCCCCCACTTCCCATGTTTGAAATTGGGATGCTTTCACCATTGGTCTTCCCAAAACATATAGGGTAACTCATATGTGCATTAATTCTTTCGTACTTTTGAGAACAAGCTCTCCTTCAACAACAAGGTACAACAGCTAGCCCTTGAGGATGACACTCCTTATCTCTCCATGTTAACCTTGCATAAAAATTACATACATTCTTTGTGATGGATGCGACCTTGGGGAATATAACTCCACTCTAGGTAGCTTGCACTTTAAGATTCATGTTTCCTTAGCATTCCCCTTTTTCAAAAAAAATTTACATCCATGAGTATTTTTTGTACCCCATCTGCGTGTGCTCCTCTTCCTAGTACTAGTTTCTAAGAAGGACCATATATTGAAATATTTATTTTTGCCACATTTCTCCTAAGAAAGACTCTATTCTCTATAGCACAAGTGTTGAAAGGGGTATTTCCAACCCCCCATCTTTTAAGATCTTATGGAAACATATTATTTAGAATAAAAGCCTTGAAAACTAGCTCTTTGCTAGCTTGCAACTCTCCTTTTACAAACCAACGTATGAATATTTTGTTAGTAACTTTCCTTTTACTACAAAAGCATGAATATTTTGGTAGCAAATTTTCAAATAATATTGGAAAAGATTACAATTAGTATTATTTTTCTTTTCACTTCTTCATCCTTGTCCATCGATGTTTTTTAAAAATTGATCAAATTTATATCTACTTTATAAAGGAAATCAAAATCCTTTAAAAAAATTAGATAGTGGAATCCATTAATTCAAAAATAAAAAAAGGAAACAATAGTCTAATGCAATTATGTACTCAAGTTTTTTTGTGAATCCATTTAAACAAAGAGGTTTGGCCTTCTTGAAATTGAGAGAGAGAGAGAGAGAGAGAGAGAGAGAGAGAGAGAGAGAGAGGGTAGAGATGAAACCTCTTGTTTTTGGGAAAACCATCAAGGTTTCATGGGGCAAGTTTTCAAGAAAAGAAGTGAAAGCAAACTTTTCTTCTAGGTGACTTGAGTTACAACCCATTTCCAATGTAAATTGTTTTGGAAAAAGTGTACCACTATAAATTTTTTCCCCCAAGCTTGAAAATTCATTATTCATACAAATTAAATGATAGAGGTAATGTAGGAAAAACATTTTCTCTCGAAATTACCAAACTTTAAATTAAAAATTGTTTGTTTGACTATGAAAGTGCAAGCCAAGACTATCAAAACAAGTACATATTTGCAAGGCACGTAAAAGAAATTTATTGAGATCTCATCTTTTCTTGAGTGAACTACTCTCCCTCTCTCTAGGTGTCTCTCTCCCTCGCCAATTTGATATCTCATCTTTCCTTTAGTGGGCCACACTCTCTCTCTCTCTCTCTGTTTATTTCTAGGTGTGTCTCTTTCCCCTCCTTATTGAGATCTCATCCTTCTCATATTTTCTTGAGTGGACAACTATCTCTCTCTCTCTTTCTCTTTAGGTGTATGTCTCTCCCCTCCTTTCAAACCGACAAAAAGAGCCCAAAAATTTGGGGTTCATTTCAAATCAATAAAAAGAGCCCAAAAAACAAAAAAAAATTGGGCCTCTTTTCAAACCAACAAAAGGAGGCCAAAAAATTGGGGCTTCTACATGCCCAAAAAGTTGAGATGTGTGTGTGTGTGGGGGGGGGGAGAGAGAGAGAGAGAGAGAGAGAGAGAGAGAGAGAGAGAGAGAGAAGCCCTATTCTAATTTCACATGAGCTTTAGGGTATGCAGGTGCAAATTTACAAATAAACATGTAAGCCTGAAGTTACTAGTTTGATGATTTGTTGTGCAAGATGTTTACTAATGTACTTAAAGAGTAGTTTTCAAAGTACTCGGTTTTCTGAAACCGCTGTGTGCGTGTGGGGGGTAATCTCTCAAACAATTAATAAAACAATTTTTGAGCCATATGACATATTCTCTAGGTGCGTTCCAACTTTCAAGATGTTAGAGGGGAGACTTGGCTCCGGAGGGCATGGACCATGTATGTCTTCATGAGGTCTGAGGTGACGTGTGTAGTTTAATCAAGATTCAACGAAAGGAGTGCCCATGAAAATAGACGTGCGAAACTGGATCATAAGTGTAAAATAATATAATTGACATTTCAAAACGTGCGAAACTTTGATAAAACGTAGCCTAAGCAGAACCACCGGCATGCACATTACTATGTATAAAACCAGCTACGGCCACATGAGTCGTCGTGTTAGCTCAAAGCTTAATCTGTACTACTCAGCGCCTTGTCTAAGCTCTTTTAATTGCAGTTTTATCTCACTTAATTTGGACAGTTCCCCTTTAATAATTAGCTCAAATCCTTTCACTGTCCTCCTCCGGTTACTAGCCAGCTTTCAGTACTATCTCCCATCGTCTAATTAGCTCGGTTACTTTAAGCCCACTAGTAGGTAGTTAATCTAACCTTTGCTAATTGTATCAACATGGGTGCTCCTCGCCAGCACAGACCACATGCAGTTGTAATCCCATTCGCTGCACAAGGCCACATCGGACCCATGATGCATTTATCTATAAAGCTAGCTTTAGAAGGCTTCATTATTACGTTCGTCAATACACAGCACAACCATGCACTCTTGAAGCATATGCAGCCCAGTTTGAAAGAGCAAGGCCTTGACATACGCTTTGCAGAAATCAAGGACACGAGAGAGAACGGAAGCACGAGTGGGCAAGACAACCTTGTTGAGCTGGCCAAGTCTTTCATTAGCTTGAAACCGGTGCTTGAAGAGCTGGTGGAAAGTCTCCTCCAATTGGAGGACAGCCCGGTCACATGCATGATTTCGGACCTTCACCTCTACATCACACAAGACATTGCGACCAAATTCGGCCTCGGAAGGCTTGCTTTTTGGACTGCTTCTGCTGGTACCATTGCATCCACCATGGCCATTAACCAAGGGCACCGATCTCCCGAGGGTAGGTATTTATCATCCTCTAATTAGCAAATAATGCCGAAGTGGGTTTCTAACTCCTGCGATAATTGTTGCTGAAACGATATTTAAGAGCACACAATTAAGAAATTCTATGGAGAAACGAAAGCGAGGCTAGTCGTTTAATTCTCAATTACAGCGGTGTTGATTATCTAGGAATTATGATAACACCAAGCTTTTGTGGTGGTGATTATGCTCCTTAGTTGGTTATCCGAGCAACCGGGTTCTCTTTTAATAAGTGTCATGCTTTTGCAGAGCCCAAGCGTATAACGTGGGTCCCAGGAGTGCCGCCGCTGAAGGTGACGGAGCTCAACACGTTTTTGCAGTGCTTTGATCCGGAAGACTTCATGTTTGATGCTTTTCTGCAGTCTTACAAAAGGCTAAAGGAGACCACATGGATCGCGATCAACACGTTCGAAGAGCTTGAGCACGCTTCGTTGGAAGCCCTGAGAAAGGAGAATAATACCATATACACAGTGGGACCTCTGCTACCACCTTCCTATTTCAAAGAGGGTGGAGATGGGTTGGACTCCTATCAGACAGCTACCCTTTGGCCAGAAGACCACGCTTGTTTGAAATGGCTTAACCAGCAAGAGCAGTCTTCTGTTTTGTATGTTTCTTTTGGGAGTATTGCCGTCATGTCCGCCGAACAGTTTGAAGAGCTGGCCTTGGGCTTGGAGGCTAGCCAAGTAGCTTTGCTATGGGTTATCCGGCCGGACCTCATGCACGGAGACACGGCCCTTTTTCCAAAAGGCTACCTGGAGAGGGTACAGGGGCGTGCATGCTTTGTGGATTGGGCCCCTCAGCTCCAAGTGCTCACCCACCCTGCAGTGGGAGGTTTTCTTACCCATTGTGGTTGGAACTCCACAGTAGAGAGCATCTGTGCTGGGGTGCCCATGCTTGGCTGGCCCTACTTTGCGGACCAAATGCTCAATCATAGGTGCTCTATGGACGCTTGGAATGTTGCGCTGGAACTTGAGGCAGATCAAGATGGGCTCGTACATAGAGATGAGGTGGGTAGACAAGCTCGAGCCCTCATGCAAGCAGGAGACGCTTCTTCACAACTCAAACAAACAGCATCTCATTGGAAAAAGGCTGCCCAAAAATCCATCGAGGCTGGGGGGTCGTCCAACCTTCAATGGAAGCAACTCATCAATGCTATGGCCCAACCTTATCGATCCATCTCATCACATGGGTTGAAGACTTTTTGAAAAAAAAGTTTCATTTAAATATGGTTTTCCAAATAAAAACATTCTTTAAAATTTATTACGTTTCTTTCTTTTTGCATTTGAAAAGGATTTTCCAAAAATTGAGTGCGCTCTAGGTTGCATTGAGCCTGTCCACTAAGGCAACAACTTTTTGACATGGTCATACCTGTGTTCGTAGAAGAAGACAACAAAAAAATTGATTAAAGTTCTCAGCTTACGGGACCACGAAGGAGAACTAGTTAGGGTTAGAACACCACTTCAGATAATTTGGGAAAATCCCATTTCCCATTTGATAAATTGACCTTTTAAAAAAGTGTTAATTTGTTTTTGGCATGCATTGTCCTTATTTTTGTCACGAATTGTCTTTATTTTAGCTAGTTTCACGTTTCTTGTTGCTTTTCACTATATGTAAGAAAAAGGTGGAAACCCTCAACATAAGTACTACTACATGACATTGTATGAAAATATCCACAATCATATTGTACAATGGATAAAACATATCTTTGCAAGCATAGTGGTATTTTTAAAAAAGTTTATGTAGATTGTGATTATTATTTTAATAAAAATCTCATACTTGTGCCTCTATTATTGTGGTATTTAAGAATAGGCTTTAAAACTTCAACATTACAAAACTCTTAGAACCACTAAAAGCATGTCATAGTAGATGGTTAGCAGTCTTGTGTTCAACTATAGAAAAATGCCACACAGAGGAGAGTATCTCAAAGAAAGAGGGTGTTCAAAAACACCATTTCTTGTGCCTATAGGATTATGGTATTTAGGAATATGCTTTAAAACTTCAACATTACAAAACTCTTAGAACCACAATAAGCATGTCATGGTAAATGGTTAGCACTCTCGTGTTCAACTACAGAAAATCCCATTTCCCATTTGATAAATTGACCTTTTAAAAAAGTGTCAATTTTCATGTTTTTTGGCATGCATTGTCCTTATTTTCGGCATGAATTGTCTTTATTTTTGCTAGTTTCACCTTTCTTGTTGCTTTTCACTATATGTAAGAAAAAGGTGGAAACCCTCAACATAAGTACTACTACATGACATTGTATGAAAATATCCACAATCATATTGTACAATGGATAAAATATATCTTTGCAAGCATAGTGGTATTTTTAAAAAAGCTTCAGTGTGACTGTAGATTGTGATTATTATTTTTATAAAAATCTCATACTTGTGCCTCTATTATTGTGGTATTTAAGAATAGGCTTTAAAACTTCAACATTACAAAACTCTTAGAACCACTAAAAGCATGTCATAGTAGATGGTTAGCAGTCTTGTGTTCAACTATAGAAAAATGCCACACATAGGAGAGTATCTCAAAGAAAGAGGGTGTTCAAAAAAACCATTTCTTGTGCCTATAGGATTATGGTATTTAGGAATATGCTTTAAAACTTCGACATTACAAAACTCTCAGAACCACAATAAGCATGTCATGGTAAATGGTTAGCACTCTCATGTTCAACTACAGAAAAATGACACACATAGGAGGGTATCTCCACAAATAGTTCAAACAATATTCATTTGGTGTATAACTCTTGCGACTGCATGGCTTCAAGTGCTTCAACTATGTGTCTTCAAGTTATCAAAGACGATGTGTATCTCAAAGAGATTCTGGTGTTTAGAAACACAGTTTTGAAGCTTCAGTGACAACCACCTCAAATCACCAACAACAATAAATTTCCATTAATAAAAAATATATATTCAACATTTTTCATTATACACAATAACACATTCATTTGGTGTATAACTCTTGCGACCACATGGCCTCAAGTGCTTCAAGTATGTGTCTTCAAGTTATCAAAGATGATGTGTGTCTCAAAGAGATTTTGGTGTTTAGAAACACCGTTTTGAAGCTTCAGTGATGACAACCTCTCAACAATAACAAATTTACATTAATCAAAAATATGTGTTAAACACTTTTCATTATACACAACAACATATTCATTTGGTGTTTAACTCTTGTGACCACATGGCCTCAAGTGCTTCAAGTATGTCTCTTCAAGTTAACGAAGATGATGTGTATCATCTCAAAGAGATTTTAGTGTTTAGAAACACTGTTTTGAAGCTTCAGTTGTTGTTGACGAACACTTCAAATCACCAACAACAATAAATCTCCATTAATCACAAATATATGTTCAACAACTTTCATTATTACACTCAACATCATGCTATAATAAATATTAATTTCATGTAAAAATGTTGTCATGACCATCTAACTTGCTTCAATTATTTGTCTAGTTCAAAATTTTTGAGAGAAAATGAATCTTAACAACGTGAACATCACTTATTAAAAGTCTAATAATTTGATATATGGTACTTGTATCCACTTTAGCCAAGGTACTTCAATTCAGTGTTCTCAATTTATCAAAAGAAAGATTACACATATTACATCACCATGGTGCAACTCTATTGTCCAAGTAAGTAGTTCATCCAATCCCCCAAACCAATGAAAGAATTTTGTATATCCTACAAAATAAATTAAACCATGTGGGCCAACCATTTGCTTAGGCCTTATGATGACTGGGTGTCCATAGGACCAATCTACTCATGCAAGTGTCCTTTAGTTGTCATTGTGGTGTGACGCCAAGGAGGCCTATGTCTGTCTAGCCATAGGGTTCTCATCCTTTGTATTAGCAAAATGAGACACTAATCAAGCTTTCCCATCAAAATATCAATACAAACCAATTAAATAATTATTTTTATCATACAAACCAATTTAATATTGATAACATTAATTGCAAAAAATGGAATTAAGGATTCAAGATAGATATTGCATAATACAAGCCATTCAATCATATCAAATTACATGAGAAGACTGGAGTCACCGAGTTGATAGAGAACAAGCAATTGAAAATAGTTAAATCTTGAGAAAATGGAGTGTTAATCAAGTAGTTAGCCTTATACATAGGATTTTAGAGTTGTTTATGGATCTTGCAATATAGTAATATAACTATGCATGGTCTTTGGAGTGAGTTTCTAGTTGAGATTGTATTGCCTTTGAAGTTGCTTTACATAGCTCTTGGCTTCACAAGGCTTGATCACTGAGCCTTTGAGTCCCAATTTCTCTGCAAGCAATATGGATTGTACTCCCTTCATGGTTGTTATAGATGGAGCACTCCTTTAACAACCTCCCTTTATCATGGTTTGATACTATCTTTTCCTTGTGGCCTTGACTTCGAGTAGTGTAGCCACTTGTATTGCCCCTTCACTCCACTAAGATCTCGCACATGTTTTGAAAGCCTTCCTGTGTTGTATTGTATATCTAACCAACATTTATTTTCCTCCATCCACTCTGCTAAGGTAAACACAAATGTAAAGTTCATGACCTTGACTATAGGTGTTTGTCCATAAGGTGAAGAGCTTATCGTTGTACGAACGTTAGAAACATGATGAAGTGTGCAACCAAGTATAGTAGTAGCTCTCCCATGAGAACATTGTCTTCCACATGCACATTAAATGAAGGAGAAAATTTACAACTAGATGCAGGGTTAACACATCAGCGTTCTTCTTACATCACAGTCAAAGACCTTTGATGCATAAGCTAATGGTTTTAAAAATGCTTTCACACCTGGATTATCTAGATGACATATTTTTTCAGTCGCACATGTTTGGCATTGACCTTGTCCCCAAACCATAAAGAATGGAAGCTTCCCACTTGCCTCTTTTTCTAAAACCTTTATGACATCTACCACATAATTATCATTTGTAGCCGACCATATTCCCACATTGAAGTTATCCACTAATGTCTTTAAGAATTCCAAACATCCTGATCGTAGAACAAGATACTCATTGCCGCAATTCAAGCGCTGTAGTTTTTTGGACTTCTACCAACAACGGCTCAAAAGTAATCCACACAAGCTAAATATAATTGTTAGCATTGGCCTACTAGTAGAACATGTGTTCGGTTCAACATGCACATTAGGAGAAATGTGGACTCAATTTTGGGCCCTATAAAGAAGTGCCAACTCAGATTAGAAAGAGAATAAACAAGGTTTAAAACATATCCAAATTTGCAATTCGGCTCATTTTTTTACTATTATATTAATTAGTTTAAATATATTAAAATATACGTATTCTTTCAATGAGGTTTCATCTCATGAGGCGACATTCTTTTTTGGATGCATGTAAAACTTGTCAGAACCAAGATTTCACAGATTTGAGGTAGTTATGCATTTAATAGATTTGAGGAAAGCTTTAATCATCATCTCGACCGTGGGGGTTTTCCTGCTGAAACTAAAAAAAAAGGTCCTTACTAATCGAGTTAATTCTTGTTTCAATTCTTTAATATGTTTTATGATACTAGCTTTGCAAATGAGAACATTAATCCAAATTTGGGGATTTCAATTAATCCACCTTCAACAACACATGAGACACTCAAACTCTCAGTATAACAGTAGTCAAAATGGTGCATGTAAAAGAACATATGATACTTACCATCTTCATGTGGACATACAATCTGAGTACCAGCCTTTGAAGAAGCAAACTAAGAGATTTTTTTTAATGTTATGAACAAAAAGAGCAAAGTAGGAATAATGGAGAGCGTCATTTGGACTTTGTTGAAAGAACGGTAGAGGAGGAGGAGACACACACACAGGAGCAAACCCTAATGTATATTGCAAACCCTAACCATAGAGGGAAGCCATGTCCAACCTCACACAAAGCATAATGCACTAATCCATAATCCACACAACACACAAATGAGTTGTGTCCACACTCTACTAACCCTAGCTAATGTCCACACACTATGACCAGCTGGACACGCGGTCATTTATGTCTCATACATGTTCCTACCTAATCTGCCAGCACATAGCATAGCTGGCTCACACTGACATCGAGCTTGAATCTCAAAGCCACATTTGGATGCAGTGAGACGCATCATGAGATATGTGAAGACCACAGCTCATTATGGTCTACTTTATGAGAGTGGTAAAAGCTTGGACATACATGGCTACACAGATGCTGATTGGGCAGGTAGCGCATATGACAGGAGGTCTACTAGTGGATATGCTTTTACACTTGGAAGTGCTGTGGTGAGTTGGAGTAGCAAGAAGCAACCTACAGTTGCTTTATCCAGTACAGAGGCTGAGTACAGGGGTGCAGCCATTGCTACTTGTGAGGCTGTTTGGTTAAAGAGTCTCTTGGCAGATTTATGTGAGCCTCTTGATGGCAAAGTTGTCATTCATTGTGACAACATGAGCAGTATACAGTTGGCAAAGAATCCAGTGTTTCATGCGAGGACCAAAAACATAGAGGTCCATTATCACTTTGTCAGAGAGAAGGTGCTGGATGGTACAGTTGATCTTCACTATGTGAAGACTGATGAGCAGGTGGCAGACATCTTTACGAAGCCACTTAGCAGGGAGAAGTTTGAGTACTTCCGGACTATGTTGGGAGTACATGGGATGAGCTTGAGGGGGAGTGTTGAGAGTCTTGATATCCCAAGCTCATCTACATCTTCATCGGCAGTACATCATGAGCTTGAGAGGGGCTGTTGAGATTCAAGCTTGATGTCAGTGTGAGCCAGCTATGCTATGTGCTGGCAGATTAGGTAGGAACATGTGTGAGACATAAATGACCGCGTGTCCAGCTGGTCATAGTGTGTGGACATTAGCTAGGGTTAGTAGAGTGTGGACACAACTCATTTGTGTGTTGTGTGGATTATGGATTAGTGCATTATGCTTTGTGTGAGGTTGGACATGGCTTCCCTCTATGGTTAGGGTTTGCAATATACATTAGGGTTTGCTCCTGTGTGTGTGTCTCCTCCTCCTCTACCGTTCTTTCAACAGACTTGTGGACCAATGGGTCAATGTATAGGATCCATTTACAACATTACAAACCTACTACATTTCATGGGTGATGGTAACTTTGCAACATAGAGAAAATGGAAGTTAGAAGTGAAGGGATGAAGACGCGAGTACAGGCTGTAAGGTAATGTTAACTCTTGTTTCATATATATTTATCTTTTTAGATTAGGTTCTTTGTTTGAAACTAGACATAAGCAATCAGATTTGATGTTATTCTATTTTTAGATCTTTACTTCATCTAGAGTCCAAGGTACATTCTCAAGCTGGAGTGCATTACAGTCATTTGGTACGAAAAGGAATAGTGCAAGAGATGCTGTATCAAAAAATCAATGAGAAGCATGTGTCTTCTTTTATGAACAAGAACCAGTTCGATGCAACTCAGGTGCAAGCAATGCTGGATGAGACTGGCATCTCTTAGAAAGTAAATAGTATACTATTTAAAGGCACTAGTAGAGAAATGTCAAAGTAAATAGTATACTATTTAAAGGCACTAGTAGAGAAATGTCAAAGTAAGAAGCATAAAGGTTCGTTACTTCCAAAAGCAATGCAAGTAAAGTTTGCATGCTAACATGTGAATTCAGAGGTGGTTGAGAAGCTTGGTTCACCAGTACATATTGAAGCAACATTCGTTGCTAAATACAGAGAGGTACTCTTTAACCAGCACAATAATATTTTCTTTGATCTTGAAGCTTTGCAAAGTTACGGAGTTCAATTCTTTGAGATTAGTCAAGAAGAATGTGAAGGAGTTCTAAAATTTATTTTGAAACTGGATGAGTGTGAGATTTTAAAGAACAAAAAAATGGAGAGGGTTACTCTCACTCTAATGAACAGGACCTTAGACACACCAATTAGATGATGTAAGATATTTCAGTGTTCAATCGGAGAATAACATATTGCCACTTGGATGTTTTGAGGTATCTTCTTTATCATTGGATATGACTGTGTATTACGTTGAAATAAATTAAACGCGAAACTTGTATTAAACATGAGCTTCTTCCTAGTGACACAGGTGGATAAAGAAGACTTTGAAATTTCGAATGGGGTATTTCATCAAACTACAATTCCATCATTGATTAGTGAGCAAAGAAATGGAAGGGCCCTTCATGTGCATGGGTTCGGTGACTATAAAGTGGAATGGCACATGGCAGGTGATTTGAAAACTGTAAAATGCATGTATAACATAAAAAAAGGTGCAAATGCAAAGAGTCCATGTCTATATTGCATGCCAAGTGCCAAGACTTTAGATCGTGTACTATTGAACAAAGCTCCTGACAGGCATTTAAATGATAAAGATTTCAAAGTAGTGCTTGATATTCCTCTATCTAGAGTGCACATATGCACATTGCATGCACTATGTAGAATTGTAGAGAAGCTGGTGTATTGTACATATACTTTGCATGGACGTTAAAGACTAAAAAAGAATCATTAAAAGTAATCAAAGCAATAGAAAAAGTACTATCAGATATTGTCTTCCATGAGGGGCATGTTAAAATTTAGGAGGACAACAAGCGGTCCAAGCAGCAAAGTACTGAAAGCTAAAAGATTTTTATCATACTGCCTCAAAGACTGTCGAGATAAAAACAAGCAAAAGATGTTCAATCGATGGTGGAAAGATCTACATAATGCAGTCAAGGACATTGGAAATGAAGGTGCAATCCAAAATTGGAAGCCATATGTGTGGATTTCACTTGACAAGATCTTTCACGGAGAAAAAGAGCTGGAGCAATAGTGAGATAAAATTATTTGAAAACATATTAGAGACTTGGAGGAAGGCATTCATTGTAGAATGGAGTGATCAACATGTAACTCATTACATGGTAAGAACTTTAAAAACTGCTGCAATCTCAATAATGTGAGACCAACTAATACATACATCTGCTTTTTTTTTCTGTTTTATCATTGATTGCAGCATATACTATATACTCATACACCATATTTCACAAAGACATACAGTTCATTGTCAATATGGTCAACTCAAGGCATGGAGAAGTCACATTACATAGCAAGAATAGGTTACTTTAAGCACACTAGACATGGTGGAGGCAAGAATCGAGCCAATGGTCTTTTAGAGTTACATCAATGGACTTATAGAGTTACATCAATGGACTTATAGGAAATTGATTCACAAAGCAAAACAAAAAGACACATTCAAGTCCTCATCATTGACACGTGCAATACAATTGATTAATAAAGAAAAGCGACAATGCACTTGGAGCGAGAGAGCGCCATCAGTTGTGGCGTCGCTCAAGAGTCAGGGTGGGAGAAGGTGGTCTAGATGAGGTGGGCTTGATCTTCTTCAGTGGTCTTCCTTCTTCGTCTTCCTTTTCCTCTTCTTCCTCTTCATCTACCACTCGGGGGGGTCACTCTATGTAAAATATCCCTATCGCGTGCGTTCAAGGCCTATATTTTAAATCCCTTATCTGTGAATTTTTTAATCCATATAATATCCCCTTTTCTTTATGAATCTGTAATTTTTTTTGAAAAAAATTTAAATCATACCCTTATGTAAATATATTTTTATAAGTTTCATAAATTAAAAATATGCTTCTGTTGAACTCACGTGATATTCACATTTTTTTGTGAGTGACCCCCCCGAGATCTACCAGGAGATCTATTTTTGGCATTTGCACCATTGGAGACAACAGTTCCGACCAACTTTTTCTTGTCCTTATTAGATATCTTTTTTCATATGAATGCAATGTGTCTGGGTATGTAAATCCCGCTACAATAGCATGCGTTGTATATGACAAGTAGTAGGGGCATCTTAGTGCTTGGCAACCATACCCCTGACCAAACACCCGTAGTGCAAACTGTTTCTCGAGACAAGCACCACCTTCTCAGCATTTGAAGGCACTTCATGTCCACCACAAAACCTGGATAGTACTTTGAATGCAAAAAAAGAGAATTTTGCATTGTCTTTTGAAACTCCTTGTGAAATATAATGATCTGCATTTTAAAATTGTAATCATCATGACACTCATGTCACTGCTTGTTGCTATTGTCAATTTTAAGCAAGTGTCGTAAATTGCACATACCTTTTGATGATTCAAATGTCTTATATATTGAGCAAGAGCAACATCCTTTCGATGACCTGTTGACTTTGAAGTGGAAGCTCCAGATGATCTTGAGCCTCTTGCTCTCTTCAAGACATTATCGTCATATACAAAAACCTGGTACCAATGTTATATGTTTTATTGACACAATCGACAAAGTCCACGTAAATCAAATTCTTATAGTTTGAAAAATCTTTGGCTCTATTACCTGTTGATTTTCATCACCTTCAAGCATGGATCTTGTCCACAAAGGGATCATGGACTTACTAACTTCATGCATAGTAGGTGCCAAAAATTTGCACATATCCACCAAACCAAGACGGTCGGCAATTGTTGTAGCCTCCTCCTCGGAAGGCAATTGGGTTTCATAGGTCGTAGCTTCATCGAACATCTTCTTTAATATCTCCTTGATAGGCAGGTACTCGGAGTCCTGGACTGCAGAATCAACTAGTAGATAATTGTCAACTCCTTTCTCTATCTAGTCCATGTCTGCTAGTCCATGTCTGCTTCACTAAAATTTTCTACGGCAACCAAGCAATAGTCTTCATGAATATTGAAATATTGCATAATGTCTGTTAATAATTCATAATCAGCTTGGGCTGCCATAGTAAAGCTGGGCAAGGAAGGTAGTGACAACTCCCCCTATTCATTCTCATTAGATTGACTGCCTCTTCCAATGAAATAGGTGCTGCATCGAAGGGGATAAGGGATGCATTAGCCTCAAAGGTTTCCTTTTCGGCCTCTGCCCTCTCCTCTACTGGGTCTAAAGACACCTCTTCCTCAACCCCATCATCCTCGATTGGCACTTGAGTGCTTACCAAAGTCACTGTCTCGGGCTCTGAGTCCTCAGTGTATAGAAGATGCAAAAAACAAAGAAAACCATAACTAAATTCGAGCAGGCGACACTTCTTTGAGTGTATTGGTCATTTCTCCTCTACTTTGTTGCTGTAGCTAGGAATCTTTTCACGACAACGGCTAAGCCTCCTCTTCATCACTTTGTCTACTGCAAAATCAGATGGATGAACATATCGTTCACCATTGAACATAACGATATTGGCAAAAACAGTGTCTTCATACTCCTCCTCATGCGCGGTCATCGAGAACAATCCTATAAGAATTAATGACATTCTCAAGAGAAAGCTCCTTGTTGAACATTGAAGATAACTCATACAAACGCTCGTGAGCTTGTGCATTGTACAAGAACATAAACAGCTTTTCTACACAATACTCTTCTACATCGTCATCCGATTCGTAGATAATGTCCAACTGTTTCGAAGATATGCCTTAAAAAAACATTTCATTCAATTAGAACATGCACGCTTATTATACATGTAGTCAGTACCTTGGTGATAAGGAGATTTGGATATACACATGCAAGCCTTTTGCTTGGTACTAGCACCAAAAAAGTGGGGTCAATACCAACTGGTAGAGGGCTCACACAAAATTCACGAGCTATATATTAAAAAAAAAACATACAAGCGGCATATTTTGTATTTTAGTTGTATTTTGAAAGCAGAAATAGTCTGTCTTCCAGGCTTGAAAATTGATGGCCTGCCCTAACCTTCAACATGAAAGCCTATAAACTTACTTGGCCTTCGTATTTATAGAAAAATAATGAAGGTTTTTGCTTTAGTGGAGGGGGGCTCAAACCGGCTCGCCCCCCATCTCATCGTGTGTGTGTGTGTGTGTGTGTGTGTATGTGTGTGTGTTTGTGTGTGTGTGTTTGTTTCTTTTGAGTGTTTTGGAGAGAGAGAGAGAGAGAAAGAGAGAGAGTCGGTAAGAGAGAGAGAGAGAGAGAGAGAGAGAGAGAGAAAGAGAGAGAGAGGGAGGGACGGATGGACGGAGGGAGAGAGAGGTGGACATACTTGTAGAAAAAATTGAAAGCTTTAGTTTTCCAAGACGAAGGGGCGATGGCATTGGTGATGCAGAGGGATGGCAACGTAGGTAACTCAATGCAAATGGGTGTCTTAGCTTATCATAGAGGTGGTTAGCTTTGAGGATTTCCTATTAGACTTAAACTTAGAAGGATTTTAGTTTGCAAATTGTTTTTATGAAATACTGTAAATTTCTAAAAATGTATGTCCCAAATTGCTTGATTTGTTGGTTTGAGAAGAGTCCAATGGGAATTTATGTACATTTCTCAAAAAAAATTTCCTCGAACACCGCTCCCCCAAGGGAGATTTGGGACGTTATCAACTCGTACCACGAGGAGATTTGGGATGTTATCGACTCATACCGCTTGTGCGGACATTTAAAAGGTCAAATGCATTAATGACACATCAATATGGTATGTACTATGTGCTCACTCCTCTCCTTTCTTGCATGTGTTTATTTTTTTCACCTCTGAGTCTCTGACAAAACAGCAAGAGCCAAATGCCACCACCGCCGCCGCTGCTACATCCATCGTGCTCCGACTATATCTGGGTCCTCCTCAATGCCCCCCAAACTGAGCCAAACGCTATCGGCCTCTACATCCATTGCAGGTATTTCAGATTTCTTTCAGACCCTCTATTAACGTTTTGTTGTCTGTTTGTGAATGTTGATAATAGTGTCTGTACAAGGCGGTCAGGGTTTCATTGGGGTCCTTGTGGTCCCATATCGCTTAATACTGACCCCCTTGGCTCACGTTTCCCATGGGTCTAGTACCAAGCGATTAGCAAGTCTCTTGGTACTTACCCTCTTGTGGAATGTTTCCCACGGGTTCATTGGGGTCCTTGTGGTCCCATATCGCTTAATACTGACCCCCTTGGCTCACATTTCCCATGGGTCTAGTACCAAGCGATTAGCAAGTCTCTTGGTACTTACCCTCTTGTGGAATGTTGCCCACGGGTTCAAACCCCGCAGAGCAGGCGCAAACCCTACACAATGTTGGTCATGGGGTCAATATAAAGCAATTATTAGGCCTCTGAATTTCTATTTAATTGATTCTGTCTTGGTACCGACCCCACTGTGATATCTTGTGGTCATGGGGTCAATACCAAGCAATTCAAAGGCCTATGGATTTTTGTCTGTGCATATCGCTTGGTACTGAACCCACTGTGATAACGTTGGTCATGGGGTCAGTACCAAGTGATTGTAAGCCCTCTGGACTCCTGTTTGTTTCATATCGCTTGGTAGTGACCCCATTGTCATAATGTTGTTCATGGGGTCAGTACTACCAAGTGATCCAAAGGCCTCCGA
Organism: Cibotium barometz; assembly: GCF_041138505.1. Lineage (NCBI taxonomy): Eukaryota > Viridiplantae > Streptophyta > Polypodiopsida > Cyatheales > Cibotiaceae > Cibotium > Cibotium barometz. The sequence goes on along the minus strand of NC_141078.1, from coordinate 38,507,466 downwards.
AATTCTATCTGCTTTATATCACGTGGTACCAACCCCACTAAGATAACGTTGGTCATGGGGTCACTAACAAGCAATTCTAAGCCCTGTGGACTCTTGTTTATTTCATATCGCTTGGTTCGGACCCCATTTTCATAATGTTTTTCGTGGGGTCAGTACGAAGCAATTCAAAGCCGTGTGGAGTCATGTTTGTTTTATATCGCTTGGTGGGCGACCCCATTGTCATAATGTTTTCAATGGGGTCAGTACCAAGTGTTTGGGAAATATCCAGACGAGCAAGGTAAAGAGCAAAAAACCCGACAACCCCCCCAGATATCCAACAAGGATAATGCTACACTTTCCCAACACCCCAATGAAGAAGGCACTAGTAGATAGGAATGTGTGCTATGAATATTTCCGACAAATGCGCCATTGCAACGATGGAGTGGTGATGATGTATACGCACACAAATGTTAAACAAGCTTTGTACTAAAAGAGCGAGATGACACTACGACAACCAAGTGAAGCAAAATGTAGCGTGAAATGTGCTTTGTTTATTGAATTTGATGTGCACGCGTTTGATTCATAAAGCAAATTTATGTAGCTTTTATATGAGAAAAAGAGAAAGATCTTATCTGGCCACTTCTGGCTTGATACTGACGAAGCTTTTGCGCACTTGCCGATGATACTCTCCACGAGAAACAATGCCCTCACGGCCCTCAAGGATTGAATTTTACAATGTTTTCAATTTTTGAATACAAACAACTTCCGAGGCTTGCTAACGCATGACTATGTAAGTGGGTGAGTGCGAAGCTAGGAAATTGGACCTGCTTCTTTGTTATAAATATTTTCTCCTCCTCCGCTTCCTTCTTCACATGCAAGGAAATGAGACGAAGTTATTATGCTTTTTCTTTTTTTTTCTTTTTTTTAAAACCCCTTTTGTTAAGTGAAATTGGCGATCAGCTCTTTTTAATGATACTCTTTTTTTTTTAATAAAGAAAAGCTTAAATAAAAAAAACGTGTGATATAAAGGTAATTCCCAGCGCGATGCAGATCGTTCACTGCGATCCAGAGCGTTTCCTCGCGATCCAGATTATTTTCCTCCCATGACAGGTTGGCTGTAGCGGCGCTATAAGGGCTGCTTCGCTTCTTTTTTTCTGCTCGTAGCGCACAACAGCCGGCACATTCTCCTCGTCCTTCTTCATAGCCTCCGCGAGACAGGCTGGCAACAATGACCAACAAAGCTTGCTTTAATCCTCTTGCTCGTAGCACACAGGCCGGCAAAGATTATGGTGACGTTCTCTCTCTCTTGAAGCGCGCGTGCGATTGGCAACAATTCGATTCGATGCATGTGCTGGCGGCAATTTGAATCTACATTGCTTGTCATCAATTTTCTTCTAGCAAGCTAAGGTTTAAAACCTTTAATAATTAAAGTGGGCTAAGCCTAGCCACTAAGGTTTAAGGCTTTTTAATTTTAATAATTAAAGTGGGCTAAGCCTAGCCACTAAGGTTTAAGGCTTTTTAATTTTAAATGGGCCAAGCCCGGTGTCCCACGTCATGGCCGCTCGTGAAAGCTTGCATTGCCTGCAGAATTCACCCCCCCATGCCAAGACCAAGTGAGAGTGTCGAGCGGGATGCATGAATGACGGAAACACGATGCGCTAAAAAAAATGCAACAGTGGCATCCTGCGGGGAAAGCTAGCTGGCTAGTGTGAACCCAGAATCTCCGGTTAGACTAGTGCCTTCTCCATTGGGCTACAGGGTCATGAGCAAAAGACTAGGATCTATAGTGAGAAAGGTAACATCTGACAAGTGAATCAATCGGCGGGTCATGGATAGAATGAGAGAAGCAAAAGTGGAAGGATGGGATGACTTGGAAACCCTTAGAAGACTACCCAACTCCTACTTTCTCATCCCCCTTTATAGCAATTCTCACAGTATCCTCCTCTCCGGCCAATGGTGGAGTCTCCTCATCATCATCAAGGGTAATCTCAATAGAATCAAGGTAAATGCAATAGGAACTCGGTGTACATGAAGAAGTTGAACTCGGGTCATCATCCCCATCACTTTCAACATCAGTAGTAACTCCAGGGCTCACAATAGAAGAAGGGTAAGCAGGAAGAACCGCTCGGGAAGATCCTTTACCAAGAAGCAACCGCCCTCTAGGAATGTCAATAACACAATCAGTCTCCACCATATGCCCAGCGCGACAGTGTGACTCGCAAAACCTGGATGAAACCCTCAGCTCTCATTGGTCGATGATCACCCATATGCAAACTAGTAGTAAGAACTCGATTGAAAGATAATTTGGCCAGGTTGAAGATGTTTAGTAATGATCATTAGGACACTAGAAGTTAGTTCCAAGACATGGTTAAGAGAAAAAATTAATTGTGTGTGTGATCGATGCAAGGGCCAATATATACGACAACATCGTATAAGAATTAAGAATGTCTAGACATATGGTTTTCACGAGGCATTGGCATGACCAAGTGTTGATGACATGGGGGAGAGCTAGGTAACATGGCACACCATTCAATGACATCGAGTAGAGTGCGGAATGTGACAATGCTTCATATGGAAAGCATGTCTGAGAATCATCTTCCCCAACCAATGAATGAGGTGCCTCAACCATTTCCACATAAGAAGGAAGAGAATCTAATCATGGACAACATGGTGAATGGCTTCTTTGGATGGGAGGTCATAGATGATAGTCAGGAAGCTCCAATGTCACAAGAGGAGGAAACCTTGCATAGAGAGGCAATGACCCCTTTGTATGAGGGATGTTCGTACTCCACATTGCAAGAAAACTTGGAGCTATTAAACTTGCAAAAAACTTATGGATGCGCCTACTTAATGAGGGGAGATCCCCACACCACTGAGGTGTCAAAATTCAGTTTTTTATACTCTCCTTGCTAATATTTTGAAATATGATTTCTTATGTTATGCTATAGGCTTCCCAAGAAGATTCTCCCCCCCTCAAAATCTGTTATACTGAACTCACAAGATGGGTGTCATAAAACGCTCTCTATGCTAGGTATAGATTACACAAAAAAACACGCACGTGCTAATGATTGCATGCTATTTTGAGGGGTTAATAAAGATGCAACACAATGTCTACAATGTGGGTAGAGCTGCTATAGGGATGATTTGAAAGGATAAAAAGTTCCTCAGAAGGTTTTGAGACACTTCCCTATCATTCCTTACATCCAACACATGTTTAAATGTAAGGAGATTATAGAACTCATGACATGGCATGCTAGTCATAGCTCAACTGATGGCATCATGAGGAGATGATTCACTATCATGGCAACATGTGGAGCATTAATGGCAAGAGTTTAAAGATGATCCCCGTCACTCACACCTTATCTTGGGCTTGGATGGTGTTAAACCATTGGCTTCAAGTCCACATCATGGTCTACTTGGACTATTGTATTGGTGAATTACAACCTCCCTCCATGGGTGGAAATCAAGAAAGTCCATATCATGCTTGATCTCTTTGTACTAGGGAAGTATAAGGTGGCAAACATGGATGTGTATCTCGAGCCTTTGAGACACTATTGCGAGATATCAAAGTAAATGATGTTTCAAGGCCAATAAATAGGTGTGAGGCAGAGGTGAAAGGAGTTTTGATTTGGATGATGCATGACTATCCCGAGTTCTTGGAGTGCTCAGGTACTTACTTACTGTGGATAACTTTAATCTTTAACCTTTAAACTTTAGCTTTATATCTCTACCTCTCAATCATCTCAATTTTAAAATAGGTTTGTCAACCTCCGGACAGCATGCATGTCCAATTTGTGGACCATCACTTGTTTAGGAAAGACCCTCTACACTTAAGAAGGTGGTGTATGACAAACATCATTAATTTCTTCCTCCTTCATATCCCAGGTATGTGCTACATGAGGTCTCACCACTTGCGATGAGAGGTAGACATTGGTTTGAGGCATGGAGAAGCACCTCCAATCCACCACCCGATGGGAATATCTAAACACTTAATCTTCTTTTGACTTCCATATTAGTGTGACATGAAGATTAGTCTTCTTTCGACTTCCATTTTTTTCTATGTATAGTTTAGTCTTATAATTGCTATATTTGGTTGTGGAGACAAGAAGGTGAGAGGCTATTTACAAAATGGGAAGCTTGGTGATGTATGAATCTTCTCTTTAATTCACTAGGCTAAGTTATATTACATATTTGGTATTCTCATGTGCTCAAAAGTTTGATATTGGTAAATAGTACACATGACTACTATGTATGTAGGTACATATCTATAAAGGAGATAGATCCTGCATCCAATAAGATGGCTTGTCTCAATGCTATTGAGGCAGTGTGTATGATTGAGAAAAACTTTCCTAGAACAATTCTTACTATATCCAAATGCATCTTGTGGTGCATTTAGTTGATGAAGTGTCATTGTGTGGTGTTGTTCATGTTGGTGGATGGATGTTTTTCCTTGAAAGGTTCATATAAAACCTTAAAGAACTTTGTGAGACGAAGCGAAAACCAGAAGAAAGCATGGCATAGGGATGGTTGATGCAAGAGTCTCTTTTGTATATCTCAAAATATGTATCTCGCATAGATTCTTCCATGTCACAATTGTGGAGCAATGCAGGATGATCGACTAAACACTAATGTGCCTCAGGCAAAAGGAAGGCAACGAAGACTGGATGAAGCATTATTCCACAAGGTGAATACATTTTGCATTCTAAATAGTCCCATCATGGAAAAGTACATTGGGAGATACAAGGATGCAATCAAATAGATGAAAGGATGAGAGAAGAGCTTTAAGAAGAGCAAATAGATACTTGCCATGTTGAAATCAATGGATCAAGGTCTTCTATACTAGCAAAACATCTATATAATAAATCTTAATCTTATACTAATTAAACATGATTAAACTAAGGTGGATGTAATCTAAGTTTACTCATGATGATGAGTGTGTGCAATAGGCTCAAGCACAATTAGGTTATAAGATTAAGAGGCTTGAGATGTGTACAAATGATATGATTTCATTGCTTGAAATGGCCCCCTTTTATATAAGGAGGTACACCCTTGTGCTTGTACAACAGTGTGGGCTAAATCCCTTTACTCATGTGGCTTCTTGCTATGCTTCACACTTTCTTGGCTACTCATCTCACTCCCTATCTCTTCCTTGTGCTCTATGGCACTACAATTCTTAACACCCCCCCTTGGTGCCATATCTCTAGGATACTCAATGTGGTCAGATGTGAGGTTTACAACATTCATTACCCCCCTGGGTGTGATGAATTGGCTTGTCTCAAGTGGTCGGGTATGAATTACAACAATCATTACTCCCCTGGGTGCTCAATTGGCTACTCTTAGGTGGTCAAGTAGATTTACAATTGCATTACTTCTCCTAGGTGCTGTCTGGCTAGTCACAGGTGGTCAAGTGTGCTTAGAACATACAACAAACAAGATGATAAGATGGGTGTCTACTCATATGGTGACCCCTGTTTTACAACAGATGGTTAGGGTAGTGGTGGTAGATCGATGTTGCTTAGTGCTGATGTTTCCTCGAGATCTCCTTGCCCTTGCTTGATGAAGATCCCTCATTGCTTCCTTTGCTCTTCATGTTGATATCATGTGTTTCTTCACCTTGCTGACTGATTATTGGCTCTTGCTCTTTGCTCTTTGACTTGACTCTTGGCTCTTTGATAGCTTCTTTGGTGTGGACGTCATTCTTCTTGTTGCCACCTGATGGTTGGTTCTTAATTTCCTTATGTGCCTTTAATTCATTTAGTGTGGATACCATGTTGTATGCTATGGTTACGTCATGGACTTGATCTTTAGATATTTTTAGGATTGTGCTTTGTGTATTCATGTTTTGGTTTGTGAAATGCTTGATTTGCCCGAGGATATGTGACCCTTCCCCAATAATCTTTTCAATGTTTGATGCCATGAGAGGGTCTTACCATGAGCGTATGACAAGTCTCTATGTCAGTCTTTATACTCTCTCACAAGGTTTAGCTATAATTTTTCAGGCAATGACTGATTACAAGATGATGCAAATGATAAGATGCAAGCTTATATTCTAAAAATAAAGTGAATGTAGCAAAATCCACTCAAATTGAGCAATGCAAATGGATGTGATGAAGTTTGACGCAAGAGAGATATTCTAACTATAGATTCATACCCCAGTTTTCCAATTTTAAATTTTAATTGGCCCAATTTCTGTTAATATTACACTAATGATAGTGATTAGTGCTTAATCACTTCTGTTAATATTACACTAGTGATAGTGATTAGTGCTTAATCACGATGATAAAGAGAGATTAAATATGGAGCCTTCAATTGCGCATGAGGGAATAAGCATTAAAGGGGCTTTTGTGATAATGTGTTTACTCTTGAAGAGGAATACTTCCCCAAGTAATATATCTAGCTCAATATCTCACGAAACAAGCACACACAAGTGAATTTCGCTGATTGGTTCTTGGAGTTGCTATGTAATGATCCTACAATGATTCCATAAGTAATGCATTAATAAACAAAGAGCAATGTTGCCATTCATTATGTCTTTGTGTTACTCTCTATAATGTGTTAAATAAGAGTGATGTGTCTCTCTTTTAATAAACATGTTGTGCACTAGAAAGAGAGTGAGAGAGTTATGTAGCAGAGTGAGAGTGTGTGGATTTCCAAAGCGAAGCGGCGTTCCGAGTTTCCCCATTACCACTCTAGAGATGGTGTTCGAATCGAGAAGCATTGCTTGACTAGTCTATTACTTAGAACCACTTTCTTGCCATTCTGCCAAGAGGGAAATTGACAAGAAACACCTGGAGATCCTGTTTGGGAAACTCTACTACAAATTTGCTGGAAAACTTCCTACTAAGGGAAACTCTACCGAAACTCCACTCGAAAACTTTCCCCTGAAAACTCTATTGCAACTCCACTGGAAAACTTTTGATTTAGGGAAACCTCTACCGCCGACTAGGCTTGAAATCTATCCTTTTTGTTGGAAAATTGCGACAGAGCAAAAAAGTTTCTGCTAAGTAGCATTATGCACTTTCAAGCAAAGAAAACTCTAAAAGAGAAAGTTATGGATCTGCTCAAACTGATCTTGCTACTAGAATTAGATCCCTAAAACAAGTCTCTAGAGAATCCATAGCATGGAGGGGATTTTCTAGGCAAGTCAGTGTGCGAAGAACCTTCCACCACACAACCCAACCACGAAAAATGGATTTAGGCATGCCTTCCTCTTGATTGTGAGGATGAAAATGAAGAAAAGTAATACCTTCCAAAAAACCCTCTAGGAAGCTCGTAGCTAGGAGTGTCTCGAACAATTCCATAGTGCGGAAAATTCTACAACCCCACATGAGCAAGAGAGAGCATCAGAGTTTAAGCACAATTTAGACCAAGAAAAGGAGTGATAAGAGTTAGAAGCAGTGCAATGTCGAGGCCTTGAAATCCGAAGAAGGGTGGAGCAACAAAACCAGAAAGATGACAACAACAACAAAACCCCCGTAAAAGGTTAAAGGGATCCATGGCATAATTAGCCAAAAAAATTTCGGTGTTCTGAGGAGATAAATGGGAAGATGCAGATTTTCATGTAAAGAGGTTAGAGCAATACACAGGAAAGTGGCCAGACCTTGGGATGTGGAAGAACTAGAGCTAAGTGAAATCCACAGAGATGCTGCCATGAACACCCTCAAAGGCAGAGCCACGGAGTGGGTTTTAAGATACCAAGACAATCATTTCCAAACTTATGAAGAGGTTATGACCACTTTTCTGGGGAGATTCTACAAGACAAAGTCTGCAACTCAACTCTATGATAAAATGAGAGAACTCCAACAAGAAGACATGGATGTAGAGGCCTATGTAACAAAACTGCTGAGCTTGATGCAAAGAGTGGCAAAACAAACCCAACCCTTAATGTAAATAGTTGCAGATTCATTTTTCCAAGGGCTTAAGCCGGGCATCCATGCAAGAGTCGGCACAAAGCAGGTAGAAATTGAAGAGGAGTTTGAGGAACTAGTCAAGTTGGACAAAATGGAAAAAAAAACAAAGTCGAGAGAGAAGAAAAAAGAGATAGCCTAGGAAAAGTGTCACAACTGAGAAGGATGATTAAAGCGACACCTCACAGGACACTCTAGTGGCGGACAAAAAGAAGAAAACTGTGAAGGCACAAATGAGCCAAGGAAAACTAGTGCTGCAGAGCTGAAGCAGTTGTTGCTGATGCAAGAGATAAAAAAAGAGAAAAAGCTCAAAATTTTATAAAATTGTGTTCTTCTCTCAATGAAAATAGGAAGGCCACCTCAAGGAGGAATGCACAATGCCACCAACATGTACAATCATAGCACATGGAATTGTAGGTATAACCTAAAAATAGAGCTCCCGTAGTGAACAACATGGAAGGAGCGGAAAGAAGACCCCCAGGGATGGGAGTAGAGGCCACGAAAATTACTCAATACAAAGAAACCAAGTTCTTGCAACCTTCACATGCTACTATTGTAAACAACTTGGGCACACCAAGGTGGAATGTGCCATGAAGAAAAATCATGATGGATAAAGACAAGTGGGATTAATGGAACTTTAAAAAAATCCTACAAGTGCCAACATGATGCAAGGATGTGACATATAAATGGAGGTTCATGACATCTTGGTAGTCACAAGGGCAAAAGAAAATGAATCTAGTGTATTAATCACTCTACGAGATAAACATGACTCACTCAAAGCCTACAAGAAGGCAGCTATGGAGGACTAGGAACAATAGGAGAAGGTGAGGATCCAAACCACTAAGAAAATAGAAACAAGGCAAGGTAAGAAGAAGGAGGGTGGCTCATGTAAAGTCATCGCAGATCACCCAGAAGCAGGCAAAAATTTGCACAAGATGCGTGTAAGAACCACAATGCAATCTTCCTAGAAGAAAGCAAGAAGGATGCCAATCGATTGTGCAAACAAAAATAACAAATTGTAGACCACAAGAACCCTCTCCCGAAAATGGAGACACCACAAGAACCTACTTGCACTCTAAACAACAAGGTTATGCAACAAGTCACCTCATCAAATGTATGAATATCTACAGAGCTATAAGGAAGAGCTTTAGCATCATCATTTATCTCACTACCATAATAGAGTCATCTCTGAATTCTTAGTGCTAGGAGTGAAACTATTTGACAACGCCTATTGGGAATTAGTGTTAGAGGTACTTCAAGCGTAACACTAGATATAAAAACCTGCAAAGAAAGCAAGAAGGATGCCAATCGATTGTGCAAACAAAAATAACAAATTGTAGACCACAAGAACCCTCGCCTGAAAATGGAGACACCACAAGAACCTACTTGCACTCTAAACAACAAGGTTAAAATGTATGAATATCTACAAAGCTATAAGGAAGAGCTTTAGCATCATCATTTATCTCACTACCATAATAGAGTCATCTCTGAATTCTTAGTGCTAGGAGTGAAACTATTTGACAACGCCTATTGGGAATTAGTGTTAGAGGTACTTCAAGCATAACACTATATATAAAAACCTGCAATACTCAAACAGAAGCTAGAGAGGCTTGAATGCACTACAACAAGAAAATTAAGAGAATTTCTTTTAAAAATAAATAAAAAGAAGAGAAAAAAGGGAAAAAAGAGAGAGAAAAATTTGTTTTAGATCCCTACTAGCCATACTTTACTCACCTCTAGGTCACACTAAAAGGAATTTCATAAGTTACATGGCTGCAAATGAAACACTATCTCCATGGAAGATACTTGTATGTTAAAACATAGAATGTAATTAACACCCAATAACATCAATGGGTAGACTCATTGTCTTGCCATTCTTCTTTAGATTGAATTACTACTATAGAAAGAGTGAATAAACATAAATACTTACCCATTGGTAAAAAATTAAAGCCTCTAAACACCATATAGCCTCTTCATCTACATCCTTCCATATATATCTCTAGATGGAGGGGCCATGGTGAAAAAAGACTGGTAAATGGTAAAGGCCATTTCCTTGATTCCCCTTGAGCATATTCAAACATAATAGGTTATCCTTAGTGGAACCCATCACTAGCAACCTCACCATAAAATCTTACAGTTCTCCTAAGAAGATGAGGAACTTTTCTATTATCCTTGCAAGTCAAAAGAATTCTTTCATGCCTCTCCAGTGATATTGACTTCAACATCTATACCAAGAGTCTTCTTGACTCACTTTGATGCACTTTATTGTATATTTATACATGTTTTTTAAAAAGCACATGGGATGAAGAATGGAGGGATAAGTCCACTTCAAGAAAAGTCCAAGACCATTTAGCAAAGTCCTTCAAAATAGGAAAATTAACAACTAAGAAGCTACAATTACCTTGCTTCAATGAATAAAATGAGGACTTGGGATTCACTCTCTCATTCTGATGATTATGTCAACATTCTTCTCTGAACCCCCCATCTCATAAGTCTCACTTTTCTAAACTTGCTTCTTGGGATTGCCATTAAAAAAGTGAAAAAATAAAAGAAAGATAAATTTACAATCACTCACAGAAATCCCCACCATTTTTACTAACTTCATTATTAACTAAATATCCTTCCCCATTCCTTTTGAAGAAAAATTGACCATTAAACATTGATACATCATCATAAACGTCAACAACAATTTCTCAAATCTCCATAGATATAAAGTCTTCTACTCAATCTGTGAATAGGGCTGTGATTGGAAAATCCAAAGAGAGGCTTGTTAACACATTTTGGCGTTATCAAGAGTGTCCACTATAATTTTATATCAAATATCAAAGATGGATACACCAAAAGCATCCATGATCAATCGATAAAGCAACGATGTCCAAATCTACAACTTGGATGGGCATCTAGAAATGGTTTGACATAGTATGTATGGTGATTCGTGCTTGAAGAGTGTGTGGCAACACAAGCTAAAATGGATTTCCAATGACTGTAATTTATGTATATATTATGATATTAAGCATTGTATAAGTAATAGGCCACTTATGAGCCTTGGGGGCTTTGCTGACCACAATTTTAAGTGAGTGTACTTGTGGCCTTGTATATAAGTGACTTTCTCGCATAATGTAACATACTCTTCCATTGTGTAATTGAGTCCTAATCTTACTAATTCTCTTGTTGGTTACCTTCTCTAATTCATGCTAGTGAGTTTGTGGAAATGATTTAAGGTGAGAGGAAGGACAAAGACCCGTAGTCTAGTGTGATAGTGTGACAATGCTTGGTAACTTACTAAGGTAATATCTTGTGAATGTGTTTCAAGGAGAGGACGAAGGTGGGAAAAAATACACTCACACTACAATATGTCGCGGGTATAGCAACATTTACTAGAGGCGTTTATTTTTTCAGGATGTCAGGGATTCGAGTCGTTGTCTCGCACTAAAATACTAATGTTGCTCAGCATCAAGATCTCGCTGCTAAAAGCAGTGTGCCTATAGAAGCAAAATTGCATTGCGGGGCAGTAAAATCTCATTGTTGATGAGTAGCAATTATAATAGCAAAATTTTACTGTTGAGCAGCAAAAATAACAACGAAATTTTGCTGCTATTTTTGTTGCATAAAATTCGACAGAGTTGTTGGATGCTGAATTTAAGTTATACATGTCACATGCTATCTTGATGGAGGGAGAAATATTATATTCACTCGATTCCAAAAAAGTGCTTGCTAGAAAATGCTCACCAAAAAAAAACCCCCCTAATATAGCACGTGCGTTGTTTTAAGAGATACAATACTTTGCTTTCTACTATTTAGTATTAAGGGTGGCCAAACCACATGTATTCTTTCTATAGATACCATATATTTGTTTGTATTAAGAGTCATGTATTTAAATTATTAACTTGTGTTGAAGTTTTTATGTTTTATACATACCAATTTATTTATGGGTATGACGTACATGTATTCATACATAGAATTTGATGTTCTTTAGTGTATGATAGTTTAGTGGAAATTTAAAATCTATCTTATGTTCTCATTACCTAAAATAAAGTTCATTTTTCAAGGCTAAGATAAAAGGAATTTGAATGAGAACTATGAAGCCAAAAATTCTAGAGTTGGTTAAAAACATAAAAACTCAAGAGGATGTCCTTTAAGTCTTTAAGAGGATCCCCAACTTGTCATTTTTCATTGGAGGTCAAAAACTTGTGCCCAGCCAAAAACAACAAGCTAAAAATGACATTATAGGATGGATGTACATCCGTAGGGCCTCCCAAAAATCCATAGTACACCCAAATCCGATGTCATTTGGGGGGTCAAATCTAAATGGTTGACTTTGACCAAAAAGTCAAAAAACAGGATATCTACACTTTGACTTTGATGAAACCCTCTTAGGCATAGTTATTAGTTTTCATCATAATCCCACACATCACATTTCATCTAAATCCGATGACTTCTGAGTACTCTATAGCCGGATTCCGATTTTCAGTAGTGTCGTAAAAAACCTAAAACAAAGAATATTTGGGCTATTCAAAAATATTATGTTCTTAAATATTTGCATTCTATGCCTAAAGATCTTTCAATATATCCCTAGATCATCCAATTCCAACATCATTCAAGCCTTCTACTAGCCATTTTCCATTTTCAGCCACTATGGCAAGGGGACGTCCGTCTAAGCAAGCAATGGAACTTCATGAGATAAGGGAAGATAGGAAAATTTTAATGGTGAAAATAAAGATTGGTAATGTGTGAATCTGCAAGATGACAACATTGTGTGTAAATGTGGCACAAAGAGCCAATCATGTGCAAATTGGGCCAAGTCTTGTAAATGTGGTCAATACATCAAATCATTTGGGGAGAGCAAATGCGCAAGCAATGCCCGCCATGACTAATGATATGTCAAAAATGATTATTACGAGCACCATAACGCAAACATCTTGACCTCCACATCTTGATCTTGAAAGATATGTTTTAAACAAGGAAAAGCTTGTATAACATACTACCACTTTGGATTAATTCGATCCGCGTGAAACACAACCTAATATCACAAAGCAAAGGGTTTACACTTTTATTATACTACATCAAGATTTATTTTGGTCTTGGTTGGGTTACTAACCCGTTGAGAGTGTTGAGGTAGTACTAAAGTATCTTTCTCATCATTCCAAAACTTGGTGGAATCAATTTGATAGAAACCATATGGATGTTTCTTCACGGTTGCTTGAGCACCTCTATATATCACCTTAAACTATTTGACATCAAAGATGAATAGAGTAAATTCTCTAAATCCAACCTCAAGAATATCTTGAATAGCTCCACAATACTCAGGATTGTCCTCTATGACATTGGTATCATGTCTACCAGCTCAACTTTCTTGATCAAAAGTTGCCATCATACCATAATCAAATGCGTTTCTTTTAGAATACACATGCTTTATGCGAAAGTGTCTTCCCTCTGACCATATTGCATCATATAGTTTGTACTAATATTAAAAAAAAGAATGACATTTAGTATAGAGCATTAAACAAGCTATATACATGAGACAAAGATGGAAAATGTACTTACTTTAGGGTCACATCCTCTTGCAGAATCATGCTCTTCTCTCATCATCATCTCTCCATTTTGTGAGGCCATCAATACTGCCATATGAAGCCATTCTATATTGATCATATTTGGTAGAGTTTCCAAGTCGGGCGAGAATGACAAGCATCTACTCTATGTTGTAAAAGCTCTTCTCTCATCCTTTTGTCTATTGATTGCATCCTTGTATCTCCCAATCCACTTCTCCATGATGGGACCATTTAGAATTCAAGAATGTATTCACCTTGTGGCATAATGCTTCATCCAGTCTTTGTTGCCTTTCTTTTCCTTGTGGCACATTAGTGATTAGTCAGTCATCCTCCTCATTGCTCCACAATCATGGCATGGAAAGATCTATGCAAGATAGATGTTTTGAGATATACATAAGAGAATCTTGCATCAACCATCCCTCTCCCATGCTGCTTGCTTCTGGGCTTTATCATTTTCTCATAAATTCCTTTAAGGTTTTCATGAACCTTTCAAGGAAAAACATCCATCAAGCATGAACAACACCATAAAGCGCCACTTCATCAACCAAATGCAACACAAGATGTAATTGGCTAGTGAGAGTTGTCCTAGGAAAGTTATCCTTCATCATACACAGGGCCTCAATAGCATTGAGAGGAGCCATCTCAATGGATGTAGGATATATCTCCTTTAAGGATATGTACCTACATACATAGTAATCATGTGTGTACTATTTACAAATACATAACTTGTGAGCACATGGGAATACCAAATATGCAATATAACTTAGCTAGTGAATTGAAGCGAACATTCATACCTCACCAAGCTTCCCATTTTGTAAATAGCATCTCTTGCCTTCTTTTCTCCATAACCAACTATAGCAATTGGAAGAATAAACTATTCATAGAAAAAATGGAAGTTAGTAAATGAGGCTACAAATTATGTACCATAATTGAATATTTATATACATGTAATATCTTGTGTCAATCATGTGTCTTGAGGCCTTATAATTGTACGTCTCCTTTCTTTTTGGCATTTGTGAAGGCACCCTTCAATGAATGAATTACTCCCATTGGCGTATGGAAAGAGGCAATCCAACTTTTCACCTTATTGTACTCCTTCTTGGTTAATACCCATGGTGCCTTTGGTAGGACCATGTTACCACTCTCACTTTCAATTGGCCATGCATTTTGAAGGCGTCCAATGTTTTGTAAGTCATTCCTTGCACCCTTTGTATCTCTTTTACCAATTAAATGGTCCCAAATATTTGTTGTGCCAAATTCTTGAAGATATACATGGGATCTAAGAGATGATTGATCTTCATGTCACAACAATATGGAAGTCAAAAGAAGATTGAGTGTCTAGACATCCCATCAGGTGGTGGATTGGGGGTGCTTCTCCATGCCTCAAACAAATCTCTACCTCTCTTGTCACAAGTGGTGAGACATCACGTGGCACATACGTAGGATCTGAAGGAGGTACAAATCATTGATGTTTGTCATACACCACATTCTTAAGTGTAGAGGGTCTTTCTGAAACAAGTGATGGTCCACAAATCAGGCATGCATGATGTTCGAAGGTTGCCAAACCTATTTTAAAATTGAGATGATTGAGACGTAAAGATATAAACTTTAAGTTTAAAGGTTAAAGCTTAAAGTTGTCTAGTTTAAGCATGTACCAAAGCACTTCGAGAACCCATGATAGTCATGCATCGTCCAAAGCAAAACTCCTTTCACCTCTACCTCATGCTTATTTATTGGCCTCATGAAGATCATACGTCCGCATATGCTCAATTGTTATACGATGTTGTCATGTATATTTTCCTTTGCATCGATCACACAAACAACGAAACAGTTCTCTCAACCGTGTCTCAAAACCAACTTTCGGTCCCTAGCTACTACAACAGTGTTATTTCATTGCTCAATAGTGAAAAACTACTACTTAGCAGTAAATATGACTTCCCAGCCAATGAAGTTAGCTATGGGGCAGTGACTTGGAAACTGGAACTCTCACCTAAATCGTCACCAATCAGGGAGGGGAGGGTTTGAGAGGCTAAGAGGGGTGCGAGAGGGTGAGATGGGAGATGAGAGTTTGATATGGTGAGAGTGGAGGGTTTGAGGGTGAGAGGGGTATGAGAGTGTGAGATGGTGAGAGGGGTATGAGAGTGTGAGACGGTGAGAGGGGGCAGGAGTGGAGGGTTGAGAGGGGGTGAGAGTGGAGGATTTAAAGGCGAGAGGGGTGTAAGAGGGTGAGAGGGGAGTGGAGGGTGAGAGGGGTACGAGAGGTAGGGAGAATTTAATAGTGCCTGCTACTACGGTGGAAGGTGCCACATGCTGCATTCGAAGAGGATTATATCTTTATACAACCTTTATACATTTGTGTATGTGCTTGCACACACAACACTTACAGATATGCTAATAGTATATATTACTTTGTGTACAAACACATGCACACGCACACACACACATCTATCAATGTGTGTGTGTGTGTGTGTGTGTGTGTGTGAGAGAGAGAGAGAGAGAGAGAGAGAGAGAGAGAGAGAGAAGGGGGGGGAAGAAGTGGGGGGATAAATGTGTGTGTGTGAGAGAGAGAGAATGGGAAGGGGGTGGGGGTGGGGGAAAATGTGTGTGTGTGTGTGAGAGAGAGAGAGAAAGAGAGGGAGAGGGAGAGAAAGTGAGAGAGAGGGGGGGGAGGAAGTGGGTGGATAAACGTGTGTGTGTGAGAGAGAGAGAATGGGAAGGGGGTGGGGGTGGGGGTGGGGGGAAATGTGTGTGTGTGTGTATGAGAGAGAGAGAGAGAGGGAGGGGGAGAGAAAGAGAGAGAGAGAGAGAGAGAGAGAGGTGGGAGGGAAGTTGGAGGGTAAACATGTGTGTATGTGTGTGTGAGAGAGAGAGAGAGAGGGGGAGGGAGGGAGAGGCCCATTTACATGGCACTGCTATGTGACCTTCTTGTGTGCAGGCCACACTCATGGCAGTGCTAATGCCACATGTGTTTTCCAAGTTTGGGCATTATACGTGGCCAACACACCTATCCAACACATGATGGGAGGCACCAGATGTGTTGCATGTGTAACACACACATGCATGTTGCGTATGCAACACACATGGCTCCTCCCACCACGTGTGTTTCATGCGCAATACATGTCAAAATGCCACGTGTGTTACATTCACAACACATGTGGCACTCTTGATGGAGGGAGGGAATCATTTTTGGAATCTACTTGCCCGATTCCAAAAAAGCGCTCATTAGAAAATGCTTACCCGACTCTAAAAAAAGCATTCTCTAGAAAATGCTCACTAAAAAAAGCATTCTCTAGAAAATGCTTAACATAGCAAGTGCCTTCTTTTAAGAGATACAATAGTTTTCTTTCTACAATTTAGTATCAAGGGTGCTAAAACCACATGTATTCTTTTAAGACATGCCATATCTTTGAGAAAGAAACAAGCGTCATGTATTTGAATTATTGACTTGTATTTGAGCTTTTTATGTTTTATACACTCCACTTTATTTATGGGTATGACATATATATTCATACACACAATTTGATGTTCTTTAGTGTGGTATTTTACTGGAAATTCAAAATCTATCTTATGTTCTCATTACGGCTCACATCTAGATTTTGGAGGCTTGTTGCCGACTCACGACTCAGAAAACAGTTGAGAGGAACAGACAACAACGTACTGCTTGCGAGTCGGCAAATTAGTTTTTGCGGGCTTTGGGAGCTGGGAATCTCTCGAGGCGCAATCGGGTTCTCCGTCTTCAAAAGGCTGGCGTTCGGGCTGGCCATTGCACAGTGCACACACCACCCACTACCTTATGCCTACCATTGTATACACAAGTTTTTAGGGCACAATCATCCTAGCATTCTTTCGACTCTGCTCTTGACGTCGCCATGGCATCTTGCAATAATATAGTGCTGGCTCTAATTGCAATGCTTTCAATATCGACACTAATGGTCAATGCAACAAGGCCCGGCCTTGAGGGCTTCCAATCTAGTGGGCAGCTAAAGTTAGACGACAGCGTCGCTCCCATGCTCTTCGACGATTGGGTTGCAAGGTTTGGCAAGAGCTACGAGGGCCTTGCACACAAGCAATCTCGCTACGAGATCTTCAAGGCTAACTTGCAATACATAACCGCGCGTAACAAAGACCAGTCCTCCTTCACATTGGGTCTAAACCAATTTACAGACCTGACCCTCGAGGAGTTCTCCGCACAGCAACTGATGCGTCTCCCTAGTCCACCACCGCCACGAAGTCTTAAGGCCCACTCCGACGGCTCTGGTGACGAATCCGCATGTGACACGTCGTCCCTGCCCACCAGATTGGATTGGCGGGAAAAAGGAGCCGTCACTGACGTCAAATATCAAGGGGATAATTGTGGTAAGGCAACTTGTGGATGTGGATCCTTTGGCTTGGCTACTACTTTGTTATGTAGAGACCCCGACTGTCGTAGAGCATGTGGTCCATTAGCTCATCCGTCATGTACAAGCATAGTAGGATCTTTTGTTGAGAGATCCGAGGTCCAAGTCTGGGAACGGTGTCATCATGTGGATCAGATGTAGTTCGCTATCTTAGCTTTGACTTTGAAACACTCATCTCATCTCTCATATTAGTATAGTAGGGTTCAAGTCATGGAATGTGGTGTCATCATAGTGGATCATATGCACTGTGCTAGCTTGATCCACATTTAGTGTGCTAGCCTAGATATGACTTTAAAACACTCATCTCATCTTTCACATCTAGTACTATACCTACATCTTATGTTTAGGTTGCAAGTGTGGGTATAGTGTCATCATAAATAGAGTAGATGTGTGACCTTTGGTTTAAGGTCGCAAGTGTGGGGATAGTGTCATTATAAATAGAGCATATGTGTGGTCAGCTATTCACACACTCCTCTCCCTCTCCTTCCCTCGCTCTCTCTCACTCACACAATCTAGATGGACAAAATTAGAGTTGAAGTATGCAATGGTGGTAGGACATACAAGTACACATCCTCTCCCTCTCCCTGGCTCTCTCTCACTCACACAATCTACTAGGTAGATAAAATTAGAATTTAAGTATACAATGGTGGTAGGACATACAAGTACACACATGAGGATGTCAACTTTCCATTTACATGTCACGAACCCAATGGTTTATCATCAAAACAACCTTTCGATTGTTACGTAGGAAGTTGTTGGGCTTTCGCTACTGTAGCGGCGATGGAGGGTGCTTATGCCATCAAAACTGAGAATCTAACGAGCCTTTCGGTGCAAGAGCTGGTTAGCTGTGTGAAAGACAACTGGGGTTGTGACGGAGGGTTCCCCGAGTATGCATTCTCTTGGGTGGTCCAAAATGGAGGCATCAATGCGGACGCAATTTACCCCTACACGATTACAAATCAGACCGAAGCACCAACTTGCATGGAGAAGGAACTAGCGGTTAGAAATTCGCACACGTCTAGTCATTCATAGCTTCACCATTCATGCATGTAAGCATAAGAGACATCATTCACCTTTGTATACGTTTTTTCTTAGGGAGTTGTCGCTACCATCACCACCTATGTGGATCTGCCTCGCAATGATGAGGAAGCATTGCTATGCTCGGTGGCCCAACAACCTGTGGTAGTCTATATCAACGGACATGCACAAGATTTCTATCTCTACAATGGGGTAAAGGATGATCTCACTTCCCTTTCTCTTAACAATTATTGTAATCCATGTGTTTTCTCCCCCTTGTATTTACCCTTACCTTGCAATCCATGCGTTTTGTCTACAGGGTATATTTGGTGTTGAGGCCGATTGTCCAGGGAGCGAAGTTAGTGACCTCACTCACACTGCAGCGAGATTGTGGGCTGGGACTCCCAAGACGGCAATGATTTTTGGATTTTGAAGAACTCTTGGGGAACACAGTGGGGAATAGATGGTTACATGCATATTGCTAGAAACACAAATATTCCAAATGGCATTTGCGACATCAACTCCATTCCATCGTATGCTATCGTGTAGGCATTCTCATGCCTTAAATATGCAAGAGATAGACAATTTGGATTTTAGCCAATTATAGAAAACTATATTATTTTACTTAGTGTGAGCTCAGGGATCTTATGCTTTCATTCATCATTGCATTTAGGATTTGGTAATAGAAACAAAGAGAATGTAGAGAGCATAAATTCCTAATTGCTTAACTCACCTTTCTGAATATAAAATGCAACAAGTCTTGACTACTCAAGTGTTTTTTAAAACAATACACTTCCCCAAAAAATTAGAATTATCTAAGCCATATCTTAAAATCTAGCTAAGGGCATCAAAGTACAACAAGTCATTTTTTCGAATATGAAGAGCACCAAGTCCTAATAATTCAAGTTTTGCTTTTGAATGTATAGAAGAACAAGTCCTAATGGCTCAATATGATGTCCATGGGTTGGTAGGAGGGTTGAGTCAAAAATCATATATTATCCCAAAAATTTTGCATAGAGTTAAATATTTATCTAAGGCATATTTTAAAATGTCGGCATGGGCTTCAAAGCACATTATAGACCTTCGCTCATCATTCTTGAGCCTTCATTAAGCTACAAGGATGGTGCTAAATGGGGCATATATCTATTGTTCACTATATAGGAAAAATCACGTTGTTTCAAAGATTTGTGATTCAGAATATTTTTCTATACATTTCATAGATTTTTGTTAAATGACAATTTGATTTTGATTAATTTGTTTGTGAGCCTAACATGTGGATTGAAAGTAAGGGGTTGATAAATGTTATCTCCTTCTCTGATTGTAAACGCATATTATGGGCATTGCAAAGCATGTCTTTGATAAATGTGTTGAGTCACTTCAATATATGAAGGAGTGAAAAAAGGTCAATGAGTCCATGTTCACATGAAATGGATCTATATCTAACACCCTAAGTGGCAAGATGGAGTTGAAGAGAAGTGTCATCCCTTCATAGAGGAGTGAACATAGGTCAATGAGTCCACATTCACAATCAATGAATCTATATTAGAAGTTTTAAGTCCCTTCATAGAGGAGTGAACTTAGTTCCATGAGTCCGTGTTCACATGTAATGAATCTATATCTACTAATACCCTATGTTTCAAGATGGAGTTAAACAAGTGTGAACCCCTTCATATATAGAATTTAAAAAGAATCTGCAAGGGATCTACTTGGGAGAGAGAGAGAGAGTTAGAGAGAGACCTACTTCTTTCCACCAAATTTAGAGAGAGAGAGAGAGAGAGAGAGAGAGAGAGAGAGAGAGAGAGAGGCCAAAAGACCTTACTTGTCTAAACAAAACTGACCAAATCTTTATTAGTAAATGAGATATAATGACCTTAAACATTCAATTTAAAAAAGGCATAATGAAGTGTTATATATAGAAGTAAAGTAAAGGTTGATTTAATTATTTTGAGTGAAATATGAAAAAAGCATGTTAACAATAGTGCAACAATTTGAGGCCCACGTAACACCTTTAATAGTGCATATGCTTCCTTTTTTAAATTTTGTTTGTGGTGTTGTATCCAACTAGATATTGAATGACACTTATAGAATCACAAAGTTTGATGAGTAGCACCATGTATAATAATTTAAAAAATATTATAACAATTGATGCATAGCCTCAACTCTTCATGGAAGGTGCAAAGTGTGTATATAGAATCTAGGGCTACTTGTATGATAGACTATTAGTGGCCACCCTACTTTGAGTCCAATTGCATGGAACAAACCATATCATCCACCCTACTTTGAGTCCAATTGCATGGAACAAACCATATCATCCAACTAGGGTATTAAAAGGATAATAATAAAGAAAAAAAGATAGCTTGAGTCATGGTAAAACCTTGAGATGCATTTAAGGTGTGCGTACAAACCTCATAACCTAAGAAGGGTTTATCATGGGAAGATCTTCCTCTACCCTTAGTGCAGTTTAAAATAGGTTTATCAACTCCTACTTACATGTAGCCTGCTTGGCATAATACTAAACCTCTGTAGACACTCTTTCAACCTTGTAGCCACATATTACCGATCCCTCTTTCCAAATGAAGCTTTATCTTAGTATTACACAAAGTGGCTTCTCCTTGGAAAGGAACCTTATGACAAAATAGACCTAGCTCATGCTCACAAGGTAAGGGGGGAGTATTGGTTTCCAACAACTCTACTCAATGTACATATATAGGTGAACTACTTCTTTCATCCAAAGCTAAGTTGATGAAGATGACACTCTAGAAGATCTCTTGCAAAAGAGACGGTGAAGATTTCCACAAAGTTGTTAATTGTTTAACACTAGTTTGGTAATAGGAGCGAAAAGTATCTATGGACATATTGATGCTCTCTTTACTGACCAACTTTGTGGAATTATTTAAACACTTGTATGTTGAAAATCAAAGGTTTCCTTTTATCATATCATCACATACATAATGAAGGAAAATTGGGATTTTTTGGGATCACATTGGTTCTGTTTAGGCTTTTCAATTTCGTAAGACCTCATAGGCCAAATTACAATTGTAATGCAGAACTGTTTGGATTATATTTGGATCAAAGGCTTTAATTAGCCAGTTTCTCATTACTTTTAAAGTTTTTGGATATACATTACTTCAAAAACATATATATGGTGTAATACAATCAATATTAGGCTCAAAAATCAATTAGAACTCCAAAATTTAGGTTTCAATGAAAACTCTATGTCAGGATGGGCTAGGACACCTACACAATGATGTGATTATTCACAATGAGAACAAGTGAGCAAAAAAATGGACATCGACCCAAATGGCATCAACTCTAAACATAACTCAAAACTCTTCCAAGAAAGAAGAATATGCTTAGGGACACCTGACAGTCATGAAGAGGAGAGGAGTGATCTTATTTAAAAGAGTCCTTATATCATGGGGAAGAGGATGGAGAGAGTGAGGGTGAGAGTGCATGGAATAATAAAAACATCGGTGCTAAGTGCAAGACTTTCATGGTGCCCTTACTTACATTCTACCAAATCATTAGATTAGTACATAGTTGATACAACAGGTGAATAAGGACTCTTCTTTTTTTCCCAAGTTAAGTATTTCCACACCTTCTCTCTCTAGAGAAATGGGCTCATGGTGAATTTTTTGCAAATAAAATCAAAAGTTGGCAGATATTGCACATTTGGAATCTACTCAATTGAGACCTTTCCAATGATATTGCACATTTGGAATCTACTCAATTGAGACCTTTCCAATGATACATGGCATGAATTGAGACCTTTCCAATGATATTGCACATTTGGAATCTACTCAATTGAAACCTTCCCAATGATATTGCACATTTGGAATCTACTCAATTGAAACCTTTCCAATGATACATGGCATGAATTTCTCGAATAATCAAAACTTCCCATTGAAAAAGTCTCGATGACTAGATTCTAAATGTGCAATCTCCAATCAACTTTTGATTTGATTTGAGAAATTTCCACCATGAGCTCATTTCTCTAGAGAGAGGAGGTAATGTGTGGAAATGCTCAAGGGGTAAAAATGAGATTCCATATTTCGCCTAATGGAAGCTTCATAATGTGAAAAGTGTCAAGAGTAGTGGGTACTCGGGTATGCTACGGATGGTATTGACTAAGAGGGATATGATTTGGTGTTGAGATGGGGTGGCATCGGGAGTGGGATTTAGTGCTTAAGGACTACTTTGGGGTGAGCCTATGGGGAGGGGGTTTTGTTTAGATTATGGGATATATGTGTTGTGATTGTCTGGTTTTGAGGGGAAAGAGAGATGGGGTGGCATTGAGAGTGGGTTTTGGTGCTTAAGGACTACTTTGGGGTGAGCCTCTAGGGAGGGGGTTTTGTTCAGAGTATGGGGTATATGGGTTATGCTTGTGTGTTTATGATGGGAAAGAGATGGGGTATTTATAGCTCCATAAAGTCATGGGTTAGGACATGCGTTTCTCTCCTAACCATGGTTGGGGGGAGGCATGGAGGGGGCCATAGTAGTGGAATTTAGGATGAGTACAAGTGCCCCCACCCAAAGCCCTCATGATAGAGCTAAGGGCAGTGAGGAGGAAGGAGTGAAGTGTTTTTACAAAGGTGATGCCATAGGCTTACTTTTGGCTAAACATGTAACATTAGAGAAAATGTGGACTCAAATTGGGCTCTTTAAGGATTTGCACACATTCTTTCTCTCTATAAAAATAGACTCATTGTAAATTTTTTACAAATAAACTTAGAAGTGAGTAGAGTTTAAACATTTAGAATCTACTCTTCAAGACCTCTCCAATGATATATAGCATGATGGGAAATTTTGCATATTCAAGAAGTCCCCAAATTTAGTGTATGACATGGCATGTAACGTGCAACATCATCAACAAATTTGGGGACTTCTTGAATATGAAAAATTTTCCATCGTGCTATATATCATTAGAAAGGTCCTGAAGAGTAGATTCCAAATGTCCAAACTCTCCTCACTTTTGAGTTGATTTAGAAAAGATTTACCATGAGCCCATTTTTACAGAGAGAGAACGTGTACAAATCCTTAACACTAGTTCTGTAATTGGACACTAAAGTGTCCTGAGGACACTAAAGTGTCCTGAAAGTTAGCATTTTTCTTGAATTTTTGTGGGCAATCTATTAAGAGTTTTGAAATGCTTAACATCCACAGATGTTCCTCAAGACCCAAAAAAAAATTGAGATTTTTTAAATTGAACTTTTCTTAGCTTTTGCAAGGCAATATTTTAATTTTCTTAGACACATGCTGATAAAACGCATGATTTTTGCTGTTTTCAAAATAGTAGTAATTTGTACATAACTTTTAGAAGGGACATAGTTTGATCATGGAACTTGGCTTGATGGAAAGCCCATGATGTAAACTAAATCTTGGAATCATCAAACGATAATTATTGGATAAATTTTTGACTCGCTAATATTGAAATGACGTTTTTTATACAGGTGGAGCATGAATTTTTCTCCTTCCATATGCAAGATAATAATGTAAAACTTGAGGTGCACCCATGTTATATAGGGTAAATACTACTTTGTTTTGAATTTTCCAAAACTTTATAGCCATTTTTTGGGCCTCTTCTCATACATGGCCTTTTGCGCAACCTGTTTTTAATACATAAAATGTCTAATTATGAGCCTAATTTTGATTTTCATCAAAGGGGAAAGCTGTGTAAGTGCATTATTTGTTGTAACTATAGGTGTAGACTACTTGTACAAGCATAGTTATGATTAGTTTTTGAAAAAAGATGATCAAATTTTGTATTTTTATTTTTTACAATTTTTTTAGAACTAGGCGATAAGAACCTACTTAAGTGGAGGCTAAGTTAGTGTCATACACATCAAATTATGGCTTATTTATCTCATCTCAAGCATGAAAACCAATAATCAACATTCTCATTGATAGGGCTACAATTTTTTTTAGTGGCGTGATTGAGTTTTGATAATACGCGTTACTTTTGCTGATTTTATACAACTTTTTTTGAAAAAATTCTAGGAAAGGAAAATGATTTTTTTGGTGAACTTCTACCTCCTTGGACTGATGTATGCTATCAAAATATCTTGGGAAAAATGCTATTGATATCATTGGATTTTTTTTTGAGAGAATGATGCTTGCATATTTGGAAAAATCCTAGAAAATCCTGAAAAATGTTCATTTTCAAGACATATGCTACTTTGTTGCTTATGTACTTCCAAATAAAAAGGCATTTTATATGTTTAGCATTTTTTACATAAGCATAGGGTTATGTTCTACATGCCCAATGAAGCATTTTAGTTTTTAAAGCCTACATTAGGAGTTTGATTTTTTTTCGCAACCCCCAAAAAAGGACACTCAAGTGTCCTGTTTTGGTACCAAACTAGTGTTAAAGGGCCTAATTTGAGTCCAAATCTCCCTATTGTTTACAAGGGTTTATCTACAAGGCTCTCAAGAGGGTAAAAGTCGATGTGAGGATACCATGTAATCGTTACTACAAAGAGCTCCCACATGCAAGAGACTTTGGTTTATCGTTGTGGTACTGCTTCAATTGCTTTTGTTGTTGGAGAGTATTCATTCACCATGACCTTACCATGCACTGGAGCACATCATCTTTTCATGCATGTATTGATGGGTGCATCAAATACATAGGAGTAACATGCATCATACATCATATATATACAACTATGGATTGCATATGAGAACACGGTTATTCTTGTCATAGTTAACTCTCATCATCATATGCACGTGCTATAAACTGATGGACATGCATACATGGATGCTCTTTTTTGCCAACATCCCTATATATACATTTACAAAAAATTTATGAAATAAAAAATTATTTAAAATATATAGGTACACTAATATATATATATATATATATATATATATATATATATACATCTATATATACATGTATTTTATGTGGGTGTGTCAAGAGCTAATTTGTTAACCCCATTTTGAGTTAAATTTAGCATCTCACATCTCTCGAGAGGCTGCATGGCGGTCCTCCCCTGCATATACCATGGCCACAAGGTGGCCTCGTACTGTGCATAGAAGAAGGGGCATAGAAGGGGGGGACCACGAGATTGACGAGGCATGGGTATTGTTGCAAAGCTTGAGAAGGCCACACTTTTGCATGAGGAGATGCCAAGAAGAGGTGATGGGTGGCCACCATAGTGGTGACGGCCTCTCCCTAAGCCATGTTGGTCCATGGTCCTCATGAAGAGACAGGTGCGGCCGAGAAGCAAAACATGGAGATTGGAGTCTTCACCAAGAGATGATGGTGTGGTCACCTAGGAGTTTGTGAGGAGATGATGGTGGTCACCTAAGAGTTTGTGAGGAGATGATGGCCATGTTGGAGCTATATATAGCCTGCCCAACCTAACCCTAGGTCTCACCACCTATATATACCTAATCTCAGTGTACTTTCCACACACTTTGGGAGCTATGTTAGTTCGTCTCTTTCCCTCCCTCTCTTTGGTTAAACATGGTATCAGAGAATGTTAACATCACAAAGGCATGCACATAGAATACTAGAAGTTTGGGCCATGCCATATGTTACCTCCTTGTCACATCCGAGACTTAGCTCAAACTCCTCATGTGTAACTTGTGCACCTTCTTCTTGCACCTTTTTTACTCGCTTTTATATCCATGTCATTGACATGGTGGGGTCATTCATGGATGTTCTTCGCATATTTTGTTTTCATTCTTTGTCGAGTTGTTTGATCCATTTTTGCATACATTCGAAATTATAGATGACAAAAATAATTAAATTCTCTTGTTCATCTCGTGGGATCAAAGATGTAATGGGAGTCTCTTTCCATATAACATTTTGTGATAATTTACTTGATTCTTTTGTCATCCAAATAGGGGGAGCCTCCTCATCAACAACAAGCTACAATTACTCAAAGAGATACTACATGCACTCATGATGTAACCAGCCCTCTGCCATAGATCCTTCGGTGGGCCTTGGCCTCTCATGCATAAAAACCTTCAAGACTCCCATGAATCTTTCAATGCAAAACATCCATCGTGTGCTCACAACTCTAGAAAACTCTTCCTCCTTAACAAGGTGGATAAGCACATGGAGTTGAATGTCAAATATGAGCTCTATACAATCCAACATTTTTTGTGGATAAGCACATGGAGTTGAATGTCAAATATGAGCTCTATACAATCCAACATTTTCTATGGAATCTCTCGAATGTCTATCTCCTTTGATGTGATGCACTTGGCAAATAACAAAACACCAATCAATAACTAACTTCAATTGCAAAGAAGAACCCTATACACGTTTTTAAAGAAGTAGTAGCTTGCAAAATGACCCCAAATGGTATACAATATCTCGAATGCCCTTGGTTAAGCATCCATCAATTAGAAGTGGCAAGACATGCTATAATAGTCTACCTTTGATGTTGGTATCCACACAAACTAGCAAATGTTAAGAATAATATTCAGAGCCATGGCCTACCTTTAGGAAGTTATGCCAGTCTCACTAGCTAGTCATGTGTCTTTCATCCAGAAACATTGTTATCATCCATAGTAAACATGTTTCACATGATGCACCATAGCTTGTAGGTGTACATATCAATCTCATATGCATGGGGTCAAAAATATGTGTGATTTTGAATTCTTTCTTATATTCCATACTGTACCATATTTAACTCTTGGGTCTCATCAAAATTTTTGCTCTATCTCTGAGAAAATGGTCATCTTTCTCATCACTTGTGAGCTCTGTATTTGGATATACAATAGGACCAATTGTCCATTTTCTATACCACTCCATAGGCATCATTTGCATAGGGCATACTCTACTCTCAATCCTTCTATTAAAATGTCTTGCTTCTTCTTTTGAACTTAATATGTGTCCTTTAGGTAGAAATCTTCTATGTCGGAGATATATATTCTTGTTAAAATTCTTGCAATATTTTTATCGTAGCTAGTCCTTGCATGGTGGGTGTCATGTGAAAATCTGAGAGGTGTTTTGGGTCTGTGTACATATGGGATGCATGGTGTGTGAATAAACTTTGCTCTAAATGCCCTGGCAAATGTATAGAGTGAATGGTTTTGCAGTGAGCTGGTACACGCATGTTTTTTTGGAGCAGATGCTGGAGATTTGGAAGTTTTTTTATGGTGTGCGGGTGGTTGCCAAATGCAGGGCACCGATTGGATTGGTTGTGTTTTGGTAATTATGATGCAGCTGAAGACATGTGGACAGCTCTCGCATTGTTTTGGAAGGTCGTGGGTGCGACGTGTTAACCTGAAGTACAAGGAAAGGAGGAGCCATTGTAGTGTGGTGGCCATCATTGAGCTTTAAAAAATAATAAAAAATATAATACAACGTGGCCAATCAAAAGAATAGCCACATGGAAGCCTTACCACGCCACCAGCACACCATCTAGAAGGTGGTGGCGAAGACGCAAAGCTGTGAAGATGGCTGCCTCGTGAAGGAGAGAGACCGCTATTGGATCGTGCAGATACCGGGCGCGAAGAAGGGATAGTAGCCGCCTTGTAGCTCTGGGGTGATCCTGTGGTGACTCTCCGACCAGCGGGCGGCGGCGGCGAGACAGAGAACAGAGAGTGAGGAGGGATGCTGGGGCAGTCCCCTGGTGAGAGAAAAGCTAGCTGGGGACCAGAGGCGAAGGAGCTGTGGCGCTGGGATGTGAGGCGAGGAGAGGTCGCAAGTAGCCGCATCGTGTACAGTGGCTTGGAGAGCGGGCGGAGGCAGGTGCAGAGTGAGGAGCCGCCTTGTGAAGAAAAGGGGCCGACGTCAACTTGTTGGCCGCCTCGTTGATACAAAGGCCCGGTGGGTATTGTTGGCAGTGAGAGACAGCAAAAAGGAAGTGGCCGCCTCGCGTGTGTGAAGATCGCCCTGGTGATAAAGTGAAGATAAGAGGTTGCCGCCTTTGGGGTCGTCATCAGTGAGAAGGAGGCTGGCTTGCAGGCAAAGAGATGGATTGGTCGATGGGCCAGATACAAGGGGTTGCTGCCTTGTGAGAGAGAAGCGGACGAGCAGGGAAAGCTGCAGAGGCTCTGTGGTTGGCAAAGTTGCTGGTCACGACACAGAGAGAGTGAGAGGTCCTGAGTTGAGGGTTAGCTGGTGAGGCGCCCTTTGAAGAGAGAAGTGGCTGGTTTTGTGTGGGCGACGACTGCAGGCAGAGAGTGGATGCTGATGAGAGAGAGAGCCTAGAGTGCAGTACAGAGTTGGAGGCCATCTCAAGTGTCAGCGGCACGTAAAGCAGCTGCTGTGCAGAGGTGGCTGGTAGTGCTGAAGACAGGTGAGAGGTGCCGGTACCATAAGGGTCGAGGGCTGGTGGAAGTGAAGGAGGGTTAGCTGGTGGGGTGCCCTCTGAAGAGTGCAGAAATCGAGAGACAGAGGCTTGGTTGTCAGACGCAAGGGTGAATTCCCTTGGCAGTAAATCCTAGCCAGAGTCCTGGTTTTTGGTGTAATTGCTGAGTTTGTATAGTGTGGATGGTGCTCTATATGTTTATGTGGTTGATCAGTTGTCTATCGTGGTTTTGAGCTGTATTTTTGGTGTGGGTGGGTGGTGATCTGTGAGAAGTGTTTCAGCCGGTGGGGCTGGTGGTGCCCCCGTTCGTGGTGTTTATTCAAAGTTTGGGAGGTGAAGGGCTATAGAGGCAGTGTTCTTCTTTCTTTTGTTTCACCTCACATCCTTTCTGGTGCCCCCACTGAGGATAGCTCAAGGATTTCTCTTACGAGGGTGTATGCCCCAGAGTGAGAGATTGAAGGAAGGTGTTTCCAGTTTTTTTCTTGGGTTGGAAAGTGAAGTTTGGGGATCAATATGATGTCGTATCCAGAGTTTTTTGGTGGTCCTAATGAAGATGTGGCAGATTTTCTGGAAAGGATGGAGGTTGCATGCATAAGTAACCACATCAAAAAATGAGCGGGTACAGGTATTGCGGTTACCGAGCATCTGCTTGAAAGGGGATGCAAGGATTTGGTACAGAGCTTATGAGGAGTCGTTAAAGGATGCTGAGCCACACATTCCTATGACTAAGGATGGATTGAAGACTACACTTTTAAACAGGTTCAAGAAGATTGAGGATCCAAATAGAGTTTGGCATGAAGTGCAGGGGTTGATACAAGGTGAATTGGAGCCAATTGATGATTATGTGAAGAAATTCTCTTTGCTGTGGGAGACTTTGTGCAGGGCTTTGGGGATGATCGGGTACCTTCGGACATGATGAACAAGGATCGTTTTATTGCAGGATTGAAGGGAAGCATTCGCTGGAAGGTGGAATTAAAGAAGCCCAGGTCTTATGAGGATGCGGTGGAGATTGCCAAATCAAAGGATTGGAAATTGCAACAGATGAACCAGCTGGTGGGGCAGTGAGGCCTGAAATGAGAAGGGTAGAAGCGGTACTGATGAGAACCGTGTTGGAAAGAGTGCAACCGACAGAAGTTCAGGTGAATAATGCCATACCACAAAGGATAAAGGTAGCACCCATAGCTGTTACAGCTTCTGATGAAGGGCTTCAACAGGACATGAGGCAAATGGTGGATTGTATGAAGAATCTGAGTTTCCAAATGATGGGAAACACAGGTGGTGGACGTGGCCGAGGCAGAGGCTATAATCAGGAAGGAGGTGAAGGTCAGACAGCAGGCTATGGAAGGGGTAGACGGTTTATTCCTACATGTTGGAATTGTGGTGAATTGGGACATCTAAGTACAGATTGTGATAAGCCGCAGCGAATGGGCGGTGATATGTATCCCTTACCCTCTCAGATTCCCAATAGGGCAAATGATTATGGGATTGAAATTAGAGGTGAAGCAGGGACCAGTGGATTGACAAATGAGGAGAAAGGTAAAACTAAGGTGATAGATGTGGTCACCCTTGAGAAGACGAAGGAGACAGAAGTTGATGTGATGCCTTTGGGGAAACGGATGCCACAAGAAAGGGAAAGCAGGGGTGTTGCAAGGTCAAGCAAGAAGAAAGGTAAAGTGAAGGAAGGAGAGGATGTAAAGGTCAAGCAGAAGCGGAAGTCTCGTAGGAAGTTTCAGGTGATTGATTTTCCACTAGGGGTTGGGCAGGATAGCTACAATTTATAGGAGGACATGGCTGGAAGGAAAGCTAATATTACTTTTGGGCAATTGATAGAGTTAGCTCCCCAATTGAAATGTCAGTGGAAAAGACTTGTGAATCCAAGAGAGAAGGAGGCTGCCAAAGGGATAGTGACTGTTTTATCTGTTCAGGAGTTGCCTGATATATGTCCTATGGTGAATGTATGGTACAAAGGGAAGAATTTGGGAGAGGCATACATAGATGGTGGTGCACAAATTTGTGTAATCACATTAGCAGCTGTGGAGAGGCTTGGTCTTAATATTACTGAAGCATCTGGTTTCCGTATTCGGTTGGCCAATCACCAGAAGGTCAAATGCTTAGGTATGATCAAGGAGTTAGAACTGCAGGCTTTTGATGTAAAGGTACTTGTGGATTGTCATGTTATGCCTGCAGGAATGGGTGCATTCCCTATCATTTTGGGAAGACCATGGCTGAGAGCGGTGAAGGCTGTTCAAGATTGGAGGAAAGGAGTCATTACTCTGTATGACAGGAGAGGGGATAAAAAGCAGTTTAATATGGATAATCAGAAGCCTGTTTGTGAGGTCCCCCTGTTCCCACCGAGCAACGGATTCGGGTACTAGCAGCGGAAGTAGCACTTCTCGCACGGGACAGGGGTCCCACATTCGGGGCCTCGTCCACGGATATCCGGACAAGAGACTAATCCGTCGGTTTTTCCAAAACCGAACCCGGAAAAAACTTCCCTTACCCGGAAAGCACGGGCGATTCCACCAGGATAATTTTTTACTCTAACGTAGTCAAGATCATTACTGATCACGCTGATCCAACTGCACCTATAAAGATACTCGGTCGGATCAAGGAAGAAACTTGCACTTGGATCATTGGGATCAACGCTTTTTTCCCCATCAAGAGGCACAGCCGTTGATTCCTATCCATAGAACAATTACTATCCGGGACTTACTTCATCTATCGTAATAACAAAAATTGAGTCTTGGTTTACGGATCCATCAGTCCAGCCTAACCCCATCCGATCCCATGGGTTAGCCAACCGCCCAACCACTGTAGTGATGGGATCCAATTTAGAATTTGGTTAGGTTTTGTCCCGGGTACCAAGGAAAAGAGTTCCAAGGCCCCCTAGCCGGAAATTCATGCAAACATAAAATTAGGCACACCACTTACACACCCAATATGAAATTGCCTTTTTCTTATCATCAACTAACTTTAAAACAATCCTTTAATGAAACCATAGTACCACTGATCACAGTCTTCCAATTTATCCGGTTGATCCTCAAATTTCCCATCATTCCTTCATCAGAGTATCTATGGCATCATTGGCAACTAGAACGCTCACCACCTGTCCACACAGAGGCCGTTTCCATAGTTCCTAGCCCATAATACTCGGCAATATAATCACTTATCAAGATGGACTCTCGTTGAAGATCAGCAAGATCAACCAACAGATCCATATAAAAGAGCCATGGACTCATCCGTTGAGGACCAGCAAGGTCAGTCAACCAGATCCATGCCCGGTTTCACAAAATAACTCTTACTCCTTGTTCCAATATCTTCCTCGACGCACGCGTGGGTATCCTAGGCGACCCAGAGCCCGAGCACCGTATGGTCAGCACCCTCTAGGATCCTTCGCAGGTGACCTAGCGCTTCACTCATAGGCCGCTTCCTTGGTCCCTCATCCACCGTACCGGAAGCTCACCATTTTAATCGAACCGAGGCTGGTCAAGACCTCGGTCGACCTTGCTACGCGAGACGTCCTCCATTGACTCTCCGTCAGCAGTTGCAACTTTATCAGTTAGGTCTCCACGACCTTAATCACAAGACGGTCAAAATGCTTCCCCAGCATTCTTGACATAAAACAGCCATTTACAAACAGTTTACAAATACAGTTTCTATATTAACTCTCATTTTTTCCACATTATCCCTCATTAATCCACATTACTTATTCCACATTCCATGTATATGTGTACTCATCCAATCACCTCCTTTTCCATCTCTTCACTTCAGATTCCTTCACATATCCCATATCATATATTCACATCCATATCCACATCCATACATCCATATCCACATCCACATTCACACCCATACATCCACATCTACATGCTTATCTCCATTTTCACATCCTGATTTATACATCCACATCCCATATCCACATTCATACATACACATCCATATCCACATCCACATCCACATCCACATTCACATCCATGCATCCACATCTACATGCTTACCTCCATTTTCACATCCTCATTTATACATCCACATCCCATATCCACATTCATACATACACATCCATACATCCACATCTACATCCACATACATACATACATCCACATCCACATTCCACATTCACATCTATACATCCACATCTACATTCACATTCACATACATCCACATCCACATTCCCATACATCCACATCTATACATCCACATTCCACATTCACATCTACATTCACATTCACATACATGCATCCACATCTACATGCTTACCTCCATTTTCACATCCTCATTTATACATCCACATCCCATATCCACATTCATACATACACATCCATACATCCACATCTACATCCACATACATACATACATCCACATCCACATTCCACATTCACATCTATACATCCACATCTACATTCACATTCACATACATCCACATCCACATTCCCATACATCCACATCTATACATCCACATCTATACATCCACATTCCACATTCACATCTACATTCACATTCACATACATCCACATCTACATTCACATTCACATACATCCACATCCCCATTCCCATTCACATCTATACATCCACATCTACATCCACATACATACATACATCCACATCCACATTCCACATTCACATCTATACATCCACATCTACATCCACATTTACATCTATGCATATACATCTTCATGCATATATCCATTTTCATGTTCATACATCCACACTCCCATCTCCATATCCACACATCCACATACATACATCCATTTTCACATTCCCATTTATATAACCCCATATACCTTCACATCTAATCTTTTACATCACATCCATTCTCACCCTATCACAACCCATATACATCTTATCCTATCACATACACTTCTTACCTCATCCCCCCATACACATCTTAATTCATCTTATCACATCCTAACTTATTTCATAAGCATCTTATCACCTCTTATCACACCTCTTATCACATCCTATCACTTTCCATATGCATCTTATCAATTCTTATCACATCTCATACACCTCTTATCACATCTTATCACATTTCATATCTTTTTTTTTTTAAAGAGAATTCTTTTATTTGATATAAGATTTCTCTACACATTTATTTATACATAAATTCCATTTAAGGAGACTAACACTTTCGAAATTAAAATCAATCTTTTATGCATCTTCTTATGCATGATTTCAATTTGGTAGGGAATTATACTTTTAGAATAAAAGAATTTCTCTTATGCATCTAAGTTAAGCATAAAATCCATTTATGAGGAAAATCATACTTTTAGTATAAAAAGAATATCTTTTATGCATACCTATATGCATGAAATCCAATATGATAAAAGTAACACTTTTGATATAAAAATTTTTCCTTTATGCATACTTCTATGCATGAAAATTAAAAATGATGAAAGTAACACTTTTGATATAAAAATTTTCCTTTATGCATACTTCTATGCATGAAAATTAAAAATGATAAAAATAACACTTTTGATATAAAAATTTATCCATTATGCATACTTCTATGCATGAAATAAAAATGGTAAAAATAACACTTTTGATATAAAAATTTATCCATTATGCATACTTCTATGCATGAAATAAAAATGGTAAAAATAACACTTTGATATAAAAATTTATCCATTATGCATACTTCTATGCATGAAATAAAAATGGTAAAAATAACACTTTTGATATAAAAATTTATCCATTATGCATACTTCTATGCATGAAATAAAAATGGTAAAAATAACACTTTTGATATAAAAATTTATCCATTATGCATACTTCTATGCATGAAATAAAAATGGTAAAAATAACACTTTGATATAAAAATTTATCCATTATGCATACTTCTATGCATGAAATAAAAATGGTAAAAATAACAATTTTGATATAAAAATTTATCCATTATGCAGAATATTAAAATTCAATTTCTCCATGATTGTAATGAAATTCTTTCAATTAATCTAGGATGATAATTCCTAGAATATGGTAGGAAGTCCTCTTTTTATGCTTTGAATGAGATTATTTTATGCATAATTTTTATAAAAATTTTGCCATAGCTCCGCTGCTATGACTGATAAATCTCAATTTTTCTAAGGGATAATGCTTATCATTAAGAAAATAATTAAAATAATCTCTAATTGGATTATCAATCCATAATGGATTGAATCATTAATATACATAAACTAAAAGCATAGAAAAAAGCCATTAATTTGGCCTCAAGCATAGCTTAATCTTGGGTTAAGGAAAAGCTTTATGAAAAGCTTGATTTGGATTGAGAACGGTTCATGAGTATGACCATTTCTTGAGTGAGAGAGAGAATTTACATAAAAATCATTAGAATTTAAACATAAATGAAAATTAACTTCAATAGCATTATGTAACTCTTCACTACTATTCAAACTTCAATAGCATTTAAAAGAAAACCATACCAATTAAACTTCTCAAGCTTGAGAGGGGTTGAGAAGAGAGAAACATTGAGAAATTATAGAAAGATCAATATTCACTAATTACCTTACAACTTGCTTGATTCTTTGTTCACGGTAGAGGCCCCCAACCAATCAATTGGTTAAGTATGTTGATGGAGCCACTAATGGGGATTGAAGAAAGAGAGAAGCTCCAAAAACTAGTGAATTATTAAATGAATTCACAGTTCTTGGCTTAGGTGGAGTAGAGTAACGATGCATAAACACTATATATTTTTCAACAAGGGTGAGGCTTCTATTTATAGGAAAAATTGAGCTCCTAACCAAACAAACTGATTCTAGAATTTTCTAGATCAGTTTGGTCAATATTTGACCATTTTTAGGTCAGTTAAGCTAACTTTTTGAAACTAGACTTGAATGAGGAGAGAGGAGAGATGAAATATCTCAATTTTTATGAGTTTAAAACTCATTCAAGCATGTGAAATATGCACCTCCTTTAAAGAACTCCCCTTCCTTACATATGTCATATTTTTAATATTGCTCATAGTTTTTTACTAATAAACCTTGTACATTTTCAACTCTTCATCTTATGTGAAATATGCACCTCCTTTAAAGAACTCCCCTTCCTTACATATGTCATACTTTTAATATTGCTCATAATTTTTTACTAATAAACCTTGTACATTTTCAACTCTTCATCTTATGTGAAATATGCACCTCCTTTAAAGAACTCCTCTTCCTTACATATGTCATACTTTTAATATTGCTCATAATTTTTTACTAATAAACCTTGTACATTTTCAACTCTTCATCTTATGTGAAATATGCACCTCCTTTAAAGAACTCCCCTTCCTTACATATGTCATACTTTTAATATTGCTCATAATTTTTTACTAATAAACCTTGTACATTTTCAACTCTTCATCTTATGTGAGTATTTACTCATTTTTGGGTATCTTCTTTTTCAAATTGGATTTATCTCCTCCCTACACATGGATTGATGCTATTGGTCCATAGGAACCTTAATTGGACCATAATCCAAAAATTTCTGAAAATCTAGACCCTTAGACTAAGGTCCTTTATACACTTTTCCAATTAATTCCAATTGCACATTGGAAAGTTCTTTTTGAATTTCTGTTTCAGGGAAACTTATTTTAATAAGATGAGATAATTTTCTATCCAAAAATATTAAAAATCTGAATATTCTCTCTCTAGAATATTTTCTCTCTCTAGGTTAAAACAGTTAGAAACAAGTCTTTTATATTTCTGAAGAGGGATTGATTATAGAAGAAGATACTAGACATCAAAAAGGGGTTTGGGGGAGGAATCTTACATTCTACCCCACTTAAAAAACGCGAGATGTCCTCATCTCGCAACTTGTGATAATTTCGCAAGATTCACGAATATGAGACTTAGAGAAAAATTTTAATCAAGATTAACCACCAAGATAAGTCTTAAAGAGAGCAAGATTCAAAATACGAACAAGATTTAAACTTTATTCATTCTCGGAACTTATACAGTAAAGATAGAGGAACTCTTTACACTTCCATAAGCCCGTCCATCATATGGTCACAAAAGCAGTCCTCACAAGCTGCACAAGTATAAGGTAACTCATCTATGGGAATGATTCTGTGGGTTATTGCTGCGCCTATCTCAGTGGTATGAGGTGTTCTAACAAAAGGACCTCTGAGAGGCAAGCCAAAAATGGGGTAAAGGCATATCTTCTCATGAGGAAGAAAACACGCCAGTAAGAAGACCCGCTCAGAAAACCCAGGATGTCTTGATCTCATGACGTAGTAGTATCGGGGACCCAAACCCAAAGCTTCAATAACCATGGCCAAGCGGACATTGTTACGAAAGTGCTGCTGATCCCAAGGTGTTACCCTAGTTATGTTTTGATAGGTCCGCCATTTGGTTTGCGCTACAGAAGTTCCCAAGTGAGGGAAAAGTGAGCGCTCATACTGCTCTATAAAATCCTTCTTCACAGATTCACTTGCGTCTTGAAGGTGAGGAATCATTATGGATAAAACTAGTTCTTGTTGCCAAGCCATGAAGGAGATTAAGAAAGAAAGGAGATCGATGGAAGTAAGATTACTGTGAGCGACAAGTAAAAGGTACGACTTATATAAAGGAAGGAGCTAGCGTAACTTAGAAGCCAACGGTAACTTGCCACTGAAGTTTTACCGTCTTTCCATGATTTGGGTTTGACACATTTTTCTATAGAAGGCATTAAGAATTTTGAGATGAAGAGATAAAAGAAGCTTGTAGGCTAAGTCACCTACTTTCATTGAATTCAGATATAAGGCTCACAATATCTGGGGGATAACTTCTTAAACTCCCCAATAGATAAAGAACTTCTTTTGGGCCGTACTCGAATGAAAACCAAAACCTTGGTATCCAAAACACCGATTTTCACTTCTGAACTCATTGTTCTGAATCCTTAAAATAGGCGTGACTCCTGAGAAGTATTCTAGGAAAAGGGTCTTCCTTTTTTAAACAGAAACTTTCTTTTATTTTAGAGAGGGAATAATTATAAGATCAGAAAGGGAGATTCTTACTCCTGTATACCTCGAAGGTTGGGGAGGAATCTTACATTCTACCCCACTTAAAAAGTGCGAGATGTCCTCATCTCGCAAGGTAGAGGACAGCTCTTTTTCTTAAGATCCAATTTTATTCTGGGGTTCCTTATATTCTGGTCAACCCAACAGAACACTAGGATAAATATCCCTTATATAGAACTCATCATTAAATAACAATTCATTCAGATTATATCATTCATATCTTTAACATGATAATGGTCTATTAGACCGAAAAGTTTCCTTCGGAACATTCCTCCACGGAAATTCAGTCAAGCAAGTCCTCAATTTGACATCCATTAACTTGATCTACCGATCAAGTATTAACAGCAGCAATCTGACAGCACAACCCACTAATCTCATAGTGATTTGCTGAATTCATTATCATCATTCTAGTTATGAATATCATCACAGGGACTCGTCCCATTCCCCCTCATTGTGGTTTCATTATATTTCAACTAAT
This sequence comes from Cibotium barometz, assembly GCF_041138505.1. Classification (NCBI taxonomy): domain Eukaryota; kingdom Viridiplantae; phylum Streptophyta; class Polypodiopsida; order Cyatheales; family Cibotiaceae; genus Cibotium; species Cibotium barometz. Next base: position 38,468,897 of record NC_141078.1, on the reverse strand, counting down.
TTTTAAAAATCATCATTTTTCAATCAGAATTTTCAATCAGAATCCAAATCAATTCATCCATTCTCAAACAGAATTAAAAATCATATCAATCACATTCGAAATCATCATCTAGATAGCATTAACGCTTATAATTTCAAGTCTTAGATTTACTCGTATATACTGTCAGTAAAGAGCTGCAGTATACTCTCGGTATATACGGGTAGTCACGGCCCTTGGAATTATAAGGTAACTACTATCATGTCTAGGCCTCAAGAAAGTCAAGGATTCTATATAATTGCGGTACTTCCATCTGAAGACCCAACTACCAAATTACGAATTTCAGTTTGAATATCAAATTGTATGAATTATCTCACACAATTATAACCTTTTTGTGTTTCTTCATAAATTTTTGATATATTTGTCTTCTCAGTTGATCTTTATTAACCAAATGCTCTGATACCAACTGTGAGGTCCCCCTGTTCCCACCGAGCAACGGATTCGGGTACTAGCAGCGGAAGTAGCACTTCTCGCACGGGACAGGGGTCCCACATTCGGGGCCTCGTCCACGGATATCCGGACAAGAGACTAATCCGTCGGTTTTTCCAAAACCGAACCCGGAAAAAACTTCCCTTACCCGGAAAGCACGGGCGATTCCACCAGGATAATTTTTTACTCTAACGTAGTCAAGATCATTACTGATCACGCTGATCCAACTGCACCTATAAAGATACTCGGTCGGATCAAGGAAGAAACTTGCACTTGGATCATTGGGATCAACGCTTTTTTCCCCATCAAGAGGCACAGCCGTTGATTCCTATCTATAGAACAATTACTATCCGGGACTTACTTCATCTATCGTAATAACAAAAATTGAGTCTTGGTTTACGGATCCATCAGTCCAGCCTAACCCCATCCGATCCCATGGGTTAGCCAACCGCCCAACCACTGTAGTGATGGGATCCAATTTAGAATTTGGTTAGGTTTTGTCCCGGGTACCAAGGAAAAGAGTTCCAAGGCCCCCTAGCCGGAAATTCATGCAAACATAAAATTAGGCACACCACTTACACACCCAATATGAAATTGCCTTTTTCTTATCATCAACTAACTTTAAAACAATCCTTTAATGAAACCATAGTACCACTGATCACAGTCTTCCAATTTATCCGGTTGATCCTCAAATTTCCCATCATTCCTTCATCAGAGTATCTATGGCATCATTGGCAACTAGAACGCTCACCACCTGTCCACACAGAGGCCGTTTCCATAGTTCCTAGCCCATAATACTCGGCAATATAATCACTTATCAAGATGGACTCTCGTTGAAGATCAGCAAGATCAACCAACAGATCCATATAAAAGAGCCATGGACTCATCCGTTGAGGACCAGCAAGGTCAGTCAACCAGATCCATGCCCGGTTTCACAAAACAACTCTTACTCCTTGTTCCAATATCTTCCTCGACGCACGCGTGGGTATCCTAGGCGACCCAGAGCCCGAGCACCGTATGGTCAGCACCCTCTAGGATCCTTCGCAGGTGACCTAGCGCTTCACTCATAGGCTGCTTCCTTGGTCCCTCATCCACCGTACCGGAAGCTCACCATTTTAATCGAACCGAGGCTGGTCAAGACCTCGGTCGACCTTGCTACGCGAGACGTCCTCCATTGACTCTCCGTCAGCAGTTGCAACTTTATCAGTTAGGTCTCCACGACCTTAATCACAAGACGGTCAAAATGCTTCCCCAGCATTCTTGACATAAAACAGCCATTTACAAACAGTTTACAAATACAGTTTCTATATTAACTCTCATTTTTTCCACATTATCCCTCATTAATCCACATTACTTATTCCACATTCCATGTATATGTGTACTCATCCAATCACCTCCTTTTCCATCTCTTCACTTCAGATTCCTTCACATCCCATATCATATATTCACATCCATATCCACATCCATACATCCATATCCACATCCACATTCACACCCATACATCCACATCTACATGCTTATCTCCATTTTCACATCCTGATTTATACATCCACATCCCATATCCACATTCATACATACACATCCATATCCACATCCACATCCACATCCACATTCACATCCATGCATCCACATCTACATGCTTACCTCCATTTTCACATCCTCATTTATACATCCACATCCCATATCCACATTCATACATACACATCCATACATCCACATCTACATCCACATACATACATACATCCACATCCACATTCCACATTCACATCTATACATCCACATCTACATTCACATTCACATACATCCACATCCACATTCCCATACATCCACATCTATACATCCACATTCCACATTCACATCTACATTCACATTCACATACATGCATCCACATCTACATGCTTACCTCCATTTTCACATCCTCATTTATACATCCACATCCCATATCCACATTCATACATACACATCCATACATCCACATCTACATCCACATACATACATACATCCACATCCACATTCCACATTCACATCTATACATCCACATCTACATTCACATTCACATACATCCACATCCACATTCCCATACATCCACATCTATACATCCACATTCCACATTCACATCTACATTCACATTCACATACATCCACATCTACATTCACATTCACATATATCCACATCCCCATTCCCATTCACATCTATACATCCACATCTACATCCACATACATACATACATCCACATCCACATTCCACATTCACATCTATACATCCACATCTACATCCACATTTACATCTATGCATATACATCTTCATGCATATATCCATTTTCATGTTCATACATCCACACTCCCATCTCCATATCCACACATCCACATACATACATCCATTTTCACATTCCCATTTATATAACCCCATATACCTTCACATCTAATCTTTTACATCACATCCATTCTCGCCCTATCACAACCCATATACATCTTATCCTATCACATACACTTCTTACCTCATCCCCCCATACACATCTTAATTCATCTTATCACATCCTAACTTATTTCATAAGCATCTTATCACCTCTTATCACACCTCTTATCACATCCTATCACTTTCCATATGCATCTTATCAATTCTTATCACATCTCATACACCTCTTATCACATCTTATCACATTTCATATCTTTTTTTTTTAAAAAGAGAATTCTTTTATTTGATATAAGATTTCTCTACACATTTATTTATACATAAATTCCATTTAAGGAGACTAACACTTTCGAAATTAAAATCAATCTTTTATGCATCTTCTTATGCATGATTTCAATTTGGTAGGGAATTATACTTTTAGAATAAAAGAATTTCTCTTATGCATCTAAGTTAAGCATAAAATCCATTTATGAGGAAAATCATACTTTTAGTATAAAAAGAATATCTTTTATGCATACCTATATGCATGAAATCCAATATGATAAAAGTAACACTTTTGATATAAAAATTTTTCCTTTATGCATACTTCTATGCATGAAAATTAAAAATGATGAAAGTAACACTTTTGATATAAAAATTTTCCTTTATGCATACTTCTATGCATGAAAATTAAAAATGATAAAAATAACACTTTTGATATAAAAATTTATCCATTATGCATACTTCTATGCATGAAATAAAAATGGTAAAAATAACACTTTTGATATAAAAATTTATCCATTATGCATACTTCTATGCATGAAATAAAAATGGTAAAAATAACACTTTTGATATAAAAATTTATCCATTATGCATTCTTCTATGCATGAAATAAAAATGGTAAAAATAACACTTTTGATATAAAAATTTATCCATTATGCATACTTCTATGCATGAAATAAAAATGGTAAAAATAACACTTTGATATAAAAATTTATCCATTATGCATACTTCTATGCATGAAATAAAAATGGTAAAAATAACACTTTTGATATAAAAATTTATCCATTATGCATACTTCTATGCATGAAATAAAAATGGTAAAAATAACACTTTTGATATAAAAATTTATCCATTATGCATACTTCTATGCATGAAATAAAAATGGTAAAAATAACACTTTGATATAAAAATTTATCCATTATGCATACTTCTATGCATGAAATAAAAATGGTAAAAATAACACTTTTGATATAAAAATTTATCCATTATGCATAATATTAAAATTCAATTTCTCCATGATTGTAATGAAATTCTTTCAATTAATCTAGGATGATAATTCCTAGAATATGGTAGGAAGTCCTCTTTTTATGCTTTGAATGAGATTATTTTATGCATAATTTTTATAAAAATTTTGCCATAGCTCCGCTGCTATGACTGATAAATCTCAATTTTTCTAAGGGATAATGCTTATCATTAAGAAAATAATTAAAATAATCTCTAATTGGATTATCAATCCATAATGGATTGAATCATTAATATACATAAACTAAAAGCATAGAAAAAAGCCATTAATTTGGCCTCAAGCATAGCTTAATCTTGGGTTAAGGAAAAGCTTTATGAAAAGCTTGATTTGGATTGAGAACGGTTCATGAGTATGACCATTTCTTGAGTGAGAGAGAGAATTTACATAAAAATCATTAGAATTTAAACATAAATGAAAATTAACTTCAATAGCATTATGTAACTCTTCACTACTATTCAAACTTCAATAGCATTTTAAAAAAAACCATACCAATTAAACTTCTCAAGCTTGAGAGGGGGTGAGAAGAGAGAAACATTGAGAAATTATAGAAAGATCAATATTCACTAATTACCTTACAACTTGCTTGATTCTTTGTTCACGGTAGAGGCCCCCAACCAATCAATTGGTTAAGTATGTTGATGGAGCCACTAATGGGGATTGAAGAAAGAGAGAAGCTCCAAAAACTAGTGAATTATTAAATGAATTCACAGTTCTTGGCTTAGGTGGAGTAGAGTAACGATGCATAAACACTATATATTTTTCAACAAGGGTGAGGCTTCTATTTATAGGAAAAATTGAGCTCCTAACCAAACAAACTGATTCTAGAATTTTCTAGATCAGTTTGGTCAATATTTGACCATTTTTAGGTCAGTTAAGCTAACTTTTTGGAACTAGACTTGAATGAGGAGAGAGGAGAGATGAAATATCTCAATTTTTATGAGTTTAAAACTCATTCAAGCATGTGAAATATGCACCTCCTTTAAAGAACTCCCCTTCCTTACATATGTCATATTTTTAATATTGCTCATAGTTTTTTACTAATAAACCTTGTACATTTTCAACTCTTCATCTTATGTGAAATATGCACCTCCTTTAAAGAACTCCCCTTCCTTACATATGTCATACTTTTAATATTGCTCATAATTTTTTACTAATAAACCTTGTACATTTTCAACTCTTCATCTTATGTGAAATATGCACCTCCTTTAAAGAACTCCTCTTCCTTACATATGTCATACTTTTAATATTGCTCATAATTTTTTACTAATAAACCTTGTACATTTTCAACTCTTCATCTTATGTGAAATATGCACCTCCTTTAAAGAACTCCCCTTCCTTACATATGTCATACTTTTAATATTGCTCATAATTTTTTACTAATAAACCTTGTACATTTTCAACTCTTCATCTTATGTGAGTATTTACTCATTTTTGGGTATCTTCTTTTTCAAATTGGATTTATCTCCTCCCTACACATGGATTGATGCTATTGGTCCATAGGAACCTTAATTGGACCATAATCCAAAAATTTCTGAAAATCTAGACCCTTAGACTAAGGTCCTTTATACACTTTTCCAATTAATTCCAATTGCACATTGGAAAGTTCTTTTTGAATTTCTGTTTCAGGGAAACTTATTTTAATAAGATGAGATAATTTTCTATCCAAAAATATTAAAAATCTGAATATTCTCTCTCTAGAATATTTTCTCTCTCTAGGTTAAAACAGTTAGAAACAAGTCTTTTATATTTCTGAAGAGGGATTGATTATAGAAGAAGATACTAGACATCAAAAAGGGGTTTGGGGGAGGAATCTTACACTGTTCATGATGAAAGGGAAAGTGAAGTTGATTTGAGTGTTGATGACACGACCAGTAGCACCACTACTAGTGAGGGAACAGAAGTCACTTCATCCACCAGTGAGGAGGATGCAGACATGGATGCCCTGGTTATTGATGAGGAAGTGCTTGGTGATGAGGTTGCCCAACAAGAAGAGGCCATACAGGAAGAATGCGAGGAGGTACAAGTGAATCATGAGCAAAGGTATGCATGTGATGTGAAAGAGTATGCTTTAAAGTCTTTGGATAATGAACCTGTGTGGGATGAATGGGATATAGAAAGTCTGCAAGATGATGAACCTGAGTTGGAGTTGGATGACCAGATGTGCATTAATGTTAAGAAAGCTACAAACAGAATTGATGCTATGAAGGAGGATGGTGTGTATGTCAGAAGCTTTATTTCCAAAAGTTCTTATGCTATGTTGTGGGATGTGGGATGACAAATTATGTCTGGGGAAGATGACAGTATTTCTTTGATCACATGGAATAGAGATGTTTTGATTACATTGTATGATGCTCAAAGGATTGACGGAGGGAAACGTGGTCGTATGCTTTTGCTGCTGATCATGAATGATTCAGCAGGCTGGGGGTTGGGCAAAGTATGTCAGGTGAAAATCTGAGAGGTGTTTTGGGTCTGTGTACATATGGGATGCGTGGTGTGTGAATAAACTTTGCTCTGAATGCCTTGGCAAATGTATAGAGTGAATGATTTTGCAGTGAGCTGGTACACGCGTGTTGTTTTTTTGGAGCAGATGCTGGAGATTTGGAAGTTTTTTTATGGCAGCAGTATGGTGTGCGGGTGGTTGCCAAATGCAGGGCACCTACTGGAATGGTCGTGTTTTGGTAATTATGATGCAGCTGAAGACGTGTGGACAGCTCTCACATTGTTTTGGAAGGTCGTGGGCGCGGCGTGTTAACCTGAAGTACAAGGAAAGGAGGAGCCATTGTAGTGTGGTGGCCATCATTGAGCTTTAAAAAATAATAAAAAATATAATACACCGTGGCCAATCAAAAGAAAAGCCACATGGAAGCCTTACCACGCCGCCAGCACACCATCTAGAAGGTGGTGGCGAAGACGCAAAACTGTGAAGATGGCCGCCTCGTGAAGGAGAGAGACCGCTGCTGGAATCGTGCAGATACCAGGCGCGAAGAAGGGATAGTAGCCACCTTGTAGCTCTAGGGTGATCTTGTGGTGACTCTCCGACCAGCCGGCGGTAGAGAACACAGAGTGAGGAGGGCTGTTGGGGCAGTTCTTGGTGAGAGAAAAGCTGGCTGGGGATTCGACGGACCAGAGGCGAAGGAGCTGTGGCGCTGGGATGTGAGGCGAGGAGAGGTCGCAACTAGCCGCATCGTGTACAATGGCCTGGAGCGGAGGCAGGTGCAGAGTGAGGGGCCGCCTTGTGAAGAAAAGGGGCCCGCGTGTTGGCCGCCTCGTTGATACAAAGGCCCGGTGGGTATTGTTGGCAGCCAGAGACAGCAAAAAGGAAGTGGTCGCCTCGCGTGTGTGAAGGTCGCCCTGGTGATAAAGTGAAGATAAGAGGTTGCCGCCTTTGGGGTCGTCAGTGATGAGAAGGAGGCTGGCTACTCTGCAGGCAAAGAGATGGACTCGTCGATGGGCCAGATACAAGGGGTTGCTGCCTTGTGAGAGAGAAGCAAACAAGCAGGGAAAGCTGCAGAGGCTCTGTGGTTGGCAAAGCTGCTGGTCATGACACACAGAGAGTGAGAGGTCCTGAGTTGAGGGTTAGCTGGTGGGGCGCCCTCTGAAGAGAGAAGTGGCTGGTTTTGTGTGGGCGACGACTGCAGGCAGAGAGTGGATGCTGACAAGAGAGAGAGAGAGCCTAGAGTGCAGTACAGAGTTAGAGGCAGTCTCAAGTGTCACTAGCACGTAAGGCAGCTACAGAGGTGGCTGGTAGTGCTGAAGACACGTGAGAGGGGCCGGTACCATAAGGGTTGAGGGCTGGTGGAAGTGAACGAGGGTTAGTTGGTGGGGCACCCTTTGAAGAGTGCAGAGACCCGGAGACAGAGGCTTGGTTGTCAGACGCAAGAGTGAATTCCCTTGGCAAATCCTGGCCAGAGTCCTGGTTTTTGGTGTAATTGTTGAGTTTGTACAATGTGGATGGTGCTCTGTATGTTTATGTGGTTGATCAGTTGTCTATCGTGGTTTTGAGCTGTATTTTTGGTGTGGGTGGGTGGTGATCTATGAGAAGTGTTCCAGCCGGTGGTGGCTGGTGGTGCCCCCGTTCGTGGTGTTTATTCAAAGTTTGGGAGGTGAAGGGCTATAGAGGCAGTGTTCTTCTTTCTTTTTTTCACCTCACAGTGGGCATGTCGTCTAACCCTTTGTTGATATACCTATGAACAATCAAAGTCTTATAGTAGTGAAATTGTTATTCCACGTCAATTTAAAATCCAAACAAAGTAACTCTAATCATATATGCAAAGACTAATCGTAGGCAGTGTTCCAGCCGGTGGTGGCTGGTGGTGCCCCCGTTCGTGGTGTTTATTCAAAGTTTGGGAGGTGAAGGGCTATAGAGGCAGTGTTCTTCTTTCTTTTTTTCACCTCACAGTGGGCATGTCGTCTAACCCTTTGTTGATATACCTATGAACAATCAAAGTCTTATAGTAGTGAAATTGTTATTCCACGTCAATTTAAAATCCAAACAAAGTAACTCTAATCATATATGCAAAGACTAATCGTAGGCAGGATAGTCATGAATAGTTTATGTTAGAATGTCATGAGCCAAAAAAGTTAACTCACCTGTAGGCGTGGACATGTCAAGCACTTTTATCCCTTTCCATAATTGTTGTAGATCTTTGATGAGTGGTGCTAGGTACAGGCTGGTGTCTTTGACTTGTCTTTTTCATGCATCAAAGTGCTCTATCAAGTCAAAGTTTTAAAGAATTACAGAAATATTAGGTGGATACAATTTCAAATCATGTTTCTTGTGCATGTACCTAGAATTAGTAAAATCAATATTATATGCTCCTTCTTTATGGGCATGAATGGTGGTAGGTTGTTAGCACTATTGGCCAAGTTGACCACTTGCTTGATCTATGCAAAAATGCATTGATTCCATCAAGACTAACACCAAGTTTTAAGTTATGGGGTTCTTGACTAAATTTTGGCCATGTTCTATCAATGTGCTTGAAAGCTTCACAATCAGACATAACGTGTAGGATCTAGTATGTGCTCACATTCTTTGCTGCCTAATCCATAAGATTTGAAAACTTTGGGCTCCGAAATAAGTACTCTATTCCTAGGGATAATGAAAAATAGCTTAGAACCTTATGATGAGGAATAAGTGTTGATCTCTCCTTAAAACATCAAGCAATGCATTCGGGACAGAGAATGCAGTTGTAGTCAAGTAGAAAAAGTATTACAACCTTATGAGGAATAAGTGTTTCTCCCTCCTTAAAACATGGAGAACCGCATTTGGGGCAGAGAATGAAGTCGTGGTCAAGTCCAAGACTCCATCATCTTTCATGCCTCGTTCCTGTTTTTGGGATGGTGTTATCAGGCAGTATAATCGTACTAGAAAGCAGTCGGATAACAATAACAAATTATTAGGAAAATAAACTTGAAAATATGTAGGGAGGAAGAGATATTGAGCTCTTGCAAGCACACACACACTCACAGAAAACCTAGAAGAGAACAAAAAAGATGAGAGGCAAAAAAATGTTCTTCTTCTTCTTCTCAACCAAAAGGTTCTACCAAATAATGAGGGAAATACAACGTAAGTACTAAAGTACTATGTATATTTGGTCCATAATGTGAACACGTTAAGTGAGTGAGCTGGCAAGATAAGTATGCCATAACTCAAGGGTGGACTAATAGTAGCTAGTGTAGTCCAGCTATAGAAAATAACTGGCAAAGTTCTATCATGTCAACATCCTACTAAACGCACCAGTGATGTGATTGGTAGAAACGATCACCCAGGCATATCATAAGTGTCAGCTCATGTTGCTATTAACATCTCAACACTCCTCCTCAAGATCAAATCCATTTTTACAACTCTAAGCATAGTCTAGAATCCGCAAAGCTTATCTGCTCCTAAGGCTTTCATGAAAATGTCCGCTACCTGCTCCTCTATCATAGCATACATGAGATCAATATCTCCTACTAAGACCCTCTCTTTGATGAAGTGACCCCTATATGTATGATTTGCACATGAAAAATTGGGTTCCTCGTCAACTGTATAGTGCTAAGATTGTCACAATAGATGATAACCTATCTTTCAACCTGTTAGAGCCCCAAATCACCAAGTAGCTTGCCCAATCAAGCTTCCTCACATGTTGCCATTGCATCACCCCTATACTCTACCTCTGTACTTGAAAAGGTAAATGTTGGCTGCCTCTTGCTCCTCCATGTCATAGCACCACTCCCAAATGAGAACATAAATCAACTGGTAGATCTCCTATCTATGATACTACCACAACAATCTTCATCATTTGTAGCCAAACACATGTAGCTCTGATACCATGAAAAGATGCAAGGAAGAAGAGATCTTGAGCTGTTTCTAGCACACGCACACACACTCACATAAACCCTAGAAGGGAACGCACAAGATGAGAGGCTGAAAATTGTTTTTCTTCTTCTTCTCAACAAAAGGGTTCTACCAAAAGAGTTCACAACTAGAATCACTGGCAAAGATCTATCATGTTAGTATTCTAGCAAATACGCCAGTGATGTAAGTGATGAAAATGGTCACCTAGGCATATCATAAGTGTCGCTCATGTTGAGCTTGATATCTCAACAAAACATACCCTACCACTTAGCATCCATGTATATGATCCACTTACATTAGTAATGTTGAAAATGATACATTGCTCTAGGAGTAGTGAGATTGAAGGTTAAGGATGAGGAAGATCATAGATAATCTCTTCATAGAAGAACCATCATAGATCTTTGTGAGTGCTTCTTCTCAGAGATATTTTTCATGAGGATCATTGTCGTCTGTATTTCTCAAAACCAAATCATGAACAAATCCAATCATGTCATTAGTATCATGCTCCGCATCATCAAGATGCTCTATTTGACATGTGTATTACTCTCTCAACCTTTCAAAAGTACTAGGATCCTATGCTTTAAGAACATGCATACACTCTTTTGACAATTGAGAGTTACTTTGATAATATAAGGGCACATCCACTACAATATCATAGGCCAAAACTTGTGATCCCATATGAATTAGACAATCATAAATATAGAATAAATCATAATAAGACGTGCCAACAAAGTAATGAGACAAGTGATAAAAAAAAGCATGAGTAAACACATTTGCAAAGTCTAATCAAATTTTGACAGCATCATGTAGACATGCTATTTCAAATATACTCAAATTTATAGGACTTTCTTAGTGCCACGATATAGAATAAGTGAAAATTGTAAATATACTACTATAATTTCATGGATTGAAGCCCCTTACAAAAGACATGCACTAAAAACGATATAAATTCATCTATTCTCTATGTTGAGTGGCGATCACCTACGCCAACTGTAATTCACTAACAACTCGTCATAGCACACAATGATCTAATAGCATTGACTACAATGTATCTAGACACATCTCTACTCATATGCACTAGATCATGAACATTTCCACACTCCAAAAAAACACAATTAGTTCTTTCATTCCTCTCTCTTCTACCCTCGATATATTTCCTTGAGTGTAAGGTTTGCCACCATCAATATACAATCTCTCTGATTCTTTATGGGTAATGCCTCGTCCGGCAAGAGAGAAAACATTATCACATAGCCCATAAGTGGTCATACTCCTGATGTAGTGAGCAAGGTGATGCCATTGAGCCCATGAATAGATAGGCCCTCAAAATTTCATAAGACTGACCTAAGAGTGAATTGGGACATATATATCTTGTGCAATACAAATACCTTGACCCCTGTTGTTTTTCTTCAATCCTAGATGGCAGATTGTATAGCGAGCACCCTAAAAGTTGAACCGGAAGTGATGCTCCCAACCAGTTGCCATAATGCCTATGATTATATGTCTCTATGAGAGGCGGCTAGGTAAGGAATGATCACCAGACATCTTAGACTGAGAACCACGAGGTAATTGGGGCATATGTGCCTCCATCTGTAAACTGAATAACAGCTTGACTATGGCACGTGCAAGGAAGCATAGATCAATCAAGCCCATGAAAGCCATCATCGCTCATCATCATCAAAAGGATGTACAACTAAATTTGACCTTGATGATTGTACCTAGATACATGCTATATATCACTTTATTTTTCAAGATTATATAGAATTTGAATGAGTCAATGTATAATGCTTAAAAAAAGAATTATCACTTACCATAGGCTGATCTTGTCTCTCTGATATCGGTGCATCATGACATCTTCCAAACTCTAGCACGTGGATATGATATTGCCGTCGTGTCCGTTAGTGAGTGCCTCGACAATTCATACACCAACATGGAACTCTCTACTCATAGTATGTGATTGCCTCATCATCTTCATGCTGCACGGATTAAGAGGACGTCGGAGAAGATGTCAATGAAGATAGGGACACACCTCCTTTCCCTATCATAGGATGTTGTAGGCATTCTAGAGGAGGCATTGTACCAGAGGATAAGTTAGAACGTTTTTGCGATTGGAACAAAAGGAAAATTAGAGAAACTACTCGTTAAAGTCAGTTATGTATCAGTTTTTAGTGAAAGTATTCATAGTATGTTCAATTTTTTGACTCATATGAACCCAATAAGTATTATCTCTAGTTGTAATCTATATTTAGAATAATTTTTTATTGCAACCTATATTTACGTGACATGAAATTCAGTGACTTGATGGGCGAGTGTTTCAGAGCTCACACTTGTTGACACATGCATTTATTTTTTATTCTAACTTATTGGATGTAACTTCAAAATGTGTAGGAGATATTGCTGAGTGGTGGTAATGGATAATACCTACCTCACTAGTATACATCCTGAGTTGTGGAGGGCTTTTTGATGGAAGATGCAACTTAGGACACATTGGGATCATCAAAAGGTATGTACTATTTACTCTCTATCTATGTACTAGTGTCTGTCTTAAATCTTAGGTCTATATATACATTTTTTCTAAATCCAAACATATGTCTACAGGATGCAACATGAGCTAGGCTATAGGCTGGGCATACATCACGTCTTAGTAGGATGGGCAAGAAGGGATTTATTTTCACTTTTTTAAGTAATTATTAGAATTCTTACATTTGGTCTTATACATGCATGTAGGTGTGTACCATACAAGTTTAAATAGTTCATGGTCATTTGACGATAGGGGGTGGCCATAAAACGGTTAGCATTAATGACACTACATACATCATCATCAAGCCACATAAAGTAAGATAGTAATTCACCCATGAGAATGTTGTCATCCTTCTTATCTATATCAAACTTGGATGGGAAGAGGGAGTTATTGGCGGGAGTAACACAACATTTATATGGAGAGTCATCAATAAGAAATGTCCTACTAGAATCACATTCTAAGGCTTTGGACATTCTCTCCAATCGCTTAAACAATGTTGCACAACAGTTGTTAAGAGAAAGGGAAGTGAGATCCTTTACCCCATTTTAGAGATGGAAATCTTGTGCATGTGCGTTGATATAAACTGTCTCAGGTTGTTGGGCCACTGAGCATGGCAATGCTTCCTCATCATTGCGAGGTAGATCTGCATAGGTGGTGATGGTAGCAACGACTCACTATGAGTCATGACAAAACGTTTACTTAGGTGAATGTGCCCATATGTGCACAACTAATGATTTGTTGAGGGCCATTCCAGTTGGCAAGGGTACTTCTCATGTTCTCATCCTAGATAATTTCTACCCCAAATGATCAAGGCCCAAAAGGAAGGCCTTTTAAACACTCACCATACAACACCATAGAGCAAGGGAAATCCAAAACTCATTTTAGGGTTAAGTTTCAAATGATTAATAACAACAACAAATCAATTATTAGAGTCTTAGAGTTTATCCACATTGCTGCATATTATCTAATATCATATAATGGGACTAAGATTTATAGGTTTGTATGGAGGTGCATTAAACCGTGTGTTGATACATGTGCCCCCCACTTCAAGTTGCCAATTGTACGTAAGCATCATTTGTCAATGTGTGTGATGATATATCCAAAAAAATTTGCATGATGCCATGAGAAAAATAAAAATATTTTGCAAAGACCAACTTTGCACATCTTGGGGATCGAGGTTAACACTGCCAAATTTATGTGACCTAAACAGAGTTTATATGATTATTGGGTATCAATTCAGGCTTACTTTATAGCCTTGTAGATTGTAAATACATTCTTGGATAGCTTAGGATGATGACATGCAATCTGGACCTCGAATGAGGCATAACCTTCCTACTACGAGTACTTCATGTCTTTGAGATCAAGGTTACCGCCGCGCCAAAATGTGACAAACACATTTTATATTATTATTAAGCTTACTAAAAACATTCTTAAATAAATTAGGATAATGACATGCGCTTTGGACCTTCAACAAGCCATAACGTTCCTACAACACGTACTATATTATGTATCTTAATAGGTTGGCTTGAAATGCATCAAACTTTATATGCTTTTATGTTTACCTTCAACTACTTTATGTGCATTGCTTATCACTAAAAAAATGGGAGAAATTTAATTTTAGGAAGTTCTAATGACTAATTCTAATTGTGCCCATGAGTTAACGATAATTAATGTCATCATGGACTATTTCTCTCAATTTGTTGATGCTTAATCTATGTCCCCACTGGGTTTGATGCTATAGAGTTAAAAGACATCCTCTTGAGTTTTTATGTTTTTAACCAACTCTAGAATTTTTGGCCTCATATTTCTCATTTAAATTCCTTTTATCTTAGCCTTGAAAAATGAAATTTGTTTTAAGTAATGAGAACATAAGATAGATTTTGAATTTTCACTAAACTACCACACACTAAAGAACATCAAATTGTGTGTATGAATACATATACATCATACCCACAAATAAATTGGAGTGTATAAAACATAAAAACTTCAGTACAAATTAATAAACATGACTCTTGTTGTTGGATATTTGTAAAATATAAACTAAATTCACTTTCCTCAGCATAGATCCACATACAGTTTTTGTGGCTATTTTCCATAGATCCACATACTAGGCACAGATCCACATACTATTTTTATAGCTTTTTTTAATTGAACGTTTAAGGTCATTATATCTCATTTACTAATAAAGATTTGCTCAGTTTTGTTTAGACAAGTAAGGTCTTTTGGACTCTCTCTCTCTCTCTCTCTCTCTCTCCCTCTCTTACACACACACACACACACACACACACACACAATTTGGTAGAAAGAATCAGGTCTCTCTCTAACTCTCTCTCTCTCCCAGGTAGATCCCTTGTAGTTTCTTTTTAAATTCTATATATGAAGGGAGTCACACTTGTTTAACTCCATCCTCACTCCATATTGCAACTTAGGGTATTAGATATAGGTTAATTACATGTGAACATGGACTCATTAACCTAAGTTCACTCCTCTATGAAGGGACTTAACACTTCTAATATAGATTCATTAAATGTGAATGTAGACTCATTGACCTATGTTCACTTCTCTTTGAGGGGGTGACACTTGTCTCCGACTCCATCTTGTCACTTAGGGTATTAGATATAGATACATTTCATGTGAACATGGACTCACTGACCTAATTTCACTCCTTCATATTGAAGTCACTCAACACCTTTATCAAAGATATGCTTTGTAATGCCCATAATATGTGTTTATAATTAGAAAAGGAGATAACATTTATCAACCCCTTAATTTTAATCTAGATGTTAGGCTCACATACAGATTAATAAAAATCAAATTTTCAGTTAACAAAAATCTCTGAAATATATAAAAAATATTTCGAATCACAAATCTTTGAAACAACATGATTGTCACTAAAAGAGGCAGGGCCATTATCCACACCTTTTTTGACGCTTTATAACTAAGCTCAAAATCCCAAAACATTGAAATACACGTGAAAATAAGCGTCGAAATAAACATGTTTTTTCACTCTTATTTTCGATGGACTTCTTGACGCCTATTTTAACTGCCATTTTGATGATTATTTCGACTGGTATTACGACGATTATTTCGACTGGTATTACGACGATTATTTCGACGGATGTAGGAAACTTTCAACGCTTTTTTGGACGGATGCAGGAGACTTTCAATGCTTATTTCGACGAGTGCAGGTTTTTTTTTGGCGTAATGGTGCATCCAGCTACAAGACTGTAGCTGGATGCACCATTATGCCAAACTTAAAGAGTACCAAAGGCAACTGTACTCTGATGTGAAGAACAAAGTGAATTTGTTGTTGGAAAAGTTGGTGTGCCATAACGTTTTTGACATTACAAAGTATGTACATTGTACACAAGTGCAAACAATGGCTAAATTATATTGCAAGATGTGAAATTTGCATATCAAAGACCAAATTACAAGCTCTAACGAGATAAGCCGACAAACAGACCATAGTATGGTATGGAAAGCCAAAATGGTTTTCATACTCGATGACCAAAATTGCATAAAGTAGTTGCATACAAGCTATAAAAGCTCAAACAAAGATGTGAGCTATCAAAATATGTATGTACAAGAGGAATGACATGGGAACGGCCGCTCTATGCGGAGCCCTCACTCAGGGTCAGGTATTGGTCCCTGCAAAAACCATACAAGATGCTTTTAATTTTGTATACAAAACAACGATTTAACATGACATGGCAAAGAAACTATACAAGTCATAAGGTTAAGGCTTGCCGCACTTACCATATCTCAATGCGTCCCCAATTGAGGTTGGCGCCTTCTCGCTGAAGTTTCTTCAAAACAAAGTACATGTTATGGCGGTGAGTAATGTCCTCCTCTTCTTCTTTTGCTGGTCGACCAACCACTTGATTCTAAAAGTACCAAAATAACAAGATAAGCGTTGATAGTTCCAAAGTAGACATAACATCAAATGAAACATACAAGATAAGCATTGATACTTACAAAGTAGACATGGAATGCATCCCAACCGTCGCTTCCACCAAGGTGAGAGCTTCCTACACTCTCCATTCGGGCTTTCGTCGAATCCTCTTGTTTCTTGTAGAGCATTGGGGATTTCTTGCATACTTTTGCTTCTCCTTGTTCCAATCCTTGGTGTTGATGTACCAAGACTTCTCATCCCCTGCCTTCACTCTCCTAGTCACATCTCCCCGCCCACTGTTTCATGACATCCACTATGTGGTCCTTTATCCACCTTCTTATGGGGATAACATCACTACCGAGACAGCCGGCTTGTACTCATCCTTGATTTGATTAATGACTATATCTTTCTTAGATTTATCCAACTTTGGTCGTAAAGTCATAAAGTCATCAGCAAAGACAATGTGGGAAAGCTCCCGATGGATGTGGCTCTTCATCTCTTGCCCGACATCATCCAAAACCACATTGCCATTGACAATTGTATGATATTTTTTCCCATTGGCGGGTGTGGGGTGTGTGTCGAAACGTCACGCGATGATCGTGAGCGTGGAGTGCTTTTGGCGCTAGAAGGGGAAGGACGCTCACGTGGGGGCGTAGACCCATCCGTGCCCCCACTCAAGCATTGTCCTCTTCTCTGCGAGTGTTGAACGAGTGATGTGAGGGAGGGGTTCTGGTGGCTCTTCGTGGGGTTTCTATTGGTGAACTAGGGCTAGAGGTGGTGGTGCCCAGTGGTGCGGGCGAAGTGCTTGCAGCTCCCCCAAAATATTTATGTGCCATCGCTCTTTTCTCGGACGTGGCTTGTGCTAAAAAACCCATAAACTGGTCAGGAAAAATGGCATATGGAGAGAAGGATGGAGAGTAAGCCGGTGTGTCATCTGAAGTGCGGGACATGTTTCTACACACACATAACAAAGCCCACATGGGCACTTGAATAAGACCATACACATGAATAAGAGCACACATCTCACAACACACAACACACGCACATGCAACCAAGAGGAGAGGGGAGGGAGAGCAAAGAAGGAGGCGAACCTGCTTGAGTGGTAAGGAGGTGGAGAAGAGCTTGGGAGAGAGAGAGAACCTGCAAAACAAAGAACAAAGAACAAAAAAATAAAAACATTTATTATCCCTTAACACACACACACACATCTCACAACCAAGATGAGAGGGGAGGGAGGGCAAAGAAAGAGGTAAATCTGCTTGAGTGGTAAGGAAGTGGAGAAGAGCTTGGGAGAGAGAGAGAACCTACAAAACAAAGAACAAAGCAAAAAACAAAAACATTCATTATCCCTAATCACACACACACACATCTCAAATGCAAGCGGAGAGGGGAGGGAGGGCAAAGAAGGAGGCAAACCTGTTTGAGTGGTAAGGAAGTGGAGAAGATCTTGGGAGAGAGAGAGAACGTGCAAAACAAAGAAGAAAGCAAAAAACAAGCAAATTACCCCTTATCACACACACATACATTTTACAACACATGTACATGTAACCAAGAGTAGATGGGAGTGAGGGCAAAGGAGGCGTACCTGATGAGGTAGAAAAATGCATGTGCGCGAACAAAAACATAGAAAAAAGCGAGGTTCTATTTTACTATAAAAACTTGCACCGTCGATATATGCATCGAAAAGAGAGTCGAAATCAGGGTGGAAAAAGTGTCAAAAAATTCATCAAAAAAAGCGTGGCAATAAGAGTCGAGAACATAAATTTCCCATGCTTATTTCGATAGATGTTTCGACGCTTTTTGCCACCCTAATTTTGATGACCTTTTCCACGATTATTCCCAAAAAGAAAGAAGACGTACAATTATATGGCCTCAAGACACATGATTGACACAAGATATTACAGGTATATAAATATTCACTAATTCATTTTCTCTTTATGGTACATAATTTATAGCCTCATATACTAACTTCCCTTTTTTCTATGCATAGTTTATTGTTGCAATTGCTATAGTTGGTTGTGGAGGAAAGAAGGTAAGAGAGGCTATTTACAAAATGAAAAGCTTGGTGAGGTATGAATCTTCTCTTGAATTCACTAGCAAAGTTATATTACATATTTGGTATTCTCATGTGCTCACAAGTTATGTATTTGTAAATAGTACACATGACTGCTATATATGTAGGTACATATCCTTACAGGAAATATATCCTACACCCATTGAGATAGCTCCTCTCAATGCTATTGAGGCCGTGTGTATGATCAAGGACAACTTTCCTAGAACAAATCTCATTAGCCAATTGCATCTTGTGGTGTATTTGGTTGATGAAATGGCGCTTTGTGGTGTTGTTCATGCTTGATGGATGTTTTTCCTTGAAAGGTTCATGAAAACCTTAAAGGAATTTATGAGAAAATGATAAAGGCTAGAAGCAAGCATGATGGGAGAGGGATGGTTGATGCAAGATTCTCTTATGTATATCTCAAAACATCTATCTTGCATAGATAGATGTTTATCTCAAAACATCTATCTAGAAAGGTTCATGAAAGCCTTAAAGGAATTTATGAGAAAATGATAAAGGCAAGAAGAAAACATGGGAGATGGATGGTTGATGCAAGATTATCTTATGTATATCTCAAAACATCTATCTTGTATAGATCTTTCCATGCCACGATTATGGAGCAATGAGGAGGATGACTGACTAATCACTAATGTGCCACTGGATGAAGAATTATGCCACAAGTTGAATACATTCTTGTATTCTAAATAGTCCCATCATGGAGAAGTGGATTGGGAGATACAAGAATGCAATCAATACACAAAAGGATAAGAGAAGAGATTTTAGAAGATAAAATAGATGCTTGTCATTCCCGCCCGGCAGACTCGAAAACTCTACCAAATATGATCAATATAGAATGGCTTCGTATGGCAATATTGATGGCCTCGCAAAATGGAGAGATGATTATGAGAGAAGAGCATGAGTATGCAAGAGGAGGTGACCCTCAAGTATACAGCTTGTTTAATGCTCTATACTAAATGTCATTCTTTTTTTTAATATTAGTATAAACTATATGATGCAATATGGTCAAAGGGAAGGCACCTTCACATGAAGCATGTGGATTCTAAAATAAATACATTTGATTGTGGTGTGATGGCAACTTTTGATCAAGAAAGTTTAGCTAGTAGACACGATACCAATGTCATAGAGGACAATCCTGAGTATTGTGGAACTATTCAAGATATTCTTGAGGTTTGATTTAGAGCATTTACTCTATTCATCTTTGATGTCAAATAGTTTAAGGTGATATATAGAGGTGCTCATCACGAAACCGTGAATAAACATTCAAATGGTTTCTTTCAAATTGATTCCACCAAGTTTTGGAATGATGAGAAAGATACTTTAGTACTACCTCAACACGAGTTAGTAACCCAACTAATACCAAGATAAATCTTGATGTAGTATAATAAAAGTGTAAATCCTTTGCTTCGTGATATTAGGTTATGTTTCATGCCGATCGAATTAATTCAAAGCAATGGTATGTTATACAAGTTTTCCCTCGTTTAAAACATATCTTTCAAGATCAAGATGTGGAGGTCAAATCTCTAGATGAGGTGCAAGTACTACCTCAAATTGGCTCATTGGAAGAAGATGAAGAAAAACTTTTGGAGGGGCCAATCAAGAGCATGAGGAACTTAGTACTACCTCAACACTATCAACGAGTTAGTAACCCAGCTAATACCAAAATAAATATTGATGTAGTATAATAAAAATGTAAACCCTTTGCTTTGAGATATTAGGTTGTGTTTCACGTCGATTGAATTAATCCAAAGTAGTGGTGTGTTAGACAAGTTTTCCCTCGTTTAAAGCATATCCTTCAAGATTAAGGTGTGGAGGTCAAATCTCTGGATGAGGTGCAAGTACTACCTCAAATTGGCTCATTGGAAGAAGATGAAGAAAAATGTTTAGAGGGGGACCAATCAAGAGCATGAGGAACACAAATCCAAAGAAAATGATGAGTCACCTAAACAATGACAATGCTTCATTGGATAATTATAGTGATATTGATATGGAACCCCATCTTTTCATTGAGTTTCCATTAGATATAGATATTGATAAAACAACACATATGTATTTATTATAAGATGGGATAGATTCATGATCTTAACATTGTTTCCCTTCTAAAAAGTTTTAAACTATCTTTCTTTTTGCTCGAAACATGATTCCAAAGCTTTTGATGGATGTTTTTTTAAAACTATAATCATTTTCTTTGTGTATGTGACATGTATAACTTAAATTCAACATCCAACAACTCTCTCAAATTTTATGCAATGAAAATAGAAGCAAAATTTCGCTACTCAATAGCAAAGTTTTGTTGATATTTTTGCTGCTGAGCAGTAAAATTTTGCTACTATAATCGCTACTTAGCAAATGAAATTTTGCTGCCCCACAATGCATTTTTGCTGTTATAGGCACTGCTTAGCAACGAGATCTCTTATGCAAGAAAGTCACTTATATACAAGGCCATAAGTACACTCACTTAAAATTGTGGCCAACCAGGCCCCCAAGGCTCATAAGTGGCCTATTACTTATACAATGCTTAATATCATAATATATACATAAATTACAGTCATTGAAAATCCATTTTAGCTTGTGTTGCCACACACTCTTCGAGCACGACTAGCATGAATTAGAGAAGGTAATTAACAAGAGAATTAGTAAGAGTAGGACTAAATTACACAATGGAAGAGTATGTTACATTATGCGAGAAAGTCACTTACATACAAGGCCATAAGTACACTCACTTAAAATTGTGGCCAACCAAGCC
Source organism: Cibotium barometz (assembly GCF_041138505.1). Taxonomy (NCBI): domain Eukaryota; kingdom Viridiplantae; phylum Streptophyta; class Polypodiopsida; order Cyatheales; family Cibotiaceae; genus Cibotium; species Cibotium barometz. The sequence goes on along the minus strand of NC_141078.1, from coordinate 38,447,168 downwards.
CCCAAGGCTAATAAGTGGCCTATTACTTATACAATGCCTAATATCATAATATATACATAAATTACAGTCATTGAAAATCCATTTTAGCTTGTGTTGCCACACACTCTTCAAGCACGAATCACCATGCATACTATATTGAAGTACAATTTCTAGATGCCCCTCCAAGTTGTAGATTTGGACATCGTTGCTGCATAGATTGATCATGGATGCTTCTGGTGTCTCCATCTTTGATATTTGATATAAAACTATAGTGGACACTCTTGATAACCCCAAAATGGGTTAACAAGCCCCTCTTTAGATTTTCCAATCACATAGCCCTGTTCACAGATTGAGTAGAAGGCTTTATATTTACGAAGATTTGAGAAATTGTTGTTGACATTTATGATGACATATCAATGTTAAATGGTCAATTTTTCTTCAAAAGGAATGGGGAAGGATATTTAGTTAATGATGAAGCTAGTAAAAATAGTAGGGATTTTTGTGAGTGATTATAAATTTACTTTCTTTTATTTTTTTACTTTTTTAATGGCAATCCCAAGAAACAAGTTTTAAAAAGCGAGACTTATTATCAATGGAGGAGATGAGATGCGGGGTACAAAAGAATGCTGACATAATCACTACAAGGGATCGGGCTCATACCCGCGCTGCTAGCCACGGAAAATGACTTGTGAAAAAAAAGAAGTGGGCTCGTGTATCAACGCGTGTATAATCGCGGACACAGACATGCGTGTAAAAGCGCGTGTATGATGCTCGTCACATGCATTGATACACGGGCTTATACACACGTTTTACCAGTTTTGCTGCATTGATACACACGTGTTTAGCAGATTTTCTGCGCATATAAATGCAACTTTGGCAGACTTTATGCGCAGATACATGCGAACGGAGAGAAAAAATAAAAAATCCAGAGAGTGGTATTTGGTGCGCCTAAAATCTATTCCAGCATTCCAGCACCCAATAGCACTCTCCGGATTTTTTTTTGTGCATTGCACCATCCACGGAGAACATTTTGTGCATTGCCAATACTACACGATTCAAGAACAACATTATCAATACACGATTCAAGAAAGACATGAATGCAATACTATCAAAATTTTATGTGTGCTAAAATAAGCCCATGGCTTTCATTATGTAAAAACATATATACAAGGGAGTCCATATGTCGAAGTAGCCCATGGCTTCAATATAAACAAATATATACAAAATCAAATTGGTTTGTCTAAAAAATCCCTGGCTTCAGTTACAAAAATATATATACAACCACATCCTCAATGCATATGTGATACTATAAGTCTGAGTACTACTCAGACTCAGATGATGACGAGCTTCTCCCTCCAGGATCAGATGAGCTCACATCGGTATACATGTTCGAAGAGTAGTGCTCACCCTGTCGTTCACGTCCAGCAAGAGCAGGAGCAGCAGCGGCGGCGGGTGGAGCATCAGCAAGTACAACAGCAGCTTGTGCAGGCCTGTTCAAGTAATATATCATATAAGTATATATATATGTAATTCAAAATTTAATAAACCAAAATCATTAGTTTAGAGTTTTCAAGTACCTATCAACGGTACAGTCTCATGGCCATCTCAAACTACACGTCCGTAATACGTCCCTCGGTTTTGAAGAGGGCCCACATGTCACGTCTGCTATGCCGACGAGCATACCTAGTCTCGTGGGCTGTGGGCTTCCTTCCCATAACTCGTCGTTGTAACATAATCAACACAATTTGTAAGATTAAAACAATCATTAGGACCTCAATGGAAGGCTTCTTGGGCCCTTTTATTTGGCAGTTTAAGGGAGTCAAACCTTTTCTCTTAAGAAGAAACGTTTTCTAATTAGAAGCTTCAAAACGGCTACTTTATTCGAATTTGAATTTTGGGGGAAAAATGGAATTCAAAATCTAGCGGATAAAACCATATCATGTAGCATATCTATGGAAAGCTCTTGATGCGTAGATCACGGATCTATAAGCTCCGCTCAAATCGGAGCTTGTATGTAGAAGTTATGGAGGTCCGAAAATTGTAAAATTGCCCTTCCCCCTTTTTGGGGGAAAAGTGCACCCTTTGACCACTCTTACACCTCTCTTAAAAACCCAACATTTCAGTCCACATGGCAATCCCCCATTTGGCTATTCCTTAATCACCTTGATTAGGCTTGGGCAAATTAAAGGGCCCAAGAAGACCCCATTCACTTCCTAATGGAGCGCATCATTAAATTAAGTAAAAAATCAAATAAGGTGGCAAGATACTTAATGAACTCTGCCTCCCACGACTCGACGCCTCCAAATCCAAAATGCGAAGATCCAATGGTCTCCATCTGGATTCGCTGTGCCTCCAAATGCTGCCTGCTTTTCATGCCACCCTCCTCTGCTCATTTCTTTGCCTCCTTGCACTCACGTTTGTGGAGTTGGCAGGTTTTTCGGCAGGATAGCCACCTGTAGCTTGATTTACCCCATCATCATACGCGAGTTTCTTAAGGTGAGATCTTTTATTACTACTTAAGATCTCCCTTATTCGCGTCCTTCCCCATACTTCCGAGAATGTCGCATGTGGGGGATGGGGGTACCGACTATGTATAACATCTATCACCTCCCCAACTAATCGACTCTTTTGATCTTCCCCATACTTCCGAGAATGTCGCATGTGGGGGATGGGGGTACCGACTATGTATAACATCTATCACCTCCCCAACTAATCGACTCTTTTGATCTTTAAATTTAATAAAATAATTTCTATACAAGTTTGATACTACCCCACGCATGTATTCCATTACCTCTTTCCCCCTCGCATCCATCACTATCCCGCCCCTATCCGTCACATCATGGTATATCTCTCCCTCTACCTCTCTCACCACCTCCTCATCCTTACTGTCTCCTCCAACTCTTCTCCCTCTATCTCCTCTCTCATCGCGTGCCCTACCACCTTCCCCACCACCAAAGCATCTGCCGCATCCTCCCCATCATCCACTCCCACTCTCCCTACTACGGTGTCTGCTCTCCGTATTGCGGCGTCTACTTTCCTCTGTATTGTGGGTGGAGTCACGACTGGGGGATTGTGTACATGACTGTGGACGTGACACTGAGCGTGACGGTGGGCTGTGAGGGAGTACGTGATGGTGGCTGTGTCTGTGAGTCCTAACATGAGAGTTCCCAGGAGGGGGTGCGTGAGTGGGTCTGAGAAGGGGTATGTCTCCTCGGCGGACTTGGACATGGGCACTCGGGAGCGGGGTGACTACACCAGAGAATCTAGGAGGAGGATGGGCATACATATACTCTGCTAGTTTAACTGGGCCACTGTGGTGCCCAAAATGATATAGCAGTTCCATCATCCAAGTGTCGTATGCAAATGGATCGAATGAAGAACTTGGATCCATGAAGAATCTGTAAAAAGAATCCATTTGTATGCATCATGTATCATGAAGTGCATTATGCATCATGAAGTATATCATGCATCATGCGTCATGAAGTGTATCGCATGTAAAATCCTGTCCAGGATCGCGTGTATCTCCACATGAAAAACTGTCTATAGCAGAGTACACGCAATTGTACACGCGATGTACCGAAAAGAGGCCGCCTACCGACCAACGTCATTTTCGCATATAAAGAAAAGGACACTTGCATAAAGAAAAGGGACACTTGCAGGAAAGAGAAGAAAGGACAGAGACACTTGCATAAAGAAAAGGGACATTTGCATAAAGAAAAAGAAGGGAAGAGACAGGACCAACTAACTCACCTCTTGAAAAGTGAGTCTTCTTTTTGGCTTTTGTGTGCACCCGTGTGTATGCTCCTTCCACCCGCCTACAAGCTCCTTGCACTTGTGATGCTTTGCTAGTGGTGACGAAAGAGATGAAATTGAAGAAAGCGATAGGGTTTTGGAGTAGGCGGTGGCTTTTGTTTTAAGTATGACATTGACCCGCTGTGTGTATGATCATGTGTATGATCGCGTGTATGGTAACATTGTAGCGCAAATACACGCGTTTTGACACAGGGTAAATGCGTAGATACACGTGGTTATACACACGATACTACAGAGACTTTTTGTACTTACTGATTATGATTATGTATTTGCTCTTTTGTACACAGAATGTCATCAACCTCCTCAAGCAGTTCTGGTGAAGATGAGATAATGCGTCACCATAATCGCGATGTGCGGTTGGGATAAAGGATCAAGTGTATGTGTAATCGATGTCAAGGATGCATTGTACGAGCGCGTCAAATTACCTTGAATCACATCTCCATGTATGGAGAATGGTATCAAAAAAATATGTTTAGAGGTGAGTAGATGTAAATTGATAGTATCCAAATGACTCATGGTGTCCAAATTAATGGAGTTGTTAATATATATACTCTAATTGGAGCAAGATGCAGTACCACACCCTAAAATGGTGCCCTATGCTCGTGGAGAGCATGCAAAGCATCGACGAGATGATGCTGAAGCTTCGGGATCTATTGTCAGAGATGAGTGGGAAAGGGATGACAATAGCCCTCCTCCCCGCAAAGTTGTGGAAGAGGAAGTGTTTGATGATATTGTGTGGCATCTTTTTAGGGATGATCCCAGAGGTATGGACGATGATGAAACTGATCAAGAGCATCTTTACAAGGTTTCATCGACACCGGTATTTGAAGGGTGCACATTCTCTATTTTACGTGCTTCACTAGAATTACTCAATCTACAAACAGTTTATGGATGGAGCAATGCAAGTCTTGATGCATTATTGAAGTAAGAATTCTAACTTGCAAATTTGAATTAGTGGTTAAAGGTTTCGCATTATTGATGATATTGGATGCAGGCTATTATCAAGCATGCTTCCAAAAGGGGAATAGACTACCCACCTCAAGAGACATAGCGAGGCGCTATGTGACATCTCTTGGAGGATTGGATTATGATTGCATACATGCATGCATCAATGATTGCATTCTTCCAAAAGGGGAATAGACTACCCACCTCAAGAGACATAGCGAGGCGCTATGTGACATCTCTTTGGGATTGGATTATGATCGCATACATGCATACATCAATGATTGCAAAGCATCGACGAGATGATGCTGAAGCTTCGGGATCTATTGTCAGAGATGAGTGGGAAAGGGATGACAATAGCCCTCCTCCCCACAAAGTTGTGGAAGAGGAAGTGTTTGATGATATTGTGTGGAATCTTTTTAGGGATGATCCCAGAGGTATGGACGACGATGAAACTGATCAAGAGCATCTTTACAAGGTTTCATTCGACACCGGTATTTGAAGGGTGCACATTCTCTATTTTACGTGCTTCACTAGAATTACTCAATCTACAAACAGTTTATGGATGGAGAAATGCAAGTCTTGATGCATTATCGAAGTAAGAATTCTAACTTGCAAATTTGAATTAGTGGTTAAAGGTTTCACAATATTGATGATATTGGATGCAGGCTATTATCAAGCATGCTTCCAAAAGGGGAATAAACTACCCACCTCAAGAGACATAGCGAGGTGCTATGTGACATCTCTTGGAGGATTGGATTATGATCGCATACATGCATGCATCAATGATTGCACTCTTTCGTGGGATGCATAAGGAGGCTCGACATTGTTCCACTTGTGGTGAAGCAAGGTATAGAACAGATGTGAAGAGTTTTGATGTACCTCATAAAGTCTTGTAACACTTTCCTATAATTCCTTGCATCAAGCACATGTTCAAGTGCAAATCCATATAGCAGAGCTCATGTCATGGCATTCCTCACATCGATTGGATGATGGTATGTGGAGAATCCCCGCAAACACTCCTGCTTGAAAGCATATTGAAGATGAGTGGCCTAGCTTCAAAACAGAGCCCAGAAACTTGAGACTTGGCCTAGGTATGGATGGAGTGAATCCATTTGGTTTCAAAAGCACCGCATACAGCTTGTGGCTAGTTGTGTTGGTGAATTACAACCTTCCACCATCAATGGAGATCAAGAAGGGACATCTTGTGTATCCCTTCTAATTCCAGGGAAACATAAAGTAAAGTACATGGATGTTTATCTCGAACATGATGAGTTGGAGGAAGTATGGAGAGGTGTTGCGGTGGTGGATGTTAGTAGGCCTCCCTCCTCTCAACACTTGGACTTGAAAGTAGTGTTGATGTGGACAATGCATGACTTTCCAGGATACAGCGATTGTTCTGGTGGTAAGAATTCAAATAACTCCCTACTCTAATACTATTGGTTATATTAATTACAACCATTGACTTTATTCTTCTAACTTTTATTTATATTTTAATAGGTTTGAAAACATCAAGTAAACATGCATGTCCTGTTTGTGGCCCTTCGTTAGTACATGAGTATACTGATGGTTTGTGTAAGACCATATTCGATAATCATCATCGATTTCTCTCGTCAGATCATCCTAAATATGTTGCTAGTAAGAGTAACATTCCTCCACAAACACTTCGTGCAAAATATTGGAAGCGCATTTGGGAGTCTACAAATGTTCTTCCTCCATATGGCATGAACAGGTACAGTAATGTTTTTCAATATTCTTTTGTGTAGTCTCTAATTGGATTAAAGATCACATCATGTCATGACATCTCTTGTGTAGGTACTCCATTTTTTTCGGCTACCCCATCTCAAGATCAACCATCTTCTTGATACCATTCACATCTTCAAGAATGTGGCATCTGGTATTTGGGAACATGTTATTGGTAAACGAGACAATGTCAGCGTACGGGAAGACCTGCAGGTTGTAGGACAGATGCGTCAAGCTTGGCCACCACGAGAGGAGGGTGGGCACATTCGTCTTCCCTGTGCACCATGGATTATATCAAAGTAGGAGGAAAAGTAGGTAAAGCACGCCATCACTACTTTGCATACTCCCACTAGATGCATGAGATCATTGAAGGGAGCCTTTACAACCACTAAGAAAAGAGGTGTTGAGCAACTATATGGGTTGAAGTCCCACGATTGCCACAAGATGCTCCAAGTAAGTGTTTTCCAAGTCTTATACGTTGAAATTAAATTTTTTAATGCCTCAAACCATATATACATGTGCTCTTATGTGCGCAATTCATACTACCTAGCATTGACCTACAAATAAGAGTTTGAAAAAATGTATTTATAAGATGGGCGAGCTTGTGAGGTATGTAAAACCCATGTCAGATCACCCTTCATTATACCTTGCACTTTGATTTGATAGTTTTTCAAAATGAACGTGCATGAGGCTAGGTATAACGTACTATTCATTTGTTTTTCAAATATGTTAGTTCCAAAGCAATTGATCCAGCCACGTTGGATGATGCGTGCGTTATGGCAATGGAGGTGGTTTGTTTGTTAGAGGAAACTTTTTTGCGAACCATTCTCACAAGCCAACTACATCTCATTGTGCATTTGGTGGATGAAATTTCTTTATGTGGCACTGTGCATGCACGTTGGATGTTCTTCCTAAAGCGCTTCATGAAGACCTTAAAAGACTTTGTGAGGCAAAGTGCAAGGCCCGAAGGAAGCATAGCCGAGGGGGTTGGTTGATACAAGAGTCTCTTGTATATATTTCAAAATTTCTTAGTCAAGTGTGGACAGCTCTTTGCCGCGACTATGGAGCAATGAAGAGGACTTGAGGATGACCTCTATTGTGCCTCAAGGAAAAGGATAGAGTAAAGTAATTGACAGAGCATTGATTGATGATCTCAATTTTAGTTGCATTCTTAATAGTGATGTGATGAGTAGATGGGTTACAAGATATGAGGATGAAAAGACAAGAAGGCAAGCAGAAAGAGCTCTCTTTCGGAGGTAACATGGCTCTCGTAAGGCGTACCCTAAGCATCTAGCAACACTTCCGAATGATAGCCATGTTGATTGGTTGCATGAGGAAATGGTTTTGCATTCTCTAGGACACTGACATCCCCACCCCTCCCTCTATTGCAGTAGAGGTTGAGGGAATTCATCTGGGGGAAAAGTATTTTGAATTAAAATGGGGAGTCTTTGCAGGTGCTTGCTTTGCCTGTCATAAGTTTGGACACCTTGCTTCTCCGTGTCCGATGGTGTTGCATCAGCCTCCTCCCAATGCCATACCTCCCCTTGTCTCTCAGCCATCTACTAAGTTTGAAGGTCAAGGCATCAAGAATGCTGATTATCTTCAAGGAAGGAATGCAAAGACGACTAATTAGATTCAGCCCCGCTTGTCCAAGGGAAAGGATAAAGGCAAAGCAAAAATGAAAGAGTTGTATGCCTCGGTCAAAGAATCTTTACAACCACCCAGGAAGCTGCTCTTATCTTCAACCAGGCCTCTTCAATCTCGTCTGCCTCCACTCCCTCTCCCGGTCAAACCTCTGCTTCAGCTGATTCTCCTGCCTCAAGATTATGGGTTGATGTGCTGAAAAAGGGCATACCAATTTGCGAGTCAGATGATGCCAACCCTGTACTCACTTATTTAGAGCATGAGGATTTGCAACCTATGGCTGCCTAGCTCTGTTACTTGCTGCCTTGACCTGCTTTGTACATACCCCTTGCTATGTTTGCTTCAATCAAATGTTTTTCCTTCAATGTACAAGGTCTTTGTAATGCTAATAGGTGGAGGCTTTTTTGGCACTATGTACATACATTGCATCCAGATGTGGTGTGTTTGCTAGAGCATAATTAGCACTCCCTTGCTGGTCAGCAAGCTTCTTTTGCTAGATATGACATATTCTATGCAGGCATGGCAAAATTCTCTAGAGTATGCATACTGGTCAAACATGACTTGCATCCACTTTTGACTTTCAACGATCCTAATGGCAGATGGATGGTGCTCCAAACCATGATTAATGGGGAGATCTATGAGTTTGCTTCGGTATATGCATCGCAAACCTCAGCTCTTAGGGCTCGTATGTGAGACTCTCTGGCTAAATACCCCTGGCTGTCAAATGCCTTTATATGTGGGGATTTTAATAATTCCCCTCAGCCACAAGATAATACTTCTCATAAAAGTCACATGCTCCCTTCTGAAAAGCAATCTTGGGAGGACATGTTATCCTCCTTACATGCAAGAGATCTCTCGATATCCATACATAACACAATATCGGGATACACTTTTCATCATAATGCTCTCTGTGAATATTGGGCCAGGTTAGATCGATGGTACTTACTGAATACATGCCATTTTGATGGATTCACGTGTCATCTATTTGTTGATCATTGTCTCAGGATGTCCGACCATGCTCCTCTTTGGTTGTCTCTGACATTTGGTATGCCTTGTGATGACTTGAATTCTCGAAGTAGCAGGCTGGTACATGTCAATAATGCTTAGCTTCTACATCAACAGTTCCAGCACATGATCTGGGCTGCCATACACCCTCTCTTCTCTCATGCACAGGAGGATATTAATTATGCATGGGAAAGTTTTGTGTGCAGAATTCAGGTAGCCATACAGGACTATGGTGTTTGGTACATGGCTGAATGGAGAACCCAAGTTTCTTGGGCAAAAACAATGATTCAATCACTCACTGAATTTAGTCATGTTTGTAGGCAGCTCTCTTTTCAAGAGATGGATTCCCTCTCTCATGCTCACTCTCTACTCAAATTAAATGATCATCGAAAACTCCAAAAATGGAAGATTCGGGCAAGAGTGAAGCCACTGTTGGACAAAGGCTGTTCCTCTAAATCTTTTTTCCGAAACTTGCATGCTCACAGAAGGAAACAATCCATATATAGACTGAGGCTTTCAGATGGTTCTTGGACTGACACTATGTCTGGACTACAGCATGTATGTCTCCTTCATTTTCAGAATTTGTTTTTTGGGGTACATCAGCCATCTTCTCAGGTACATCAAGCTAGGCAACAATTTGTACAACATGTCTCTCCAGTTATCCACACTAAGAATGCAGCTCGATTTAAGCTACCTTTCACTGAAACAAAATTGGAGGAGGCCTTGCATCATCTTGGTAAATCCAAGTCTCTGGGTTGGGATAGTCTTTCAGTGGAATTTTACCTCGCTTTTTGGGAAGACCTCAAGGATGTCCTCCTGCATATCATTAACCATGGCATGGCAGGAAGGCTGTCTTGCTTCTTCATGGAAGCATGGCATTGTTCAACTAATCCCTAAGAAAAGTCTGTGCCACTGACTGGAGGCCAATCACACTCATGCCGGTTATTTATAAACTTGTTGCAAAGATGATTGTTCACCGGATATCTGGAGCATTGAGTCATGCACTCCATCCTCATCAATATGGTTTTTTGCCCAGACGATAACATTTCCAATGCATTGATTGCCATTGAATATGCAAAATTGATTGTGTAATTTAGGGTATCCAATTGGCTGGAATATCACAAGGAAACAACAAATGGAATGGATTTTCCGGAAGCTTCATGATAAGTTGGAATATTGGAAAATTCCCACATGGCCGCTACATGTTAGACTTTGGATAGTCCAATCTATTCTCATGGCATATGTCCAGTTTTACTTACCTTTGCTTCACTGGTCTCCCAGGGATATTTCAGCCGTCATGTCCTAGGCAATGGAATTGCTATGGAAGACTAAGTCACATGTGAAAGCTTTGCGATTACTGAAAATGGATTTTGTATTTTCCCCCAAGATGCATGGTGGTCTTAACATTCTCAATCTCAGGTATCACATGCTTGCCCGTAAGGCAACTCTGCTTACTACTTTTTTTCCCAACAACAGCCCTGGGCCATCATGTTAGCAACCATGTGCTCTACTATGAAATCATCGGTGTATGGCAACTAGATCACTGATCTTTGGGTAGTCTTGGGAAAATTTCAAGGGAGAATTCTAGGCTATCCCCTTTCCACTTCTTTGTTGCAAGATTGGAGACAAGTTTTATCCTCACTTAAATGGTCTCCTGATAATGAGGATTCTTCCAACTCTTTACGGCGGCGGCGGGCAGGAAAGTCTCCATTGGAGTGCTATTTTTATCACTCCATTAGCTCAGCCCATCAGAGCTTACAATCTTATGAAGCTGGGCATAAGGAAGGTGGAAGATGTGATCAATGATCAGGGACATTTTTTATCATTCTTGGAGGCATCTCGTAGGATACTCACTGGGTATGCATCATAGATTCATTTGGAGGAAGCTTAGTCATTTGTTACATCTGTTCCTCCCTGTTCCTCCTCTTGCTCAAAGGGACAGACTAAGGGATTGGACTTTGCAATCTTCAGTTTCTGCTAATCATCCTCTCCCTCTTCATGCTTTGGCTTCTATGAAGGCCTGAGCTAGTGATGAAGTCTATTGTACCAGTTGTCATGGCTAGTGTGCTGGGTACTTATGGCCTTATTATTGCTGTCATTATAAGCACGGGTATCAATCCTAAAAGCACTGCCTGTTTGATGGTTACGCGCATCTATCATCTGGTCTTGCTTGCGGGCTAGCTGGTCTTTCTGCTGGAATGGCCATCGGCATTGTTGGGGGTGCGGGCATCGGAGCTAATGCATAGCAGCCAAAGCTCTTTGTGGGCATGATTCTTATTCTCATCTTTGTAGAGGCTCTCACTCTTTATGGGTTGATTATATTATCCTATCAAATCAAAAAAAAAAGTGTGTGAGTGAGAGAGAGAGAGAGAGAAGGGCTACCAAGTGTGTGTGCATGTGTGTGTGTGTGTGTGTGTGTGGGCCTTAGGGCATCCGGCGTCCCCCCGCAAGGAGTGAGGGCTTCCCTTATATAGGTTGCTGGCTGGTCCTCAAAGACAAGAGGGTTGCAATTTTGGGAAAAGAATAGCTTTCTTGGTCAAAAAGCAGACCCTTCTAGCCAAAATCGAAAAAAGGCAAAGACTAATCAGTTGAAGAGGGTGCGTGGCTGATCTGGGTATAAAAGTGTCACCAACTTGTATTAAATCTACTTAATACATATACTAATGACAATTACCAGAAGCATAAAGGCTCGACACCACAAGCTCCTTAGAAGAGGTAGTCCTGAAGGTACTATAAACTTTGTATGAGTACAAGTGTAGTATGATGGTATGATTAGTAGTAGTCAGCATAAGCAGGGGAAACACTTGATGAAAGGTTTCTCTCTTGATTGAGATGAGCATGGGAGAGAGGGTATAAAACCCTAATCTGTCAACTGACTATGCAGGCGTGATAAATCAGATGGGCTGGACAAAAAGAAGCTAAGTCCCTTGGATGCAAGTTCACACTTAAGTGACCTTTGGCCAGAAAGAGCGAGGCTCTACCAAAAAAAGCACATAATAAAGTACAGCTGACCCTATCGTGGGTGCCAGGTTTATGCTAGAAAGAGCTCACTTTTACCAAAAGAGGCAAAAAATTAGCTTTTTCAGATCTGCGATTTCTTTTATCTGCTAAACCCTGACGACCAGCCATGTTGACTTTATGCTCAGCTAGGCTGCACAAGCTAGAAGAAGAGCTTCACCTTTTTGCCAGTAAAGCTGTGCATACCAAAGAGCTGCTCTCTTTATCCAGTAAAGTGCCTTTGTCTAAAGGCGATTCTCAGCTTGGCTGGCCTCCTTCCTTTTGCACTGAGCAAAAGGAGCCTCTCCCCTCACTTTTAGAGCTGTGATTCACTTTTGGCATATTCCTTTCTGCTGATATAAATGACCTTAGCCAGTTTTGGTGTGCGAATTCCTTTGTAGGCTAGATCTAGCTCTAACACGCACCCCCAGCCCTTATGCTCTCTCTCTCTCTCTCTCTCTCTATCATATGCCTTAGGGACATGGGCTGCCCTAGTGGCCTTTAGGTTTCCATACTTAGGAAATTGTAGAAGAGTTAATCCACAGCAAGCTGCAAGGAGTTAATCCACAGCAATCCACAGCTCGCTGGTATTGAACTTATCTATCCATACCATCTCGCTGTACTTGTGCTCATATCAGAGCCTTACAATATCTTTAGGACTACCTCTCACTAAATAGCTTAGGAGCTTCTGGTGTCCATCCATGGTTCTTCTGGTAATTGTCCTTAATGTATGTATTAAATTTGATTAATATAGGTTGGTGACATGTTTTATACAAGATGAAGGGCCAGCACACATGGAACTGAGAGAGAGCATGTACACATGGTGCATCTTGCACAATTGGAACCTAGAGCAGCTATAGTGTTGGAGCGCGAGGAAGAAGACCATGTACTTCTTGGACATGGTAAACATGAAGTCTATGTACATCATGTACATGATGAGCATCAGGCTCAACCATGGCAGCTGAGGTGTGGGAAAAGGTTGTACGGGCAGTAGAACAATAGAGTTGGTTGACATGGCATAACTTCTTTTATACGTGGCAATCTATGCTGACTTGTTGGCAAGATCGCTTTTATAGCTAAGTCCAGCTTTTGGGGGAGATTTAAGTTAAAATTAGCTGATCTAAAGAGCTGCGTTTTTTTAAGAATACATGCTTGTTATTTTTAGAGCATATTGTAAATAAAAGCGAGAGTAGCAGGGGAACATAAAAGGGGCAGTCCACGCATCACTTGAGCATAACCTAGGGGCAGAGTAGCTTTTGGTGTGGCTGGCCTCTGTGCACCTTGGTTTCATGACTTTTCCTCCGAGAAAAAAATTGACGTGTACTTGCTGGCTTTTTCAGCACTTCATTGGTTCTTTCCCAAGCACATAACTGTGTCCTTTACGCATGATCTCTATTGGCTCTCTCTTTCTCATGAGTTGACTATAAATTTTTTTCCTTGAAATAGCTATGGCTGAGTAAGAAAAGGCTCCCCTCTTGATGGTCATTAAGAGGATCGTGAGACAAATGGCGGTAGACAGAGAGTCCATCCAGGAGGATATGATTGAGTATGCTGCCATGACTGTACCCCAGCTTGAGTCAATCATCACTCACCTCTCGACACTGGTACGGCCAGTAGCCTTTGGGGAGGGCTCTTCGAGGGATCCTATTCCCGGAGGTGGCGGCACACCCCAACCCGTGCATACACTTTTGGTGCAGATGCAGGTGCAGCAGATGCCAGGCCCCAGTGTTTTGACACAGGCCGAGGGCACTCCCTTGTGGCACAGAGGCGTCGCCGTTCGAGGTATGCATTAATCTACTCGGTGTCTAGGTGTAATTATCATGAAACCATCCAAAATGAATCTTAAAAATTATATGTGTTTTTTGTGCAGTAGTAGTCAGCCATCACCATCACCAGTCCCTTCACCATGTGTGCCTCCTTCTACACCTCCACCTGCCACCTCGGAGCTTCGCATGCTATCGGGCACGATGCCCATTAGCATTCAGGTGGATTAGAGTGGGCGAGTGCAGTATGTAGACAGTGGGGCACTTTTCCGTCGCCGCTTGAGAGAGCTCGTGCACACATACATGCCCAGGATACACATCCACTGGCGGTAAGTCCAATTCTTTCATGTATTTTTTAAAATCTCTATATACATTGATATCAAATGATAAATCTAACTAAAGTGAATTTTTTTTCAAATTGTAGGGATCAAGATGATAATGACAAGAAATATGTGTTGGCAATCCTCGCGAAGGAGTTCGGCATTGGTTGGGATGAGACCGCTGTATTGCATGAGATGCAAACGCTTCTAAAGCATCGACAGAACAATGCACGGTACAATTATTTGCTTTGCTATGTTATTCAAGTCTACTTCTTTCTTTGAGTAATATGGTTGAATTATTGTTAAATTAAATAAAGAAAGTTTGGAACATCAAACACCTGAAACGTTCTCTAGAAAGTTCACATACTCTTGCATTTACACACACACAAATCAGCCCACCAATTCTTCTTTATGTGCATAGCTCTTCTTCGCCATCTTAGGAAAAGGGTAGCTTTACTGGTCAAAAAGGCCAGCTTCTTCTGGCAGAAGCGAGTTCTTTCTGGCATAAAGCAGGTATAAAGGGTATGAGCAGCTGATTTGGCATGCGCTGGGGAAAAAGCTAAGTTTAAAGTGGCTGGTCCCTCCTGCTAATTCAGAATTTTTTAGTTAAAGAAGTCGCAACTTGGATAAAGGTAACTTTTTTGACAAATTTAGTAAATAATATGGCATAGAGTATATGCGCAGCTGGTCTAGGCATACCATAGCATCCATATAAGGCATAGATAACTTGCGCTGAGGAAAAAGGCAGTTATAAAGCTGGATTGTGGCTCTCTTCTTGGCTGCGCACCTACTTTAAGCATCAAGTATGCCTTTTCTGCTCTAGCGACTTGCCCTTCTTATGGATCAGTGCAAGCTTTCTCTTAGCCCTCCAGTCCAACCTTGTTAACTAGATGCATACACACCCAGCTTTGCTGGTTAGGGTTTTATACCCTCTCTCCCCTACTTGTCTCGGAAACCTCTCAAGTCCAGCCTTGCTAACTAGATGCTTGCACACCCAGCTTTGCTGGTTAAGGATTAGTATTCTCTTATCCATGCTTGAGTAGGAAAGAGAATGAGCCGTAGCCCAGGAGCTGTCCTTGCTTAAGCTAACTACTCCTAATCATACCACTGTACTACACTTGTGCTCATATAGAGCTTACAGTAACTTCAGGACAACCTCGCTCTAAGTAAGTTTAGGAGCTTGTGGTGTCGAGCTTTAATGCTTCTGGTAATTATCATTAATGTATGTATTAAAGTTAATTAATACAGGTTGGTGACAACCAGACTAAACCTCTGTATGTGCGCAGCTTAACTAACCTCTGGTCCCCTTTGTGTGCAGCTTGTGTACCCTTTTATACAGCCCCAGAACCATACTTTAAAGCTATTATTAACTTCTTTATAAAAGCTGGCCAGCTTAGCGCAAAAAGCATTAGCCCAAAATAACGACTAAACACAGAAAGTGCAGGCCCAAAAAAAGCGTGCATGCTCAGCTTTAAAAGAAGTCGTTTGCTAATTTGCCACCTCAGCTCTTGATGCCACATCAGCATCATCAGTTACATCATCATCCACGTCAGCTGCTCATTGCGCATTAGCTTCACGATCACCTCTTTTCACAACACTTTTGCCTGTAAGACAAAACACACACATGCATAGTACATGGACTCATGACTATAGAACACGAGCCTAAGGGGAATCAAACCCCTAAGTAGCAGCATAAGGCCACTCTAAGACCAAGAGGCTCCCCCTACCACCCCACCCTATAGTTCGTATCATGTACAATCAAAACAAGTGATGAAAAAAAAGGATATCGAGATAGAAACACATTACCATTTTCTTTCGAATTGATGAGCCAAGCTGTTTATCAACAGTTGGAAACTATGCCTCGCCAAAGATATCAATCTCTAAGAACACCTCGTCGTTGTCAGCCATAGCCTCTTGAAGTTCCATCTCTGTTAGGCATATGCCAGGGAGTGGAGCATTGTTCGAGGTGGATTCTGAGATTTGCTCAATGTCAGCCTCTAGTAGATCTTCTCCTAGATCATCCGATAAATCTTTACCCAGATCATCCCCTTCATCATCCGTTGGGGTGGTGTGACATTTGTTTGTGAAATCAAATTTGCTTCTCTAATGCGAAGAATTGTATCTCCTTGCCCATGTGATATAGAGGTCATTGTTGTGTCTGGTGTATTGTCGGGCTCTGTAGAGGTCATTGTTGTGTGTGGTGTATTTTCACACTCAGTAGAAAAGGTGGTATCAAATAATCTTTGGCTTCTAGGATTCACATGAACAATTTGCCACCATGGATTGCAAGTTGGATTTTTGTAAAAGAAAGCTTGTTGTGCATGCATTGGGAAGAGATAGGGCTCTTTGGTTGCTCGTAGGAGCTTCGATGACTCAACGGACTAGAAGCCGCTTTGTTCGCGCCTCAAGGTGGCTCTTTTTCCTTTGTACTCCACTCGAAACCAACGCATCTTCAAAATTACCTGCATTATTATAATGTATATAAACTTGTTACTCAAAGATGCTGAATATTTCAATCATTTGGTTTGCATAATATTTTGAAACGAATCATGTGTACCTATTTCATAACACGATAGTTAATTTCGTATATCCCCTACGTAGCCGAGCTCATCCTCAATCAAATTTGTGTCACAAGCACTTGCACGAGAGAGTTGATGAAAGGATGCAACGATGCAAGAGAGTCCTGAGTAACACGAAGATCATCAATCCTCTTGACGCGGAGATGCTGACCACACACCCACATGTTGCTGTGAGCTCGGACCTAAAACCACATGGGAACCACATGAACATGTACGGTTAGAATCCAAAAAAACATGTAGTATTATTCAAATTAAAATATAACATTGGAGTAACTTACCATGGTGTCGCATCCTAGGCTAAGCTCAAACTCTTCTCGTGAGATTTCAAACCCCTGCCCTCACGTCTCTCTGATATGTGTATTCAACCATTCTAGGCTCATCGTTGGAGGTGCACTCCGACCCTTTTTGGATGCCCTACTTCTCCGATTTCTCTCTCTGCATTCTTTGTCATGCTTGTCAATCCATTTTTGCATGCAATCTGAGTTATACACCACAAAAGTACTAAGCGCTTCCCTCTCCTCATCAGCACTTATCTTTAGTGGGACCCCTTGCCCACATAACATCTCTGTGGTTTCGTTGTCTGATTGTTCTTCTCTCCAACCAAGAGGAGCTTCGTTATCCACATGTTGCAAGTACTCGGAGAGATAATACATGCACTCGTGAAGCAACCATCCCTCTGGCATGGATCCCTCGGGTCTTGCTCCGCTGGTGCACAAACCCCCATGTACCTTTCAACCCAGAACATCCATCGTGTACTCACGGTCCCAACAATCTCTATCTCTTCAACGAGATGGATCATAACATGGACTTGAATATCAAAAAGGGAGGTAGGTAACTCCTTCTCCATCAGACAAAGGAGCTCAATACACTCTAGCTTTCATTGCGGGATATCACGTGAGTCGATCTCTTTGGATGTAGTCCATCTAAAAAGAGAAACAATGTGATTAGCATAAGATTTTTGTGACAAAGAAGTAAGAACAATATGATGTTCCACTGTCAATACCTTGTCAATGATCCCAATTGATATATAACATCCCTAATACCCTCAGTCAAAGAACCGTCAATAACAAGTGGCAAGACGTGCTGCACACAGATTAGCTCTAGTGTTAACAAATGATAATGTAATGGCACCTTCATTAGAAATTGACGATACATGTTAGAGAGGCACCATACCTTAATGAAGTTATGCCAGTCGTGTGTCTTTAGACCTGAAAGAGAGTTATCATCCATGGTAAACATGTTTTGCAATGAAGCACCATAGCCCGTAGGAGTACGTATGCATCGTATCCGCTCATTGATGACGCTTATCTCTTGCTTTGTGAGTACCCATGGTGCCTGTGAATAAGTAATATTTCCTGTCTCCTCATTGATTATAGGCCATAGTGATCATTTGCAGTTGCAAATCTTTAGGTCTGCCTTTGTAGCCTCTGTATCCTTGAAGCCCACAAGATGATTCCAAAAAGCGAGTGCAACATTTTTAAATATGTGCATGGGATCAAGCAAATGAGTTATTTTTAGATCTTTCCAATACTCCAACGTATACCATATGGAGGAATTCTGTGCCATTGATTTCTTGCCTCTCGACGAGACTGCCGCAAATCATATTCGTCATCGTTATCACTTGCAAGTTCTGTCTCTGGATCTATTAGAGGTCCGTTTGTCCACTTGACATACCAATCTCTTGGAGTCATTCGCGTTGGACAACTTCCATTCTCCACTTTGCCATTAAAATGTCTCGCATTCGCTTCGGAACGTAGCACATGATCTGGAGGCAGAAATCGTCGATGTCGAAGGTATATATTTTTACTCAAACTTTGACTATATTTGGAGCGTAGCCAATCACCGCATGGTGGACATGCTTTGTAACCCTTTGTTGTTGATAGGCCTGAGAGAAACAAAAATTGTTTTTATGTTTTCAACATCCGAATTTTTTGATTGTATAAACAAACAAACAACTAAAGAGCCCTATTGTACCTGATGCAAAGCCATAGGCAGGATAGTCATGTATTGTCCATGCTAAAATGCCACGAACCTTGAAACTCCTATTACCCACAGGTTTTGACATATCAATAACATTTACTCCTTTCCATATTTGTTGCAAGTCATCAATGAGCGGTGCAAGATATACGTTGATGTCTTTAACTTGCCGCTTCCCTACATTGATGCATTGTTTAAATTTGACATTTTTCAAATAGAAATGAGTGTGCTATTTAGAAATGAGAATATTTGTCACATACCAGGAATCAACAAAGACAATATTAAATGCTCTTTCTTAATTGACATGAATGGTGGGATGTTGTAGTTGATAAGAACTACGGGCCAAGTTGACCACTTGCTCGATCGCATGGAAAAGGGATTGATTCCATCCAAGCCAACTCCAAATTTCATATGGCAAGGCTCCCAATGAAACTCTGGCCATGTAGCATCGATATGCTTAAATGCTTTGCTATCGCTTGGAATCCTCATGACTCCGTCTATACTTGCATCTCTCGAACTCCAATCCATAAGCTTGGCTATTTCGGGGCTGCAGAAGATGTGTTCAACTCGTGGTGCCAAGGGAAAGTGTCACAGAACTTTCATAGGGACATTCAAGGTTCCTGCCTTGAAACGAGCAACACCGCATTTGGGACAAGTGGTTGCATTTTCATACTCTCCACGATACAAAATGCAATCATTGACACATGCATGAATTGTGTTGTATTCGAGTCCAAGGGATGCGATCATTTTCTTTGCCTCGTCCGTCCACTTTGGGATCACATTGTTTGATGGTAGAATCTTGTTCGAAAGAAGCCTACCACTCAATTGTAAATATTTAATGAGCACAAAAGTGATTGAGAGCCATTATTTTTATGCAAACAAAATACAAATATAGCTTACGATAGTAATGCAAAAACCAATGCATTACTCCATTGGTAGCGTGTTTGGAGATTCAAGATGAGTAAGGTCACACTCAATCTTGATATGGATGCACCATCGTAGATGGGCCTTGAAGCTTCTTCTCGTAGAAATTTTTCATGCGGACAAGTTTCTTCTTCACTACTTGCTTGGAACCAATCGTCGATAAACTCATTGATGTCATCATCAACATGTCCCTCATTGGTCGCTTTTTCTTTGCATTTTGCATTGTACTCATCTCTAAGTCGTTGATATGTACTTGGATCTTGTGTACGTAAAAGCCTGATGGTGACTTCAATGATGAGAGCCAGATACACCCTCAACATCTGGACACTACATGTATCAACATAGTCTACATGAAGAAATGATTTAAAGTAACAACAATCGAATTATTAAGTGATATAATCATAACATTAAAACCCTTTTTACAACACAATTCAAGCATATTAGCAGCAAAAATCTATACTCAAGATAACCTTAGACAAGACACTAAAATACCCTTAGTTGTATTACTGATGAGACAATGAAATATATCATCAGATTTATTTGTCAAAATTAAATGCTGATTGGGCTACAAAGCTGGATACATTATTTGAAACATACATAATTTAAGAGGCCGACACTTTATCTCAAATTTCATTCTCAAAGAGGGGCTGGTGATGGCTGACGCCATCCATAATTTACAAATAATTCCTCGCCAGCTTGTAATGATCTTGTAGCACACACTACTATATATATGGGTACATCTCTAATCATATAACATGGCTCGTGATTATTCTCACACTCCATAAAGGTACAACTTGTTCTCTCATTTCTCCCTCTACTACTATTGATTAGCCCTGCTATATTTCCTTGAGCATAGGGTCTTTCATCAATATAAAGCCGTGATCCACAATTATATCTAATGTTTCTTTCGGTGAGTGAGGTCGCATTAGCACAAAGCCCATATGTTGTCATACTTCTGATAAAGCGAACAAGTGCATGCCATGTGCCCCAACCATAAATGGGCCCACAAAATGACATAAGAGTCACCTCTGAGTTTGCAGGCATGCGTAAATCCTGTGCAATAAAGAGACCTCGTCCACCATTGGGAATGGTAGATGGTGCAATCACATATCGAGCACCCCAAAAGCTAAAAACCTCTCTGTCTGCTGGAAGGGCTGCTCCCAACCATCCTCCATAGCGTTCTACGATCGTACGTTTGAATGAGAGATAGAAGACGATCAGGCAATGGATGATCACCCAATGTCTCTGATTGGGCACCGAGGGGCAAAGAAGTTGATGATGCCTCCATTTGCAACAACTGAAAAACGGCTTGACCATATCGTGTGTGTGGAAGGAATGAAGGATCAATTCCATGGTCTTCACAATCCTCATGAAATCGAGGATATAGAACTAGTACGTGCTGAATAATGCATCATTGTTGATTATATGAAGGGTGAGACACATGGAACACGATTAATAGTGCGGAGTAAACTTGGATATGAAATTATACATAGTTCTAAAATGACATCACTTACCATGGGATGCTCCCGTTCCTCTTGCGGTGGCATATCAGGACATGGACCATATTGCTCCATATGGGCAAAACATATGCGTCGCATTCGTCTCGATGAGTGCCATGGCATGTTGCACACCAACATGGGATTCTTTCAATGTAATATGTTTGTGTCGCCTAGTGTCATAGATGATGTGGAAGAAGAGGAACCATCTCCTCTTGCAACTACAGATGGACGCACAGGAAGAGTGGGAGGAGGTGGTGTCCCAGAGGATGACCCGGAATCTGCATTTATAAAATATTAATGTCATATTAATATCATTAAAAATCAAAGAAAACTTGAACAAAAATAATACACATACAAAATCATCCTAGAAGGGTTTGTAAATGCTATGGTAGCGCACAATGCATATTTGCTTATCCCCAGGTTAGGAATAATGTTCTTTCCTCAGCAGAAACTAGTTAATTTGTAATCATACGTTCTTATTGTACTTATGTCCATATTAGAGGCTTACAGTAACCTTAGGACTACCTCTCCTTAATCAATCTAGGAGCTTTTGGTGTCCATTAGAGCTCTTCTGGTAATAGTCATTAATGTATGTATTAGATTTAATTAATACAGGTTGGTGACATCATGTCCTCATTAGTTCATGCATGAGAAGATTTGCTCAATAAGAGGTGCCCTCTCTCACTTAGAGAGTATACGTGGAGTTGGATTACGGTGGACAAAGAGCTGAGACCATCATGGGTTGTGTGTGCCATCATGGGTTGTGTGTGCCATCATGGGCTTCTTTTATTGGTTGGAACACCAAAGCTAGAAGTGCAAGTTTGGTATCATCTTTTGAGAGTACAATTAAGTGTGGCCAGCCAAAAGAAGGGTCTTCGCAAGAGGTGTCCATGAGAGTTGTTATTGCTTCTCAGAGAGGGTTTGACAACCCTGTTTGTACCTTTTGATTTGATAATAAAAGTAAAGAAATACCTGTGGGGGTGCTTATCTCTCACAGCAAGAAACTCGGTGCTTAGCCTGTTCCCCTCCCAAATTGCTTAATCCCCGACAACGTTATCAAATCTTGCACAAAATAGTTCTTCAAGGTGTAATTGACACATGCACCCAAATGCATTAGCATAGCATATACGGACCGTTGGCCGGCGGTCCGTATGCACTATGGATGTGCAATTGGTCCATTTGGAGAGCTAGTACGCTCTCCAAATGCACCCATTCAAACATCCATAGTGCATACAGTATGCTACATTTATCTATTTATCTATCCACCTACCTATGTATATGTGTTTATATATCCATCTATATGTTTATTGAACGTAAATTGTGAAACCTTGTAATAACACACTGTTGTTAAATGCTTAGGAAATTTGCGGCCGTCCCTGAGCATACACGCCCACCTGCGATGTGCAGAGATTCTTGGTGGCACTTCAAGAAAGAGATTCGCTTGAGAGTGACATGGCCTCAACAGAAGGTACACAAAGTTAATTCACTCAATGCATATGATAGGTACTTCTCGAATAGCATTAATTATATATTCATATAAAAGCGCATTTAATTTGTAGGAGGCAGCACAGGCTCGTGTCCAGTCAATCGGCTTGGCCGGATGGGCTCTAGTGGCTTTCGAGCACTCTTTGTAAGTGCACAAATTTTTTGTTCGTCTATCTATAGCTATTTGTATATATATATATATATATATGTATGTATCCATGTATATATATATATATATATGTATCCATGTATCTATGATCTCATATGCATTCAATTCACTTCTTACTTATATATATGCAATGTTTAAATGACAGAGAAAGGATTATGGTCGAGCACCATCTGCAGACGAGATACGGAGAGCCACAATTTACGGCTATGCTGAGCG
Organism: Cibotium barometz; assembly: GCF_041138505.1. Taxonomy (NCBI): domain Eukaryota; kingdom Viridiplantae; phylum Streptophyta; class Polypodiopsida; order Cyatheales; family Cibotiaceae; genus Cibotium; species Cibotium barometz. Next base: position 38,424,113 of record NC_141078.1, on the reverse strand, counting down.
CTACAAAAGGAGATGCCGACACCCGATGCTTTTGTAAGTAATTCTATCAAATAGTATTTTATGCCAATCAAGATCTGCATGTGTTATATGTTATGTGGTTTTTTATATACTCAAATAGCTAATAGACATTTTTAATTACAGGAGCAACATGGTGAGAACGACATGGACGAGGTTGCTCGACAGGTAGCAAGCAAGGTTATCATCGCAACCGCCCAAGAACGTACAAGAGGAGGACTCTTCCTCCGATGACTCCAATTAAAATTGTCATGATAGAGCCATTTAGTGCTAATTTTGTAGACATAATTTTTTCGTACATATAGTTGCTCATTCAGAATGATGGCACTCTTTTATTAACATTTTCTTTATGTATGTGTGTTTTGGCCATGATGCACATGTGTTACATCTATCAAGAGTTTCTTGAAGTGTCTACCTCCCAAATCTACAGATTTAAATGTTAATTGATTGTAAAATTTAATTTATACTTACCGTAATCAATGTCGACCATTGCTTTTTCAAAGTCGATGTATGTCGATTCTTGGGTCTTTCATCATCTTGTAGCTCAAACTTCAAAAGTATTAACCAAGTCTCGGATGGGTTTTGGCACACCTTGTATAATGACTAATCCAAAATGATAGTGTTTTCTTTAGATAGCTTGCTAAACCGGTTCTAGATGCGTTGTAATTTCTTTAAAAAGATAATTTTTTTTATCCACAAGAAAGCATGCCTCAACACACTCACCCTATGCCAGAGCTCCTCTAGTCGTCCTTTTCTGGCGTGGAAAACATACATCTAGAATTCTTTTGACTTTCTTTAGTCGAGAAGTGCTTTAAATGAATACGTCAAAGCACTGAAGAAAAAAATCTAAGAAAGCAGGAGCATCTCTTTGTATAAACAAAGTGTGTAACATGCTCTCCTGAACTCCTGAACTCTATCCATTTGTGGGTATGGTGGGGGTTCTTGTCCATGATTGTACTTAACAACCTTCACCCAATAAAATCCAACACAATTTCTCTTCTATCATCCTCTAGAGATCTCACCACCAGGTGCAGGGAGAGAAAGTAACTCTAGGTGATCCATCAATAAGATGGCAATACTGGTCTAGATGGCTTTACCTCTAGTCTGTCCACAATGTCTAAAAGCTAAGCACAAATCCGATCCCATTTAGCATGCTCCATCCTCTTCTACCTTATTGTATTTGGTGTTATGACCTTTGGTCATGCATGTTTACGCATTTTAATGTTTACATAGATAGATAAATGCCATTTTTTGAATTGTGGTCACCGTGACGCAAACCTCGTATCCAAAAGCACATGTTACTGACCATGAAATTAACATCATCATTCAAACACATCAAATATGGACAAAAAAGAGACAATAGTGGTATAGGTAAAGTTGGCATTATAGGCTCAGTTACCTGCTCAATGACAAACTCAGGAAGGTCTTCATCACCCTCATCCTTGTCTTCCTCCTCCCATTCCTGATTCACATTAGTAGATGGTCCAAGTGTGAACAAAAAAAGATTAATTTTTTTTAAAGAATAAAAATAAGGTGGAAACTTGTGGGGAGAATCTTGCAGGGCCCACAATGTGATGGAGAATCTAGTCATTGAGACATGGGAACCGAGAAGCGTGATGGAGAAGCTGGCAGTGGGAGATAGCTTTTGGCGGCTAATCTAGTTGCGGCTTGTTAATCATTTAATGATGACTACTTTATCTTATGTAATAATAAAATTATAATAATTAGTATAATGCTTGTGGATGTGAGTATGAGTGAGTGAATCATTGTAAATACCATGTGTATGAATTATAAATACCTTGGTATGGGAATGGAATGGTTTGAGAGTGAAATATTATTGGATTGTACTGGGAAGATAGAATTGAGTCATGTATTTAGGGTGGGACAAATGTCTACATGGACTCAATAAGATACTTAAATAATATGGAGACCATATGCCAAGAACATGAAGGGCATGTGCAGGATTGTGGAGAAGTGTGGGATCAAGAGGAATCCTTCTAGAAATCCTAAGTGGAATATGGAGGATGTTGACATGTGGAAAGGAGAGGGTCCTTATGGGCTCCATGCGAGAGGACTCTTGAATGTTTCAATTTTATAAGATTCACGATCATCTTTAGATGGGACACTTGTCAAAATGTGCCCAAAAGGAAAATGGTGAACAATGTCCTTATATCACTAGGGGTGAAGAAATTTACTGGCTGGAAATGTAATAGGGTGAGAGTTTCTCTATAAAAGAGACCTCTCTCCTCCCTCTCAAGCACCTCATTTTTTTTTTCCTTGTAGCTATGACATAGCCTTGTATCAATATCCCCCTATGCTTTTGCATCTCCCTTAAGCATTAGGCTCTCCTACTCTTATAGTCCTCTCCAATTGGAAGTCTCTTTTGCTTCATGAATCAAGCTTTTACATCCTTTCTCTATCTTTTTCCTCTTCGCTTCAGAGCTTAGTGTATCCACATGAGTAGCTTGCTTCTAGATCTTTTTTAAAAGAGGATCCTCTACTCCCTTGGGTGACCACAACCCACCATCCATCTTGGAAGTTACTTCTCTAGTGAGGGAAATCGTTGCCTCTCCCCACAGCTACATGTGAGTATAGACAGAATTGATACTGTTCACTAAAGTAGTCAAAACTTTGTGCTCACTTCTATGTTTTTGATGAAACTTATATCAAAATATTAATTTTTTCAAGCTCTATTGATTGATGTTTTTACTACTCTATTCTGAGAAGCACAAGAAAAGTTATGGCTGTCTGATCAGAGTAGACTCTGTATTTGGGACAGTTTTGACACTTCTCACCAAAACAACCATAACTTTATGCTCGCTTTTTTGTTTTTGATAAAACTTATATCAAAGTCTTTGTTTTTTAAAGATCTATCCATTGATTTTTTAAAGACTTTGTTTTGATAAAACTTATATCAAAGTCTTTGTTTTTTAAAGATCTATCCATTGATTTTTTAAAGACTTTGTTTTGAGTACCATAGAAAAAGTTATAGCTGTCTAATCAGAGTAGAGTATTCACTTTTGGGAATTTTTATTAGTTTCTTTTGTTTTTTGAAAATGATGCAGCCCAACCATCCAATCCGTCCAAATGAGCTATACCAATATACCGCTTCCACTTTATTTCACATCGTATATTGAGCCAAAATATTTTTCTTCCAGCAAAGACTTGCCCTCACTTTTGGAGCTGATCACTTGGCTCGAATTAATGCTTCCCCATAGCCTTTCATATTTCCTCTTCTGGACTACAATATCACCTTCGATGTCTATGTATTTGTTTTAATCTAGGGAGATAGAGGGTGAGAGTTTTTCCCTATTTCCTTCTTTGACACCAAGACCACCTCCCCTTCTTCAACCTTTGGGTTTGAGATGTGACCAAAGTTAAACCCCCAACTTTGTGTCACATCTTTTGGTGGAGATGGCAGGCAGGTTTTGCTTAGAATCCTTCTATCATAACCTCACGATCTTGCTTTATTAAAAGAAGGGGAGATCATCTTTGAAAGAAACTTCTCTTGGATTTTACTCATATTTTGGTGCAAGATGTTTAACATTCTAGTGTTCCATGGATTGGAGGATAAGACCCAGGGGGTTATCTTCGAGAGTTCAACCGAGCATGCCGCTTAACGGGTTGGTCTACGAAGGAGCGGACTCAAATTCTTCTAGACTTGTTGGAGGGCATTGCCTTAACTTGGCATGAGGCTTTTCCAAAGGATACCAAGAGTGACTGGGACAACCTGATTGGGGCAATGAAGGAGAGATTTGGGACAGTAGAGTCACCAAATGCTTTACTATTGCAACTGGATTAGATTTACCTTCTTAGTGAGGTATGAGGACTTGTTTATTAAGTATCAAAGGTTGCTTTATGTCTTTTTGCTTCTTCTTCATCATCTTCTAGAGTGGACTCTTAAAGTTGGACTATTGTATTGGTGAATTGCAACCTCCCTCCATGGGTGGAAATCAAGAAAGGTCATATCATGCTTGGTCTCTTTGTACTAGGCAAGTAAAAAAGGATGTGTATCTTGAGCCTTTGAGACACTACTCCGAGATATCAAAGTAAATGATGTTTCAAGGCCAATAAATAGGTGTGAGGCAGAGGTGAAAGGAGTTTTGATTTGGATGATGCATGACTATCCCGGGTTCTTGGAGTGCTCAAGTACCTACTTATCGGCGGATAACTTTAATCTTTAACCTTTAAACTTTAGCTTTATATCTCTACCTCTCGATCATCTCAATTTTAAATCAGGTTTGTCAACCTCTGGACATCATGCATGTCCAATTTGTGGACCATCACTTGTTTCGAAAAGACCCTCTACACTTAAGAAGGTGGTGTATGACAAACATCATTGATTTCTTCCTCCTTCACATACCAAGTATGTGCTGCATGAGGTCTCACCACTTGCGATGAGAGGTAGACATTGGTTTGAGGCATGGAGAAGCACCCCCAATCAACCACCTGATGGGGATATCTAAACACTTAATCTTCTTTTGACTTCCATATTAGTGTGACATGAAGATTAGTCTTCTTTTGACTTCCATTTTTTTCTACGTAGAGTTTAGTCTTATAATTGCTATATTTGGTTGTGAAGACAAGAAGGTGAGAGGCTATTTACAAAATGGGAAGCTTTGGTGATGCATGAATCTTCTCTTTAATTCACTAGGCTAAGTTATATTACATATTTGGTATTCTCATGCGCTCAAAAGTTTGATATTGGTAAATAGTACACATGATTGCTATGTATGTAGGTACATATCTATAAAGGAGATAGATCCTGCATCCATTGAGATGGCTTGTCTCAATGCTATTGAGGCAGTGTGTATGATTGAGGAAAACTTTCCTAGAATGATTCTCACTATACCCAAATGCATCTTATGGTGCATTTAGTTGATGAAGTGTCATTGTGTGGTGTTGTTCATGTTGGATGGATGTTTTTCCTTGAAAGGTTCATATAATACCTTAAAGAACTTTGTGAGACAAAGAGAAAACCAGAAGAAAGCATGGCATAGGGATGGTTGATGCAAGAGTCTCTTTTGTATATCTCAAAATATCTATCTTCCATAGATTCTTCCATGCCACAATTGTGGAACAATGAGGAGGATGACCGACTAAACACTAATGTGCCTCAGGGAAAAGGAAGGCAACAAAGACTGGATGAAGCATTATGCCATGAGGTGAATACATTTTGCATTCTAAATAGTCCCATCATGGAAAAGTACATTGGGAGATACAAGGATGCAATCAAATAGATGAAAGGATGAGAGAAGAGCAAATAGGTACTTGCCATGTTGAAATCAATGGATCAAGGTCTTCTACTAGCAAAACATCTATCTAATAAATCTATCTTATACTAGCAAAACATCTATCTAATAGATCTTAATGTTATACTAATTAAACATGATTAAACTAAGGTGGAAGTTTACTCATGATGATGAGTGTGTGCAATAGACTCAAGCACAATTAGGTTATAAGATTAAGACTTGTGCTCATATAAAGAGGCTTGAGATGTGTGCAAGTGATATGATTTCATTGCTTGAAATGGCCCCCTTTTATATAAGGAGGGACACCCTTGGGCTTATAAAAGGGGGCCATTTCATTGCTTGAAATGGCCCCCTTTTATATAAGGAGGTACACCCTTGGTCTTGTACAAAAATGTGGGCTAAATCCCTTTACTAATGTGGCTTCATGCTATGCTTCACACTTTCTTGGCTTCTCATCTCACTCCCTATCTCTTCCTTGTGCTCTATGGCACCACAATTCTTAACACCCCCCCTTGGTGCCATATCTAGGATATTCAAGGTGGTTAGATGTGAGGTTTACAACATTCATTACCCCCCTGGGTGGTGTGATGAGCTGGCTTCTCTCAAGTGGTTGGGTTTGAATTACAACAATCATTACTCCCCCTGGGTGCTCAGCTAGCTACTCGTCGGTCAGTTAGATTTACAATTGCATCACTTCTCCTAGGTGCTGTCTGGCTAATCATAGGTGGTCAAGTGTGCTCAAAACATACAACAAACAAGATGATAAGATGGGTGTCTACTCATATGGTGACCCCTCCTTTTTAACAACAATAGATGGCTAGGGTAGTGGTGGTAGATCGATGTTGCTTAGTGCTAATGTTGCCTCTCGAGATCTCCTTGATTTTGCTTGATGAAGATCCCTCATTGCTTCCTTTGCTCTTCATGTTGATATCGTGTGTTTCTTCACCTTGCTGACTGATTATTGGCTCTTGTTCTTTGCTCTTTGACTTGACTCTTGGCTCTTTGACAGTTTTTTGGTGTGGACGTCATTCTTCTTGTTCCACCTGATGATTGGTTCTTAATTTCCTTATGTGCCTTTAATTCATTTAGTGTGGATACCATGTTGTATGCTATGGTTATGTCATGGACTTGATCTTTAGATATTTTTAGGATTGTGCTTTGTGTATTCATGTTTTGGTTTGTGAAATGCTTGATTTTCCTGAGGATATGTGACCCTTCCCCAATAATCATTTCAATGTTTGATGCCATGAGAGGGTCTTACCATGAGCATATGACAAGTCTCTATGGTAGTGTTTATACTCTCACAATGTTTGATGCCATGAGAGGGTCTTACCATGAGCATATGACAAGTCTCTATGGTAGTGTTTATACTCTCACAAGGTTCAACTTTAATTTTTCGGGCAATGACTGATTACAAGATGATGCAAATGATAAGATGCAAGCTTATATTCTAAAAATGATAAGATGCAAATGATAAGATGCAAGCTTATATTCTAAAAATGAAGTGAATGTAGCAAAATCCACTCAAGTTGAGCAATGCAAATGGATGTGATGAAGTTTGATGCAAGAGAGATATTCTAACTATAGATTCATACTCCAATTTTCCAATTTTAAATTTTAATTGGCCCAATTTCTGTTAATATTGCACTAATGATAGTGATTAGTGCTCAATCACAGTGATTAAGAGAATAAATTTGGAGCCTTCAATTGCACATGAGAGAATAAGCATTAAAGGGGCTTTGTGATAATGTGTTTACCCTTGGAGAGAAACACTTCCGCAAGTAATATATCTAGCTCAATATCTCATGAAACAAGCACACACAAGTGAATTTCGCTTACTCATTTTTTTCAGCTTACAGCTAGTACATTGAATATTTTGACAAAATATTCGAGTTGTAGATAGGTCATACCATGTAGAAACCTCAGTTAAAAGATCTTGCCCAATTTTATGTAGGCAAGGAGAGCTGCAGAGTGAAAATCAGCACAACCTGGTAGAATATGCCAGAATGCTTGCTTGTAGGGCTTTGCCTTGGAGAGATTGATATTCTCTTACAATATCTTCAGTAATTCTCAAGGGAATGAGAGGATTTCTCAGCTACAAGTTCAGCCTCAACGATGTAATTAGTGTTAATGAAGTTCTAAAAAGCTACTGAAATATGGAGAAGATTACCTAGTCTTGTAATGAAAGGCAATGGAAAGCTTGCAAATCTTCCACCACTAGTGAGGTGAGTGGATAAGACTAATGATGTGGGATTAGAGCTAACACAAAGTGATTAAACTAATGCAAAATGATGATAATGGCAAGATTGGAGAAGCTCATAAGAGGGGTAACTCTGATACCATGTTGAAATCCATGGATCAAGGTCTTCTACTAGTAAAACATCTATCTAATCAAGCCTAATCTTACACTAATTAAACATGATTAATGTTATTAAACTAAGGTGGACGTAATCTAAGTTTACTCATGATGATGAGTGTGTGCAATAGACTCAAGCACAATTAGGTTACAAGATTAAGATTTGTACTCATAAAGAGGCTTGAGATGTGTGCAAGTGATATGGTTTCATTGCTTGAAATGGCCCCCTTTTATATAAGGAGGTACACCCTTGGGCTTGTACAACAATGTGGGATAAATTCCTTTGCTCATGCGGCTTCATGCTATGCTTCACACTTTCTTGGTTATACTAATCTCACTCCCTACCTCTTCCTTATGCTCTATGGCACCACAATTCTCAACATGCCGTTCCCACCTAGTTTGGAACCTATACCAAGTGTGATCAATATAGAATGGCTTCATACAGCAATATCAATGACGTCACAACACAAGAGCATGAGTATGCGAGAGGATGTGACCCTCAAGTAAGTACATTCTTCATCTTTGTCTCATGTATATACCTTGTTTAATGCATATACCCTCAAGTAAGTACATTCTTCATCTTTGTCTCATGTATATACCCTCAAGTAAGTACATTCTTCATCTTTGTCTCATGTATATACCTTGTTTAATGCACTATTTTAAATTTCATGCTTTTTTTTAATGTTAGTACCAATTATATAATGTGATATGGTTAGAGGGAAGGCACTTTCACATGGAGCGTGTGGATTCTAAAAGAAACACATTTTATTGTGGTGTGATGGTAACTTTTGAGCAAGAAAGTTGAGCTAGTAGACATGATACCAATGTCATAGAGGAAAATCTTGAGTATTGTGAAACTATTCAAGATATTCTTGAGGTTGGATTTGATGTCAAATGGTTCAAGGTGATGTATAGAGGTTCTCAAGAAACATCCAAATGGGTGCTTTCAAAAATTGATTCCACCAAGTTTTGGAATGATGAGAAAGATACTTTTGTACTACGTCAACAATGTCCAACAGGTTAGTAACCCAACAAATCCCAAAATAAATATTCACGTAGTATAATAAAAGTGTAACCATTTGCTGTAATATTAGGTTGTGTTTCACACCGATTGAATTGATCCAAAGTGGTGGTATGTGATACAAGTTTCCCCTCATTCAAAACATATCTTTCAAGATCAAGATATGGAGGACGAGTCTCTGGATGAGGTGCAAGTACTACCTCAAATCGGCTCATTGGAAGAAGATAATGAAGAAAACATTTTGGAGGGGGCCGATTAAGAGCATGAGGAACATCAATTCGAAGAAGATGACGAGTCACCTATCAATCACGCGTGACAATGCTTCATTGGATCATGATAGTGATATTGATATGGATCCCCATCTTTTCATTAAGCTTCCATTAGATATAGACATTGATAAAGCAACACATATGGATTACAAGATGGGATTGATTCATGATCTTTATAATATTTTGCTTCTCAAAAGTTTTCAACTATATTTTTTTGCTCAAAACATGGCTCCAGGGGTTTTGATGGATTTGTTTTAAAACTATAAATCATTTTATGTGTGTATGTGACATGTATAGCTTAAATTCAGCATCCAACAACTCTCTGGAATTTTATGCAGCAAAAATAGCAACATAATCTCACTACTATTTTCAGTGTACAGTAGCAAAATCACAATATAGCAATGACATTCTGCTGCTACTATAGGTGCTACTAAACAACAAAATCTTGTTGCCTGTAAGTGCTGCGCCCAATAGCAAAATTTTGCTGCAAGGAAGCGCTATTTCATTGCGAGGTAGTGAGTGGAATCCCCAACATCCCAACAAAATAAATGCTGCTAAAGAAATGCTCCTATGCCCCCAACGTGTTGTAGTAGGCAGTAACCATCATAATAGCCATTGCCAAGATCAAGAAGAAAAAACTTAAAAGGATGGTTGATCACTACTGCAAGGAGTTCGCAAGGTGGCACGAGGTTGAAGGTTGCAGTAGCACACTACTAATAGCTCACAGCTAATAATTGTTGATAGCCAGTAGTGAGAAGTAAAACATGGTCATAGTAGTGAGAAGTAAAACATGGTCATAGTCCTTAATTAGGAAGTAGTAGTCTTTATGTCTTGCAGTTGTAATGATCGTGCAATGATTCCATAAGTAATGCATTAATAAACAAAGAGCAATGTTGCCATTCATTATGTCTTTGTGTTACTCTTTATAATGTGTTGAATAAGAGTGATGTGTCTCTCTTTTGATAAACATGTTGTGCACTAGAAAGACAGTGAGAGTTATGTAGCAGTGAGAGTGTGTGGATTTCTCCAGAATAGCCATTACCACTCCAGAGATGGTGTTCGAATCCAGAAGCTCTGGCGGGTGGCTACACGCCTCCCATGACATTGCCTGACTGGTCTATTACTTCAAACCACTGTCTTGCCATTCCGTAGAGAGGGAAATTGACAAGAAACACCTAGCAATCCTGTTTGGGAAACTCTACTACAAATCTGCTGGTGGAAAACTTCCTACTGAGGGAAACTCTACTGAAACTCCACTGGAAAACTTCCCCCTGAAAACTCTATTGCAACTCCACTAGAAAACTTCTGATTTAGGGAAACCTCTACCACTAACTAGGCTAGAAATCATCCTTTTTGGAAAATTGCGATAGAGCAGAAAAGTCTCTGCTAAGTAGCATTCTACACTTTCAAGCAAAGGAAACTCTAAAAGAGAAAGTTATGGTTCTGCTCAAATTTATCTTGCTACTAGAATTAGATCCCTAAAACAAGTCTCTAGAGAAGCCATAGCAGCATGGAGGGGATTTTCTAGGCAAGTCAGTGTGTGGAGAACCTTCCACCACTCAACCCAACCAGGAAAAATGGATTTAGGCATGCCTTCCTCGTGATTGTGAGAATGAAAATGAAGAAAAGTAATACCTTCCAAGAAACCCTCTCGGAAGCTTGCAGCTAGGAGTGTCTTGAACAATTCCATAGTGCGGAAAATTCTACAACCCCACATGAGCAAGAGAGAGCCTCAGAGTTTAAGGACAATTTAGACGAAGAAAAGGAGTGCCAACAAGAGTTAGAAGCATTGCACTGTCCAGGTCTTGAAATCCCAAGAAGGGTGGAGCAACAAAACAAGAAAGAACAACAACAACAACAAAACCCCCGCAAAAGGTTAAAGGAAGCCATGGCATAATTAGCCAACAAAATCTCGATGTTCTCAGGAGATAAATGGGAAGATGTAGATTTGCATGTAAGGAGGTTTGAGCAATAGAGGAAAGTGGCCAGACCTTGGGATGTGGAAGAACTAGAGCTAAGTGAAATCCACAGAGATGCTTTCATGAACACCTCAAAGGCAAAGCCATGGAGTGGGTTTCAAGATACCAAGACAATCATTTCCAAACTTATGAAGAGGTTATGACCACTTTTCTGGGGAGATTCTACAAGGCAAAGTCTACAACTCAACTCTGTGATAAAAATGAGAGAACTCCAACAAGAAGACATGGATGTGGAGGCCTATGTAACAAAACTGCTGAGCTTGGCCCAAACTTATGAAGAGGTTATGACCACTTTTCTGGGGAGATTCTACAAGACAAAGTCTACAACTCAACTCTATGATAAAAATGAGAGAACTCCAACAAGAAGACATGGATGTAGAGGCCTATGTAACAAAACTACTGAGCTTAGCCCAAAGAGTGGCATAACAAACCCAACCCTTAATGCAAATGGTTGTAGATTCATTTTTCTAAGGGCTTAAGCCGGGCATCCATGCAAGAGTCAGCACAAAGGAGGTAAAAATTGAAGAGGAGTTCGAGGAACTAGTCGAGTTGGACAAAATGGAAAAAAGAAGTCAAGAGAGAAGAAAAAAGAGATAGCCTAGGAAAAGTGTCACAACTGAGAAGGATGATTAAAGAGACACCTCACAGGACACTCTAGTGGCAGTAAAGAAAAGGAAGGACAAAAAGAAGAAAACTATGAAGGCACAAATGAGCCTAGGAAAACTAGTGCTGCAGGTGAAGCAGCTGATGCAAGAGATTAAAAAAAGAAAAAGCTCAGAATTCTGCAAAATTGTGTTCTTCTCTCAATGCAAACAGGAAGGGCACCTCAAGGAGGAATGCACAGTGCCACCAACATGTACCATTCGTAACATGTACAATCATAGCACATGGAATTGTAGGTATAACCTAAAAATAGAGCTCCCATAGTGAACAACATGGAAGGAGTGGAAAGAAGACCCCCAGGGATGGGAGTAGAGGCCATGGAAATTACTCAATATGAAGAAGCCAAGTTTCTGCAGGTGGTTCTACAACCTTCACATGCTACTGTTGTCAAACAGCCTGGGCACACCAAAGTGGAATGTGCCATGAAGAAAAAACATGATGGATAAAGACAAGTGGGATTAATGGAACTTTAAAAAAATCCACCAAGTGCCATCATGATGCAAGGATGTGACATATAAATGGAGGTTCAAGACATCTTGGCAGTCACAAGGGCAAAAGAAAATGAATCTAGTGTATTAATCACTCTACTAGATAAACATGACTCACTCAAAGCCCACAAGAAGGCAGCTATGGACTGGGAACAATAGGAGAAGGTGAGGATCCAAACCACTAAGGAAATAGAAACAAGGCAAGGTAAGAAGAAGAAGGGTGGCTCATGCAAAGATCACCCAGAAGCAGGCACAAATCTGCACAAGATGCGTGTAAGAACCACAATGAAATCTTCTTGGAAGAAAGCAAGAAGGATGCCAATTGATTGTGCAAACAAAAATAACAAATTGTAGACCACAAGAACCCTCTCCCAAAAATGGAGACACCATAAGAACCTACTTGCACTCTAAACAACAAGGTTATGCTACAAGTCACCTCATCAAATGTATCAATATCTATAGAGCTATAAGGAAGAGCTTTAGCATCATCATTTATCACTACCATAATAGAGTCCACCATGCATTGACCCTGATGACCCTGATAGTACTCAACCTGAACATCACGGGGGTTATAGTGCTCCTCCTTTTCAAACTCATTCTAGGTATTTTTATGCTCCCTTAGGTGAAATTTGCTGTGGGCATCACTTTGTCACTTTATTCTATCAACAACATCATCCATTTCCACATTGTCAAGAGTGTGCAGGACTCGTATTAGGAGAAGCTTCACACATTTGTTGGCTATGCCACTCTTACTTTTGACGATATGGCATGGGCTTAATGAAACAAATTGTGGGAATTACACCCCAACGCCATAACCTTCTTGATATGAGAGTACCAGATCGAGGACCAAATCAACGTAGATTACCTGAGGAGGTTCAAGCACAACAATGGAGGGATACATGCATAAATGACTTGCAACCACCTATCTTGCAAGCCCTTCTTCCCCCAGCTTCAACATGTCAATTTTGGATCACTACTATGAGCGCCTATATTGAACAATTCCAAAATCGGCATTGTCTGCTTAACCTTCCCATAGAACCAATGCCATATTTTAGCGAGGAAGCACTCCTTCCTCTACCACTTTCTCCAGAGGCCGGCTTTTGTATAGGGTTGTCCTTGCATCCTGAAGTGATTGATACAATCTTTCTAGCAGAAGTGGACACGGATCCACCGCCAGTGCAAGGATAAGCACATCAACTCCACAATAAGATCAACAAGCTAGGGCACTTTTCTTCCACTGGGATTTTTCCCTCGGCTATATTCGGTGTTTGGTACTAATAACAAATTTTATTCTTTTCTTTTCTTTTCTTGTTTGTTAATAAGACATTTTGCAGAGATCTCAGCTAAACAAGAGCATACAAACACGCCCCAATAGTCCACCTACCGTGCACACAAATTAGGAAGGAGGGAGACATGCAATGCCTACAAAGAGCAAAGAAAAGCAATCTGCACATCAGCAATGCATCAAGACAAACGTGCCACATCAACGAGCACTACAACAGGTGTATTGAAATCATAATCTTTTGTTCTTTATGTGCTTTTCACTTTTGCATATATTGTTTGCATGTTCACACACAGTTGGCTGGTTTAAGTTTTAAATTAGTTGTTACTATTGGCGAGAGATTTCTAGATTCTTAGAGGACTTAGTAGAAGGTATTTCTATTTGAAGATGGTGTAAGACATATACCAATGGAGTATGCCAAGTTCTTATGCTCTCGAAGTATATTAGTTATCCCTAGTGGTAGCTACCTCTTAGGTATGGGCTAGGTGCTACGATAAACAAAAAATTACGAAACACATGCCCTAAAAAATATATAGAAGTGACTTGAGACATGACGTGTCTACGGCCATGTGGAATGCTTGGTAGGACCTTGGGTTGTTTTAGCACCTTGGGGCCGATGCCTTGGTTTCCATGGGGTGAACACTAACGTCTAAAAGATTAAGAAGAAGACCTACAAGGACTCTATCGCCTTGATAGATGTTGGTAGGACTCTTGGGTACATTATGGGCCCTCGAGACCGATGCCCTCATCTTCATGGGGTACTCCTTATGTCAAAAAGAAAGAAAAGGGTCTGTCGCCCTTGAGATACTTAGCAGCCTTTAGATTCTCTTGGCGGAAGTCTCTTGGCCATTGGGTCTCATTGGGATGGAACGTTCCTCTTTATCAAGCTAAAAATATTAATTCTCTTTAATCTTCTGCTCTTTACACAAAAAAAAAAGAGAAAGAAAGAAAGAAAGAAAGAAAGGTCCAATCACCATGGCTTATATTTAGGAGTAGGGTTGCCACTTAGGAATAACCTAAACACTTGTAGGACATTGAGACTGCGATCATAACCTGCGGTGTACAAACACACTTGCCTTTGCATAGCACTATCTACCACTTAGTCTCACTTTGACTAGTCTTTACTCGCTTCTTTTAGCACTCTTTAAAACTCTAATCAACCTTTCACTTGCATGCTCACGTGTGAGATTGTCATTTCTGGTTTTTTTTCAATAAAAGGCTTTACTTGTCTTCCATTGTTTTTTGCAGCTTTTGTTTCTACCACGCCTGAGAACGTGCGCGATTTAGGAAGGGGGGAATGTTCCACGGGAATACTCACGGGAACACGGATTATGGAAGGAGGCCGGAAGCAATTAATGCGAGAGAGTGGGATTGTAGCCTTGGAAACATAAAGACGCACATAATTTTTCCATATTTTTGTGCCGAAGTGCAATGCAAATCGTTTTAGGCCAATGTGGATTCTAAATGAGAGTTCTAAGTGTATTAAGCAAGGCTCACTTATGGGGTTGTCCGCCCATGTGTGAAAGAGGCCTAGGGTTAATTAAGGTTGGTGAGATCTCTATAAAAGAGATGTTAGCTAAAGAAAGAGTACGTTTTTGGCCATTCTCATAAGCTATTGAGTGAAGCTCTTGAGCTCTCAAGCTATGGCAACTCTCTAACTCTCTCTCTATTGTACTCTAATGAGCATCAAGCTCCAATGAGTGTAGCTCCACTTCTTTCTCTTAATCTGTTTTAGCATCATTGAAGTAGATTAATCTATGATTAGTTGAATGCTTCTTTCTTTCTCTTGTGTATGCTGCATGCTTGTAGTGTGTGTGTGTAGTCTCCATTGATGCAAGCTCTTGCCCACTTCATTGGCAAATGAGTTATTCATAGATAGACTCTCTCTATAAGCTTGTGGGTTTGTGAATATTACATTCTATGCGTGCTTAAGCTTGTGGGTTAGTAGATGCACGCTTATGGGTTTGCTGGCATTAGGGAAAGCTAAGATTTAATCAATGTTTGAATGGGATTAAGAGATTGCCATGCATTGCTTGTTCTCTTGATTAGTGTACTGGATTTTAGGGATTGAGAGATTGATTGAGGTGTTGAATGGTTGAATTGTCAAGTGGTGGTTCGTGTATGTGAGCTCTCCCTCAAGGGATAAGCCTTCATGCACTAATCGAGTCGAGTCCTCGGATTGACATTGTGTTTCTTAACACATTTGTTGATCGGTAGTACTCTATGAGCACTAAATTGCACGCTAGAGAGAACCACTCTACAGTTGCTTGAGCACCTCTATATATCACCTTAAACTATTTGAAATCAAAGATGAATAGGGTAAATTCTCTAAATCCAACCTCAAGAATATCTTGAGTAGTTCCACAATACTCAGGATTGTCCTCTATGACATTGGTATCATGTCTACCAGCTCAACTTTCTTTATCAAAAGTTGCCATCACACCATAATCAAATGTGTTCCTTTTAGAATCCACATGCTTCATGCGAAAGTGCCTTCCCTCTGACCATATTGCATCATATAGTTTGTACTAATATTAAAAAAAAAGAATGACATTTAGTATAGAGCATTAAACAAGCTATATACATGAGATAAAGATGCAAAATATACTTACTTTAGGGTCACATCCTCTTGCATACTCATGCTCTTCTCTCCTGATCATCTCTCCATTTTGTGAGGCCATCAATACTGCCATACAAAGCCATTCTATATTGATCATATTTGGTAGAATTTTCAAGTCGGGCGAGAATGACAAGCATCTATTCTATCTTCTAAAAGCTCTTCTCTCATCCTTTTGTCTGTTGATTGTATCCTTCTATCTCCCAATCCATGTCTCCATGATGAGACTATTTAGAATGCAAGAATGTATTCACCTTGTGGTATAATGCTTCATCTAGTCTTTGTTGCCTTTCTTTTCCTTGTGGCACATTAGTGATTAGTCGCTCATCCTCCTCATTGCTCCACAATCGTGGCATGGAAAGATCTATGCAAGATAGATGTTTTGAGATATACATAAGAGAATCTTGCATCAACCATCCCTCTCCCATGCTTGCTTCTAGGATTTATCATTTTCTCATAAATTCCTTTAAGGTTATTTAAAAAAAACATATCTGAAATATATAAACAAATATTCCAAATCAAAAACCTTTGAAACACCATTATTGTTCCTATATGGTTCGATCGATACACACACATGCCCCATTTCAAGCACCATCCTTGTAGCTTAATGGAAGCTCAAGAATGGTGAGGGGAGGTCTAGAATGTTCTTTGATGCACAGGCCCACGTTTTAAAATATGCCTTAGATAAAACAATTACTTTATACAAAAATTTTGGGGTAATCTATGCTTTTTGACTCACTACAAGGGATTGGGCTCATACCCGCGCTCCTAGCCGCTAAAAATGACTTGTGAAAAAAAGTAGCGGGCCCGTGTACCAGCGCGTGTATCATCGCGGCCAGAGACATGCGTGTAAAAGCGCGTGTATGGCACCTCTCAGACGCGCGTATACACGGGTGGGTAGCCGCGTTTTTTTTAACAGACGCGTTGATACATGTGACTATACACGCTTTTTTTTATTTAGACGCGCTTATACACGGGTCTATAGCCGCGTCCTATTCAGTTCAAATGTCTCAGACGCGTTTATACCTGCATCTATACACGCGTTTCTTTAATTTAGATGCGCTTATACACGCGTAAGTACCAGTTTTGACGCATTAATACACGCGTATTTTCCAGGGTATCCGCGTAGATACACGCGAGTTTTAGCAGTTCTGATGCGTTTATACACGCGAACAGAGAGCAAAAAAAAAATCCAGAGAGTGCTATTTGGTGCCTGAATACTGTTCCAGCATTCCAGCACCCAATAGCACTCTCTGGTTTTTTTTTTTGTGCATTAGACCATCCCATTAGACCATCCACGAAGAACATATGCATGAGGGAGATTAAGACAAGAACGACATGAATGCATACATTGTCAATACACGATTCAAGACAGACATGAATGTAATACTATCGATCAATCAATTCAATATTACTATCAAAATTTCATACATGTATACAAGGGAGTCCATATCTCGAAGTAGCCCATGGCTTGAGTTTACAAAAAAATATATACAATCACATCCTCAATATGGAATGTGATACTATAAGTCTGAGTACTACTCAGACCCAGATGATGACTCGGTGCTCCCTCCATGCTCAGATGAGCTCACATCGGTCGGAATGTCCGAGGAGTAGTGCTCACGTCCACCCTCTGCAGCGGCGGCCGGTGGATCATCAGCAGCTTGTGCCTGTTCAAGTAATATATAGTATATAAGTATATATATATATGCAATTCAATAAACCAAAACCATTTGTTTAGAATTTTCAAGTACCTGTCGACCGTATGGTCTCATGGCCATCTCAAACTGCGCATCCGTAATACGTCCCTCGGCTCTGAAGATGGCCCACGTGTCACGTCTGCTATGCCGGCGAGCATACGCAGTATCGTGGGTTGTGGGCTTCCTCCCCGTAACCCGTCGCTGTATCATAATCAACACAATTTGTAAGATTAAAACAATCATAGAATCAATGAATTAAGTAAACAATCAAATAAAGTGGCAAGATACTTACGAACTCTGCCTCCCATGACTCGACGCCGCCAAATCCGAAATGCGAAGATCCAATGGTCTCCATCTGGATCCGTCGTGCCTCCACATGCTGCCTGCTCTTCACGCCACCCTCTGCTCGTTTCTTTGCCTCCTTCCACTCGCGTTTGTGTGTAGTGGCAGGTTTCTCGGCAGGATAGCCACCCGCAGCTACATTTAGCCGGTCATCGTACGCGAGTTTTTTAAGGTGAGATCTTTTATTACTTAAGATCTCCCTTATTCGCGTCCTTCCCCATACATCCGAGAATGTAGCATGTGGGGGATTGGGGTACCGACTATGTATAGCCTCTATCACCTCCCCAACTAATCGGCTATTTTGATCTTTAAATTTAATAAAACAATTTCTATATGAGTTTGATACTACCCCACGCATGTACTCCATTACCTCCCTCCCCCTCGCATCCATCACTATCCCGCCCCTATCCGTCACATCATAGCAGACCACTCTCTCTATCTCTCTCATCTCCTCCTCTTCCGGACTGTCTCCTCTAACTCTTCTCTCTCTATCTCCTCTCTCACCGCGTGCCCTACTACCTCCCCCACCTCCCCCACCAAAGCACCCGCCGCATCCTCCATTCCCACTCTTCCTACTGCTGCGGGTGGAGTCACGACTGGGGGATTGTCTACGTGACGGTGGCTGTGAGCCCTGACGTGACGGTGGCTCTGAGGGAGCACGTGATGGTGGCTGTGAGGGTGTACGTGAGTGTGTCTGGGACGAGGTATGTCTCCTCGGTGGACGTGGAAGAGGAGAAGCTGCATGCCGTCTCGTCGGACTCGGAGGAATAGACGGCACTGGAGTGCCCTGGATACTCGCGGTAGGGGTATAGACACCAGGCAGGGAAGGAGGGGGATGGACATACATATACTCTGTAAGCTCAACCGGACCAGGTTGGCGCCCAAAATGATTCATCATCTCCATCAGCCAATTGCTGTACGCAAATGGATCGGATGAAGAACCTGGAATATCCATAAAGAACCTGCAACAAACATCTTCATGTACATCATGGGCTGTCTCTTGACTCACACGAATATCATCATTCAAGTCAGTTGTGTTGCCTGCAAATCATGAAATCTGAAACGCCGCAGTCTCGTGGAGAAACGCGTGTATAGACCCGTCCAGAAATGCGTGTATACACCCGTCAAGAAACGCGTGTATACACCCGTCCAGAAACGCGTGTATATTCGCGTGAACAGACTCTGCAGACAGGTTACACGCGCTTTTACACGCGTTCCTACACGCGACCTGCGAAATTTTTTTTTCGAAAAGATCGACCCCCTACAAAGACAGACAGAATGTCCTTATAAAAGGAGCCCCTGTCAGGATGCAGTAACCCAATCGTGTGCACAGAAGCAAAAGGACAAACCCAAAGAGCAAATAGCATAAAGAAATCTGACAAAAGAGACAAGGCACAGGACAAAGTGACTCACCTCTGAAAAAGTGAGTCCTCTCTGTTCCCTCTCTGCTCCCTCTCTGCTCCCTCCTTCTCCCGTGTGTGTGCTCCTTTCTCTGCTCCCTCCTTGTTGTTGGAAGAGGCGAAAACAGGCAAAAACGCAAGCAGAGTCGATTTCTTAGTTCAAAATCTATATTTGGGGAAGGCGGGCTATTTTTAGTTTAAAACATACCGTCGCGTTTATATTCGCGTGTATAAACGCGTGTATTTTCGCGTGTGTATATTTTAGCTGCGTTTATACACGCGTTTTGCAGAACTTACCCGCGTTAATACACGCGATTTTTAGGAAGTAGCCGCGTTAATACACGCTATTTCTAGGAAATAGCCGCGTCAATACACGAGAGTTTTATGCTTTCATTAAAAACATATTGTGATTTTGTGTTTTCTGATTTTTACACAGGATGTCATCACATTCTTCAAGCAGTTCTGGGGAAGATGAGACAATGCGTCATCGTAATCGCGATGTGTGGTTGGGACAACGGATCAAATGTATGTGTAATCGATGTCAAGGGTGCATTGTACGAGCACGTCGAATTACCATGAATCACATCTCCATGTATGGAGAATGGAATCAAACAGGTTTAGAGGTGAGTAGATGTAAATTGATGGTATTCAAATGAATCATGGTATCCAAATTAAATTAATAGAGTTGTAATATATAAACTCTAATTGAAGCAGGATGCAGTACCACACCCTAACATGGTACCCTACGCGCGACGAGAGCACGTAAAGCGTCGACGAGATGATGCTGGAGCTTCGGGATCTATTGTCAGAGATGAGTGGGAAAGGGATGACAATAGCCCTGCACCCCACGAAGTTGTGGAAGAGGAGGTGCTTGATGATATGGTGCGGAATCTTTTTAAGGATGATCCCAAAGGTATGGACGATGATGATATGGAACAAGAGCATCTTTATAAGGCTTCATCGACACCGGTGTTTGAAGGGTGCACATTCTCAGTTTTACGTGCTTCACTTGAACTACTTAATATACAAACAGTTTATGGATGGAGCAATGCAAGTCTTGACGCATTGTTGAAGTAAGCATTCTAACTTACAAATTTGAATTAGTGGTTTAAGGTTTAGGATTTAAGACTAATTATAATTGATGATATTGGATGCAGGCTATTATCAAATATGCTTCCAAAGGAAAATAGGCTTCCCACCTCAAGAGACATAGCGAGGCGCTATGTGACATCTCTTGGAGGACTGGATTATGATAAAATACATGCATGCGTCAATGATTGCATTCTGTTTCGTGGGACGCATAAGGAGGCTCTACATTGTCCCACTTGTGGTGAAGCAAGGTACAGAACAGATATGAAGAGTTTTGATGTACCTCGTAAAGTCTTGCGACACTTTCCTATAATTCCTCGTATCAAACACATGTTCAGGTGCAAATCCATAGCAGAGCTCATGTCATGGCATTCCTCACATCGATCGGATGATGGCATGTGGAGAATTCCCGCAGACACTCCTGCTTGGAAGCATATTGAAGATGAGTGGCCCAGCTTTAAAACAGAGTCCAGATACTTGAGACTTGGCCTGGGTATGGATGGAGTGAATCCATTTGGTTTTAAAAGCACCGCATACAGCGTGTGGCCAGTTGTGTTGGTGAATTATAACCTTCCACCATCAATGGCGATCAAGAAGGGACATCTTATGTTATCCCTTCTAATTCCAGGAAAACATAAAGTGAAGCATATGGATGTTTATCTTGAACCACTGATTGATGAGTTGGAGGAACTATGGAGAGGTGTTGCGGTGGTGGACATTAGTAGGCCTCCCTCCTCTCGACACTTCGACTTAAAAGCAGTGTTGATGTGGACAATGCATGACTTTCCAGGATACAGCGATTGTCCTGGTAAGAATTCTAATTACCTCCCTACTCTATTACTATTGGCTATATATATTAATTAGACGGTTTGACTTTATTATTCTAACTTTTATTTATATTTTAACAGGTTTGAAAACATCGGGTAAACATGCATGTCCTGTTTGTGGTCCTTCGTTAGTACATGAGTATGCTGACGGTTTGTGTAAGACTATATTCGATAATCATCATCGATTTCTCTCCTCAGATCATCCTAAATATGTTGCTAGTAAGAGTAACATTCCTCCACAAACACTTCATGCAAAAGATTGGAAGCGTATTTGGGAGTCTACAACTATTCTTCCTCCAGATGGCAAGAACAGGTATAGTGATGTTTTTTCAATCTTGCAATTGTTTTGTGTAGTCTCTAATTGGATTAAAGGTCACATAGAGCAATCCCTTGTGTAGGTACTCCATTTTTTTTCGGCTGCCATATTGGACCCATCTTAAGATCAACCATCTTCTTGATCCCATGCACATCTTCAAGAATGTGGGATCTGGTATTTGGGAATATATTATTGGTAAACGAGACAATGTTAGCGTACGTGAGGACTTGCGGGTCGCAGGACATATGCGTCAAGCTTGGCCACGAGAGGTGGGTGGGCACGTTCGTCTTCCGCCTGCACCATGGATTATATCAAAGAAAGAGGAGAAGCAGGTAAAGCAGGCCATCACCACTTTGTGTACTCCCACTGGATGCATGAGATCATTGAAGGGAGCCTTTACAACCACTAAGAAAAGAGGCGTTGAGCAACTATATGGGTTGAAGTCCCACGATTGGCACAAGATGCTTCAAGTAAGTGTTTTTCAAGTCTTGTACGTACGTTGAAATTAAATTTTGTAATGCCATAAACCATAAATGTGCTCTTATGTGCGCAGTTCATACTACCTACTAGCATCGACCATTGTGCAAATAAGAGTTTGAAAAAATGTATTTATAAGATGGGCGAGCTTGTGAGGTATGTAAAACCCATGCTCAGATCACCCTTCATTATACCTTGCAAAATGAACGTGCATGAGGTATAACGTACTATTTATTTATTTTTTAGATATGCTAGTTCCAAAGCAATTGATCCAGCCACGTTGGATGATGCGCGTGTTATGGCAGTGGAGGTGGTTTGTTTGGTAGAGGAGACTTTTCCGCGAACCATTCTCACAAGTCAACTACATCTCATTGTGCATTTAGTGGACGAAATTGCTTTATGTGGTACTGTGCATGCACGCTGGATGTTCTTCCTAGAGCGCTTCATGAAGACCTTAAAAGACTTTGTGAGGCAAAGTGCAAGGCCTGAAGGAAGCATGGCCGAGGGTTGGTTGATACAAGAGTCTCTTGTATATATTTCAGAATTTCTTGGTCAGGTGGACAGCTCTTTGCCACGACTATGGAGCAATGAAGAGGACTTGAGGATGACCTCTATTGTGCCTCAAGGAAAAGGACAGAGTAAAGTAATTGGCAGAACATTGATTGATGATCTCAATTTCACTTGTATCCTTAATAGTGATGTGATGAGCAGATGGGTTACAAGATATGAGGATGCAAAGACAAACAGGCAAGCAGAAAAGAGCTCTCTTTCGGAGGCAACATGGCTCTCAGAAGGCGTACCCTAAGCATCTAGCAACACTTCCGAATGATATCCATGTTGATTGGTTGCATGAGGAAATGGAGAGAGCAGAGAGCGACGAGGGGCTGCATATCATGGCGGAAGAATGGGAGTATGCACGAGGATGCATGTCAAAGGTACATAGAACTAATGTTTTGCATTAGTTGTAAGTGATTTGCTTTTAATATTTATTCACATTGCTTACACAAATATTGCTTCTATTTTGGTCCAGTGCACTATGTTCAATGCTATATGGTGTGAAGGCAAGCATTTTCGAACACAAAGAATTGATGAAAAGAGAAATACACAAGATTGCGGTGTCATTAGTAGCTTTGAGGGAGCTAATGGAAAAATGGATGATTATTGTGGCATAATCCAAGACATATTTAGGCTTGACTTTCGTCGCTTCTTTGTGTATGTTTTGGATGTCAAATGGCAAATGAACGTGGTGGAAAAAGGGCCTGATGCAACGATAAAACGCCATGCAAGTGGATATGTAACTATTGACTCTACAAAGTTCTGGCAAACAAAGAAAGATAGGCTCGTATTGCCACAACAATGTCAGCAGGTATGCATTTTTTTACTAATGTGTTTCATGTACATATATATCGAAGCTCGCGTATCCCTTGACTTTTGATATGCTAATTAATTACTGTACTGTGTGTATTTGAGTAGGTTATCTATCTACCAATGGTGCATGACATCAAATGGTGGTACGTCATCCCTATTGCACCACGTTCCAAAGTGATGTATAATACATTCACTGATATGGAGCATATGGAGGATGTAACAAGCCGCAATGAAGATGATGTCGAACATGCCATTGAAGATGTTGTGATCGATGATCAAGAAATAAGAGATGATCATGATAATGAGGATGAGCATGCCATTTCTCATGATCATGAGAATGACCCTACCATTGAGGATGATGGTGATGTTGATGAGGATGATCAGGACATCGATACCATTATCAATGGAGTACAGAATATCGATAGTGGAATAAATTTAATCGTAGCCTTACCAATTGATCAAATGGATATTGATGTTGATCGTTTGGCAAGGATGGATCTTATTGAAGATGAGATCGAACCCTAACCAATCCGTCACTGTATGTTCTAAATTGATGACATTTCCATCATCTCATATGCATGATTTATTTTTGAATATATTTCATTGTTGTAAATGCATGTAGTGGGATTGTGTAATGATGTATACTGTAATGTACTATGAGATGGTTTAAGGAAAATAGTTTTTAATTTTGTAAAGGAATTCAGTTTTTTTTCAGTTTTTCTCTGCCATGCGTGTATTAATCCGTGTATAGTTGCGTGTATTTATCCGTGTATAATAGCGAGTATTACCCTGTGAATATTATCGTGTATAGGTGCGTGTATTACTGCGTGTATATAGACGCGTTTTTACACGCGTTGATTAATGCAAACATACACGCGAACTTAAATGCAAAAATACACGCGCCCGATTCTATTCAAATACAGGCGCGACCATACACGCGTTCGTAATTTATCGCGTGTATGAAACGCGTGTATGGCAGCATTGTCTTGTAGTGACTCAACCCTTGTACCAGCTCATGGACATCATATCGAGCCCTTGTGACTTGTTCTTCTGTACATTCAAAAAGAGGACTTAAGTTATTAGGACTTGGTGCTCTTCATATTCGAAAAAATGACTACTTCTACTTTAATGTCGTTACTTATATTTTAAAATATGGCTTAGATAAATATTCTAATCTTTCAGGGTAATGTAATGTTTTTTTTTTAAACTTGAGTAATTAAGACTTGTTGCACTTTATATTCAGAAAGACGAGTCAAGCAATCAGAAATTTATGCTCTCTACATTTTCTATGTTTCCATTGCCAAATCCTAAATGGAATGATGAATGAAAGTATAAGATCCCTAAGCTCTCACTAAAAAAAGAATATATTTTGACTGCCCCACAGGTTGTTTGGCCACCGAGCATAGCAATGCTTCCTCATCATTACACAAATAGATCCGCATAGGTGGTGATGGTAGCAACAACTCCTTATGACAAAACATATACAAATGTGAATTATGTCCCTTATGCTTACATGCATGAATGGTGAAGCTCTGAATGACTAGGTGTGTGCGAACTTCTAACCTCTAGTTTCTTCTCCATGTACGTTGGTGCTTCGGTCTCGTTTGTAATCACGTAGGGGTAAACTGTGTCTGCATTGATGCCTCCATTTTGGACCACCCAAGAGAATGCATAATCGGGAAACCCTCCATCACAACCCCAGTTGTCTGTCAGACAGCTAACTAGCTGTTGCGCCAAAAGGCTCATTAGATTCGTAGTTTTGATGGCATAAGCACCCTCCATCGCCGCTACAGCAGTGAAAGCCCAACTTCCTACATAACAATCAAAAAGTTGTTTTGATGATAGATTATTACATTACCATTGGGTTGATGAAATGTAAATGGAAAGTTGACATCCTCATGTGTACTTTTATGTCCTACCATTGCATACTTAAATTCTAATTTTGTCCATTTAGATTTTGGTGTGAATGAGAGAGAGCGAGGGAGAGGTGTGAAAAGATCACCACACATATGCTCTATTTATGATAACAGTATCCCCACACTTGTAACCCTAAACCCAAAGTCACACATCTGCTCTATTTATGATGACACTATCCCCACACTTGCAACCTAAACAAAAGATTGGGGTATAGTACTAGATGTGAAAGATGAGATGAGTGTTTTAAAGTTAGATCCAAGCTAGCACACTACATATGACCCACATGATGACACCGCATTCCCTGACTTGAACCAGACTATACTAATATGAGAGATGAGTTGATGAGTGTTTAAAAGTCAAATCTAAGATAGTGAACTACATTTGATCCACAGAAACTTGGAACACAAAAGATCATACTATGCTTGTAGGCGGGATGAGATTAAAGTTTTTTAAAAGTAATAGCCAAGCTAATGGACCACATATGCTCTACACCATATGCATGACACCGTTTTGTGACCTCTGAACTCGGGGTCTCTAAATAACATCTCGACACCATTTTGCGGCTTGAGCTCGGGATCTCTAAGTAACACCTCGTCTGAATATTTTAAAGTAGTAGCCAAGCCAAAGGATCCACATCATGACACAAGTTGCCTTATGCACCAAGTTGCCTTACCACAATAATCCCCTTCATATTTGACGTCAGTGACAGCTCACCAGAGCGGTCGGAGTGGGCCTTAAGACTTCGTGGCGGAGAACTCCTCGAGGCTCAGGTCTGCAAATTGGTTTAGACAAGTTTTCCTTGAAGATCTCGTATGTATTGCAAGTTGGCCTTGAAGATCTCGTAGCTCTTGCCAAACCTTGCAACCCAATCGTCGAAGATCAGGGGAGCGACGCCATGTCGATATTGAAAGCATTGGAATTAGAGCCAGCACTGTATTATTGCAAGATGCCATGGCGACGTCAAGATCAGAGTCAAAAGATTGCTAGGATGATTGTGCCCTAACAACTTGTGTATACAATGGTAGGCATAAGGTGGTGGTTGGTGTGCAATGGCCAGCCTCGTCGAGATATTCCCTCCCTCATGAATACCAAAGCCCGCATCGCTTCCAAATTCCAGCAAAAACTAATTTGCCGACTCGCCAGCTTATATGAAGGAGTACGTTGTTGTCTGTTCCTCTCAATTATTTCTCATAATGCACTTTTCTTTACTCGTTAGTCGGCAACAACCCTCCAAAATCTAGAGCTCGTGAGCCGGCAGCAACCCTCCAAAATCTTAAGTCTTACGGTTAAGTTTCGAATGATTTATATGAACCACAACAAATCAATTAGTAGAGTCTTCGAGTTTATCCACATTGCTGCATAATATACAATATCATATAACGGGCCTAAGGTTTACAGGTTTGTATGGAGGCATATTAAACCTTGCGTTGATAATAATGATTGACATATGTGCTCCCCACTTCAAGTTGCCAATTGTACGTTCCAATGAGCCTTATAGAGTAGATTGTAAATTCACACTCTTGGATAACTTAGGATGATGACATGTGATCTGGACCTCCAATGAGGCATAACCTTCCCACTACATGTACTGTCTGTCTGCGATCGAGGTTAACACGACCAAAATGTGACCCGAACACATTTTGTATGATTTTTGGGTATATTAAAGCCAAGCTTGCTTTATAACCTTATAGATTATAAATCCATTCGTGGAAAACATATGCGCTTTGCACCTCCAACAAGCAAAATGTTCCTACAACATGTACTATATTATGTATCTTAATAGGTTGGCTTGAAAAGGATCAAACTTTATATACTTTTATGCTTACTTTTGACTACTATAATTATGTGCATTGCTTATCACTAAAAAAATGGGAGAAATTTC
This sequence comes from Cibotium barometz, assembly GCF_041138505.1. NCBI lineage: Eukaryota > Viridiplantae > Streptophyta > Polypodiopsida > Cyatheales > Cibotiaceae > Cibotium > Cibotium barometz. The sequence goes on along the minus strand of NC_141078.1, from coordinate 38,396,853 downwards.
TTTTCAAGAAATTTTAATGAGTAATTTTTATTGTTTCTATGAGTTAATCATAATTAATGTCATCACGGACTTGTTTTCTCAATCTTCTGACGCTAGATCTAGGTCACAACATGGTTTTGATTCTACAGAGTTAAAGGACATCCTCTTGAGTTTTTATGTTTCTAACCAGCTCTAGAATTTTTGGCTTCACAATTCTCCTTCATATTCCTCTAATCTTAGCCTTGCAAAATGAACTCTATTTTAAATAATGACAACATAATATAGATTTTGACTTTCCAGTAAACTATCACACACTAAAGAACATCAAATTGTGTGTATGAATACATATACGTCATACCCATAAATAAAGTGGAGTGTATAAACCATAAAAAGTTCAATACAAGTTAATAATTCAATTACATGACTCTTCTTGCTCTCTCATGTTTCTCTTGCAAGGTTACTTTTCATGTCCTCATCCTAGTAGATAATTTCTACCCCAAATGATCAAGGTCTAAATGTAGGCCTTCTAAACACTCACAATAGAGGCAATCTACAAATCATTTTATGGTTGAGTCTCAAATGATCAATAACAACAACAAATCAAATATTAGAGTTTTCGAGTTTATTCACATTGCTGCATAATATATAATATCATATAAGGGGACTAAGCTTTACAGGTTTGTATGGAAGCATATTAAACCTTGCGTTGATAATAATGATTGATATATGTGCCCCCCACTTCAAGTTGGCAATTGTGCATAAGCATAATTTATCGATGTGTGTGATGATATATCCAAACATTTTGCATAATGTTGTGAGGAAAATATTTTTTTTTAGTAAAGCCCGACTTTGAACGTCTTTGCGATCGAGGTGAAATTTATGTGACCCAAACACATTTTCTATGATTATTGGGTATAAAGCCATGCTTACTCTATAGCTTTGTAGAGTGGATTGTAAATCTATTATTGGATAACTTAGGATGATGACATGCAATTTGGACCTCCAATGAGGCATAACATTCCTACTACATGTATTGCCCGTTTTTGAAATCGAGGTCAACACCAACAAAATGTGACCTAAAGACATTTTATATGATTATTGGGCATATTAAAGCCAAGCTTACTTTATAACCTCGTAGATTATAAATCCATTCGGATAACTTACGATGATGACATGTGCTTTGACCGTCAAACAAGCATAATGTTCCTACAACATGTACTATATTATGTATCTTAAAAGGTTGGCTTGAAATGCATCAAACTTCATATGCTTTTATGTTTAATATTGACTACTTTATGTGCATTGCTTATCACTAAAAAATGGGAGAAATTTCTTTTGAACAAATTTTAATGACTAATTTTCATTGTGTCCGTGAGTTAATCATAATTAATGTCATCATGGACTTCTTTTCTCAATCTTTGGATGCTCAATCTAGGTCCCGGCATGGGTTTGATGCTACAGTGTTAAAGGACATCCTCTTGAGTTTTTATGTTTTTAACTAGCTCTAGAATTTTTGGCTTCACAATTCTCATTCAAATTACTTTTATCTTATCCTTGAAAAATGAACTTTTTTTAAAGTAATGAGAACATAAGATAGATTTTTTTAAAGTAATGAGAACATAAGATAGATTTTGAATTTCCAGTAAACTACCACACACTAAGAACATCAAATTATGTATATGAATATATATACATCATATCCATAAATAAAGTGAAGTATATAAAACATAAAAACTTCAATATAAGTCAATAATTCAAATACATGACTCTTGCTTCTTTTTCATGTTTCTAGATGTTTATAAAATAAAAACAAAATGCACTTTACTAGGCATAGATCCACATACTTTTTTGTGGCTATTTTCTTTAGGCCAATACCACACGTCAGGGGTATAGCAGCGTTGAGGGCTTCGGGATGTGAGGGCTTTTTGTCGCTACTCATTAGCAAAATGTTGCTACTAAATCATGATACTTCATTGTTTAAGAGCGAAATTTAATTTTTGCTACTTAGCAGCAAGAAAGTACTCTTGCCTAAATATTTCCTGTCTCATTTCTACCTACCCCAAAAATAGGTCATGGCTTGGACAATAGTTGATTTGCAACTCTTCCTCCCACCCATGTCACTTCCATTTCTTCCACCTCTTCCTCCCATCAAAGCTCATCCTCTTCCAAGCTATGTCTATGCTCTGAAGCTTTCATTTCCTTCTCCTTAACAATCAAGATTTCCATGAAAGCTTCATCTATGCTTTGAGGTGATATTTTCTCTTCCTTTCTCTTTTTCCTCTCTCCTTGCCTTATCCTAACCCTAGATTCTACACAGAAGTGCCATATATAGCCTCTATAGAGCTTTGATGGAGAGCTCTCCATCTCAAAGCTCTCTATTAGTCTTTCTATTTAGAAGAAAGGCTTACGGTTGTTGAAATCCTATTACGGGATTTATCATGGTGTTGTGCAACATAGATTAAGCATAAACTATGGTGGGTTGGGCCACACCAAGAAATCCATTGCTAGAGAGAGAGAGAGTAGCACACTAAACAATACTGTATTGCATATGATATCACCATACAAATAAAAGCTTCTAATATAGATAGCCGCATTGACCAAGTCTCCTTTACACATCATCATGCTAGGTGGAAATCTCTATCCCACATCTTCTTGTGTGGCTCTCATGAATCACATCCCACATAATATCTTATCTCACCCATAATATGTGTTTCCACATAAACGTAAACTCACACATCGAAACCCGTTGCAATTTCAGATTGCACATTTGAACACCCCTCCTCAATGTAAAATTGGAGTGTTCAATGAGTGTGTGTGCCTAGCTAATCTAAACACCTCAAGTTCGGTTCGAGCACTGTCGCTCTGGCAAAGCCACCCAAGTGATTTTTGGGACACCCATGTGCCTGGGAGAAGGGACCAATCCACAAAGTGTGTGCCCATATGTGCATTGATGATTTGTTGAGGGCTATCCAAGTTGGCAAGGGTACTTTTCATGTTCTCATCCGAGATAATTTCTACCCCAAATGAGCAAGGCCCAAAAGGAATTTCTACCCCAAATGAGCAAGGCCCAAAAGGAAGGCCTTCTAAACACTCACCATACAGCACCATAGAGCAAGGAAAATCCAAAACTCATTTTAGGGTTAAGTTTCAAATGATTAATAATAACAACAAATCAATTATTAGAGTCTTCGACTTTATCCACATTACTGCATAATATATAATATCATATGATGGGACTAAGATTTATAGGTTTATGGCGGTGCATTAAACCGTGCATTGATAATAATAACAACAATAAATCATATAATGGGACTAAGATTTATAGGTTTATGGTGGTGCATTAAACCGTGCATTGATACCAATAACAACAACAAATCAATTATTAGAGTCTTCGAGTTTATCCACATTACTACATAATATATAATATCATATAATGGGACTAAGATTTATAGGTTTATGGCGGTGCATTAAACCGTGCATTGATACTAATGATTGATATATGTGCCCCCCACTTCAAGTTGCCAATTGTACGTAAGCATCATTTGTCAATGTGTGTGATGATATATCCAAAAAATTTGCATGATGCCATGAGAAAAATAAAAATATTTTGCAAAGACCAACTTTGCACATCTTGGGGATCGAGGTTAACACTGCCAAATTTATGTGACCCAAACACAGTTTATATGATTATTGGGTATAAATTTAGGCTTACTTTATAGCCTTGTAGATTGTAAATACACTCTTGATTAAATGTGAATGTAGACTCATTAACCTATGTTCACTTCGCTCTATGAGGGGGTGACACTTGTCTCCGACACCATCTTGTCACTTAGATATAGATCCATTTCATGTGAACATGGACTCACTAACCTAATTTCACTCCTTCATATTGAAGTCACTCAACACATTTATCAAAGATATGCTTTGCAATGCCCATAATATATGTTCATAATTAGAGAAGGAGATAACATTTATCAACCCCTTACTTTCAATCTAGATGTTACGCTCACATACAGATTAATAAAAATTAAATTTTCTGTTAACAAAAATCTCTGAAATATATAAAAAATATTCCAAATCACAAATCTTTGAAACAACATGATTGTCACTAAAAGAGGCGGGGCCATTATCCACACCTTTTTGATGCTTTAGAACTAAGCTCAAAATCCCCAAAACGTCGAAATATGCATGGAAATAGGCGTGGAAATATGCGTCCATATATCAAAACACACGCGTCAAAATAAACATGTTTTCCCACTCTTATTTTCGATCGACTTTTTGATGCCTATTTCAACTGCCATTTTGACGATTATTTTGACTAGTGTATTATGACGATTATTTCGACGGATGCAAGAAACTTTCAACGCTTTTTTTGACGCATACACGAGACTTTCAATGCTTATTTCGACGCATGCAGGTATTTTTCTTTTTTGGCATAATGGTGCATCTAGCTACAATCTTGTAGACTGGATGCACCATTATGCCAAACTTATAGAGTACCAAAGGCAACTGTACTCTGATGTGAAGAACGAAGTGAATTTATTGGGAAAGTTGAAGTATGTACATTGTACACAAGTGCAAACAATGGCCAAATTATATTGCAAGATGTGAAATTTGCATATCAAAGACCAAATTACAAGCTCTGACGAGATGAGCCGACAAAAGACCATAGTATGGTATGGAAAGCCAAAATGGTTTTTATACTCAATGACCAAAATTGCATAAAGTAGTTGCATACAAGCTATAAAAGCTCAAACAAAGATGTGAGCTAACCAAAATATGTATGTATAAGAGGAATGACATGGGCAAGGTTGCTTTATGTGGAGCCCTCACTCATCAGGGTCAGGTATTGGTCCCTGCAAAAACCATACAAGATGCTTTTTTTTGTATACAAAACAACGATCTAACATGACATGGCAAAGAAACTATACAAGTCATAAGGTTAAGGCTTGCCGCACTTACCATATCTCAATGCGCCCCCAATTGAGGTTGGCACCTTCTCGCTCAAGTTTCTCCAAAATAAAGTACGTGTTATGGCAGCAATGTCCTCCTCTTCTCCCGTTGTCGGCCGACCAACCACTTGATTCTAAAAGTACCAAAACAATAAGATAAGCATTGATAGTAATAAAGTAAACATAGCATCAAATGAAACATACAAGATAAGCGTTGATACTTACAAAGTAGACATGGAATGTGTCCCAACCGTCGCTTCCAAGGTGAGAGCTTCCTACGCTCTCCATTCGGGTTTTCGCCAAATCCTCTTGTTTCTTATAGAGCGTTGGGGATTTTTTGCATACTTTTGCTTCTCCTCATTCCAATCCTTGGTGCTGATGTACTAAGACTTCTCACCCCCTGCCTTCACTCTCCTACTCACATCTCCCTGCCACTATTTCATGATGTCCACTATGTGGTCCTTTATCCACCTTCTGGGTATGACATCACTACCGACGGTCAGCTTGTACTCATCCTTGATTTGATTAATGACTATCTTTCTTAGCTTTATCCAACTTTGGCCATAAAGTCATAGTCATAAAGTCATTAGCAAAGACAATGTGGGAAAGCTCGCGGCGCGGATGCGGCTCTTCATCTCTTGCTTGACATCATCCAAAACCACATTGCCATTGACAATTGTATAATATTTTTCCCCATCGAGTGGGATGTGTGTTGAAACGTCGCGGATGATCGTGAGCGTGGACTGCTTCTGGCGCTAGATGGGGAAGGACGCCATATGGGGGGCGTATACCCATCCATTCCCCCACTTAGACAACAACTGCCTCCACCTCCACCACTCAAGCATTGTCCTCTGCAAGTGTTGGACGAGCGACTTGAGGGAGGGGTTTTGGCGGCTCTTCGTGGGGTTTTTATTGGTAAACTAGGGCTAGCGGTGGTGGTGCCTGGTGGTGAGACCGAAGTGCTCGCACCTCCTCCAAAATATTTTTGTGCCATTGCTCTTTTCTCAGTCGTGGCTTGTGCTAAAAAACTCATAAACTAGTCAGGCAACATGTCATATGGAGAGAAGGATGGAGAGTAAGCCGGTGTCTCATTTGGAGTGTGGGACATGTTTCTACATGCACATAACAAAGCCCACATGGGCACTTGAATAAGAGCATACACATGAATAAGAGCACACGACTCACAACACACAACACAGGCACATGCAACCAAGAGGAGAGGGGAGGGAGGGCAAAGAAGGAGGCGAACCTACTTGAGTGGTAAGAAGGTGGAGAAGAGCTTGGGAGAGAGAGAGAACCTACAAAAAAAGAAACAAAAAAATTCATTATCCCTTAACACACACACACACACATCTCACAACCAAGATGAGAGGGGAGGGAAGGCAAAGAAGGAGTCGAACCTGCTTGAGTGGTAAGGAAGTGGAGAAGAGCTTGGGAGAGAGAGAGAACCTGCAAAACAAAGAACAAAGCAAAAAATAGAAACATTCATTATCCCTTAACACACACACACACACATCTCACAACCAAGATGAGAGGGGAGGGAGGGCAAAGAAGTCCAGGGATTTCACTGACCTAAACGAGAACATGTGAACATGTTAATAACATATGTTAATAACACAAAAAATCTTGTGATCACATGTTATATTCACAAAGCTTTCACAAGGGCCTGAAAAAATTATCTTTGTCGGGCATAAAAAATCTTCTTAGGTGGCCACTGACCTGCTATTATGCGAAGATGGTAACATGAGAACATGTGAATAGCTTATTCCCATGTGTAGCCAAGCTTTTAAGGGGTTCCCAAATGGCAAGTGACCTGTTCTTTTGTGAACCGTAACATGAGAACATGTGAATAACTTGTTCACATGTGTTATTATCACAAAAAAACTTGTGATCACGTGAATATTAAATCCCTGGCCCCTTCCAATGATGTAGCATATTCCCCAGTTGTTGACGCACTCGATGTGGTCCCTTAGAGCTTGGCTGCATGTAGACCCAAGCCCCAACCCTGAATCTTGTTGGAGCCCAAACTCCATTCTCATCTCTTGTGTTATGCAGCACAAGCTCTTCCACCTTCTCCCTAGGTCTTCTCACATTACTGGAAGAGGCCATGGTGGTAAGAAAAGAGAAGAAGGGAAAAGAAAAGCTTGTTTTACAACAGAGGAGTGGAGAGGAGAGAAAGTTCAGGGTTTTTAATGTAGCAATGGAAAGCTTAAAAGAGGGTTAGAGTTTGAGAATAGGCTTTCTGAACCTTGAGTAAACTAAAGAGAAATAGAGTTTCTGCAGCAACCTTCCTACTATAGGTATTGTCTGTCTGCCATCGAGGTTAACACGACTAAAATGTGACCCAAACACATTTTGTATGATTTTTGGGTATATTAAAGCCAAGCTTGCTTTATAACCTTCTAAGTTATAAATCCATTCGTGGGATAACTTGTGCGCTTTGGACCTCCAACAAGCATAATGTTCCTACAATGTGTACTATATTATGTATCTTAATAGGTTGGCTTGAAATGGATCAAACTTTATATGCTTTTATGTTTACTGTTGACTACTATAATTATGTGCATTGCTTATCACTAAAAAAAATGGGAGAAATTTCTTTTCAAGAAACTTAAATGACTAATTTTTATTGTTTCTATGAGTTAATGATAATTAATGTCATCATGGACTTGTTTTCTCAAATTTTTTATTCTGGATCTAGGTCGCGACATGGTTTTGATTCTACAGAGTTTAAAGGACATCCTCTTGAGTTTTTATGTTTCTAACCAGCTCTAGAATTTTTGGCTTCACAATTCTCATTCATATTCCTTTTATCTTAGCCTTCAAAAATGAACTCTATTTTAAGTAATGACAACATAATATAGATTTTGAATTTCCAATAAACTCACACACACACTCTAAAGAACATCAAATTGTGTGTATGAATACATATACGTCATACCCATAAATAAAGGAGAGTTTATAAACCATAAAAAGTTCAATACAAGTTAATAATTCAATTACATGACTCTTCTTGCGCTGTCATGTTTCTCTTGGCAAGGTTACTTTTCATGTCCTCATCCTAGTAGATAATTTCTACCCCAAATGATCAGGGCCTAAATGTAGGCCTTCTAAACACTCACCATAGAGCAAAGGCAATCTAGAAATCATTTTATGGTTGAATCTCAAATGGTTTAGAAGGCCTAAATGTACGCCTTCTAAACACTCACCATAGAGCAAAGGCAATCTAGAAATCATTTTATGGTTGAGTCTCAAATGATTAATAACAACAACAAATCAATTATTAGAGTTTTCGAGTTTATCCACATTGCTGCATAATATATAATATCATATAAGGGGACTAAACTTTACAAGTTTGTTTGGAGGGACATTAAACCTTGCGTTGATAATAATGATTGATATATGTGCCCCCCACTTCAAGTTGCCAATTGTGCATGAGCATAATTTATCGATGTGTGTGATGATATATCCAAACATTTTGCATAATGTTGTGAGAAAAATAAAAAAAATTTAGTAAAGCCCGATTTTGAACATCTTTGGGATCGAGGCCAAATTTATGTGACCCAAACACATTTTCTATGATTATTGGGTATAAAGCCAAGCCCGATTTTGAACATCTTTGGGATCTTTGGGATCGAGGCCAAATTTATGTGACGCAAACACATTTTCTATGATTATTGGGTATAAAGCCAAGCTTACTCTATAGCCTTGTAGAGTAGATTGTAAATCTATTCTTGGATAACTTAGGATGATGAGGGATAACATTCCTACTACATGTATTGCCCATCTATGAGATTGAGGTTAACACCACCAAAATGTGACCTAAAGACATTACCGCTGCTAGTACCCCGAATCTATTGCTCCATGGGAACAGGGATCTCACAGTCGGGTTTAAGAGGAATGCGGTGCACAACAAGCTCGGGTGGAAAACCTCTCAACTCCATGTAATCCCATGCAAAGATGTCCTGATAACACCATATTAGATAATTTTAAAAAAATCCTATTCCCATTTGAAAAATGGGATCAAGGTAAACCTATCCAAAACCCCCTCATGTGACATACCATTGGAAAGATATTTAAAAATAGAATCTAAATCTACAATCTCCGATAAATTTGGAGTTAATATGATCAAGATATGGTCAAAACTATATTGAAAAGTTGATTCCCAAAGTGTGAGATTTTTCCCAATTATCTAATATTGTCTTTGATACTCCCGACATAAAGCAATGATCTCCTCCTTCAACGGTGGATCTAAAGAAGTTCCCAAAAGCACGACTTTCTCATCCCCCTTTATAGGAACTCTCACAGTATCCTCCTCTTTGGCCAAAGGTGGAGTCTCCTCATCATCATCAAGGGTAATCTCAACAGAATCAGGGTAAATACAATAGGAACTCGGTGTACATGAAGAAAAAGAACTCCGGTCATCATCCCCATCACTCTCAACATCAGTAGTAACCCCAGGGCTCACAATAGAAGAAGGGTAAGCAGGAAGAACCGCTCGGGAAGATCCTCTACCAAGAAGCAACCACCCTCTAGGAATGTCAATAACACAATCAGTCTTCCATATCCAAGGTCACCCTAAAAGAAGCTCGTACTGGCTAGGTCCTGGACTAAGCTGCAAAACATAACAATCAATCTCCACCATATGCCCTAAAAGAAGTTGGTATTGGCCAGGTCCTGGACTAAGCCACAAAGCATAACAATCAATATCCACCATACGCCCAGTGACAGTGATGACTGGCAAACCCTGGATGAAACCTTCAGCTCTCACTGGTCGTCTCGATGATCACCCATACACAAACTAGTAGCAGGAACTCCATTGAAAGATAACTCTAGCTTGGAAAAGGTAGAATAACTCAAAACATTGATGCCTGATCCTCCATCAACAATCGCATGTGGAATCACTAGTAGCTGGTGGATCATGCACTCCACTTGAGAACACTCACGCCCAGTAAGTAGGGAATCCACTTTCTGAACAACAGGAAGATTAGGACCCACTCCCTGGGAAGAACTCCTTGGGAAGAACTCAAAGCTCTGCAGGCCTCGGTTGGAAGGAGAAGTGAGAAGGTATTGTGGAAGGGACATGGTCTGCTCTACTCGATTAAGATCAAAAACAAGGTCAAAAGAAAGAATGGGGGAAAACAACTTACTTGAAGTAGGGCATGGACAAGTGTGGCGAGGTTGAGGTAAAGGGTCGGCAATAGGAACAGCAACATGGGTGGGTGGGTGCGTAGCAACAAGAGGCTCGGGATCTCTCTCCTCATCAACAACATTCTATTTCCCCTTTTGTGTGATGGCTCGCACGGGTGATGAATCTAACTCAATCATATTAATCGAAGGGTTCTCAGTGGTGGTAGGTGGTGCACTAGATGAAGCAACTGCTGGAGAACTAGAAGACCCCCTCTGAAGAAGTATCCAACTAGGGGCCGGGGGTTTCTCGGCACCAATACGATGATTAATGGGGCTGGGTGGTGGCAAAGTGGTGCTCCTATTCATCAAATGGCGCATCTTAATGTAACACATATCCTCTGTGTGCCCCCTACCCAAACATTTCTCATAAGTGCAAATAACAGTGGGGCAATCTTTGGAAAGATGGCCGGATACATGACAAGCTCGAGACACCATGTTGGTGGGGTTAGGCTCAGGGCAACGTGTAAACAACAAGTTTTGTTGGTGCTTTAGAAAATTCACATCGAGTCACAGCTTTCACATTTTCATTAAGTTGGTTCATATAATTTGTCATCATGTTTTTCAAATCTCCAATACTAGACGTGGTGTATACCCATCCCCCCCTTGTGATGTGCTGGTGGTGGAGTGGTAAAAGTAGAATCAAGGTAAGTCACATACAGTGATGGAGCATGAGGGGCACGAACATGATTTTGTGAAGAGGTTAGGGGAGCCACTATGCTAGAAGAAGGTGGGGGTGCTAATGTTTTTCTCCCTTTTATGGTATCTCTTAGCTCGGTCACTCTCTCTCAAGCTATCTTGCCAATAAGTTTGGCACTTTGCATAAGTCCCCTTTCCAAGTAGGTTCGTGTCACGGAACCAAGACCAAAACAAGGTTCCACCGGGCATGCCACTGTTTGGGAAATATCTGGACGAGCAAGGCAAAGAGGACAAAACCCAACAAACCCCCCAGATATCCAACAAGAATAATGCTACACTCTCCCAACACCTCAATGGAGAAGGCACTAGTAGATAGGAGTGTGCTATGAATCTTCTGACAAATACGGCATTGCAATGATAAGGTGTTGATGATGTATTCACACACAAATGTTAAATGTGAGATCCCTGTTCCCACCGAGCAACAGATTCGAGGTACTAGCAACGGAAGTAGCACTTCTCGCGCGAGACAGGGGTCCCACACTTGGGGCCTCGTCCACGGATATCCGAACAAGAGACTAATCCGTCGGTTTTTCCAAAACAGGACTCAAAAAAACTTCCCTTACCTGGAAAGCACGGGCGATTCCACCAGGATAACTTTTTACTGTAACGTAGTCAAGACCATTACTGATCAAGCTGATCCGATTGTACCTATAAAGATACTCGGTCAGATCAAGGAAGAACATTAGGAAGTGAATGGGGTCTTCTTGGGCCCTTTAATTTGCCCAAGCCTAATCAAGGTGATTAAGGAATAGCCAAATGGGGGGTTGCCATGTGGACTGAAATGTTGGGTTTTTAAGAGAGGTGTAAGAGTGGTCAAAGGGTGCACTTTTTCCCCCAAAAAGGGGAGGGGGCAATTTTACAATTTTCGGACCTCCATAACTTCTACATACAAGCTCCGATTTGAGCGCAGATTACAGATCCGTGATCTATGCATCAAGAGCTTTCCATAGATATGTTACATGATATGGTTTTATCTGCTAGATTTTAAATTCCATTTTCTTCCCAAAATTTAAATTCGAATAAAGTAGCCGTTTTGAAGCTTCTAATTAGAAAATGTTTCTTCTTAAGAGAAAAGGTTTGACTCCCTTAAACTGCCAAATAAAAGGGCCCAAGAAGCCTTCCATTGAGGTTATAATGAACTTGCACTTGGATCATTGGGATCAACGCTTTTTTCCCCATCAAGGAGGCACAGCCGTTTATTCCTATCCATAGAACAATTACTATCTGGGATTTACTTTATCTATCGTAAAAACAGAATTGAGTTTCGATTTACAGATCCATCAGTCCAGCCTAACCCCATCCAATCCCATGGGTTAGCCAACCGCCCAACTACTGTAGTGATGGGATCCAATTTGGAATTGGGTTAGGTTTTGTCCCGGGTACCAAGGAAAAGAGTTCCAAGGCCCCCTAGCCGGAAGTTCATGCAAACATAAAACTAGCCACACCACTTACACACCCAATATGAAATTGCCTTTTTCTTAGCATCAGCTCACTTTAAAACAATCCTTTAATGAAACCGGGGGGGTCACTATATGTAAAATATCCCTATCGCGTGCGTTCCTCAAGGCCTATATTTTAAATCCCTTATTTGTGAATTTTTTATTCTATATAATATCCCCTTTTCTTTATGAATCTGTAATTTTTTTTGAAAAAATTTTAAATCATACCCTTATGTAAATATATTTCTTTAAGTTTCATAAATTAAAATTATGCTTCTGTTGAACGCACGTGATATTCACATTTTTTGTGAGTGACCCCCCCGAGAATGAAACCATAGTACCACTGATCACAATCTCCAAATTATCCGGTTGATTCTTAAATTTCCCATCATTCCTTCATCAGAGTATCTATGGCATCATTGGCAACTAGAACGCTCACCACCTATCCACTCAGGGGCCTTTTCAATAGTTCCTAGCCCATAATACTTGGCAATATAATCACTTATAAAAATCAAGATGGACTCTCGTTGAAGATCAGCAAGATCAACCAACAGATCCGTATAAAGAGCCATGGACTCATCCATTGAAGACCAGCAAGGTCAATCAACCAAATCCATGCCCGGTTTCACAAAACAACTCTTACTCCTTGTTCCAATATCTTCCTCGACGCACGCGTGGGTATCCTAGGTGACCCAGAGCCCGAGCACCGTATGGTTAGCACCCTCTAGGATCCTTCACAAGTGACCTAGCGCTTCACTCATAGGCCGCTTCCTTCGTCCCTCATCCATCGTACCGGAAGCTCACCATTTTAATCGAACCGAGGCTGCTCAAGACCTTGGCTGACTTTGCTACGCGAGACGTCCTCCATTGACTCTCCGTTCAGCAGTTGCAACTTTATCAGTTAGGTCTCCACGACCTTAATCACAAGACGGTCAAAATGCTTCCCCAGCATTCCTGACATAAAACAGCCATTTACAAACAACATTTACAAACAGTTTACAAATACAGTTTGTATATTAACTCTCATTTTTCCACATTATCCCTCATCAATCCACATTACTTATTCCACATTCCATTTATATGTGTACTCATCCCATCACATCATTTTCCATCTCATCACTTCAGATTCCTTCACATCACATATCATATATTCACATCCATACATATATCCACATCCACATCCACATTCACATCCATACATCCACATCCACATTCACATCCATACATCCACATTCACATCCATACATCCACATCCACATTCACATCCATACATCCACATCTACATCCATGCATCTATTTTCACATCCACATCTACATGCACATTCTTGCATCCTCATCCATACATCCACATCTACATGCACATTCATATCCATACATCCACATCTATATGCGTACATTCACATCTACATGCATACATCCACATCCACATTCATACATCTACATCTACATGCATACATCCACATCTCCATGCATACATCCACATCCACATTCACATTCACATCCATACATCTACATCTACATGCATACATCCACCTCCACATTCACATCCACATCTATACATCTACATCTACATGCATACATCCACCTCCACATTCACATCCACATCTATACATCTACATCTACATGCATACATCCACATCTCCATGCATACATCCACATCTCCATGCATCTACATCCACATCCTCATTCACATCCATACATACACATCCACATTTACATCCACATTTACATCCATACATACACATCCACATTTACATCCATGCATCCACATCCACATCCTCATTCACATCCATACATCCACATCGATACATCCACATTCATGCATCCACATCTACATGCATACATCCATACATATCCATCCACATTCACATCCATATTCTCACCCTATCACAACCCATATACATCTTATCCCATCACATACACTTCTTACCTTATCCCATACACATCCTATCACTTCTTAACTCATCTTATCACATCCTAATTCATCTCATATACATCTTATCACATCTTATCACTTCCCATATCTTTTATGCATACCTCTATGCATGAAATTCAATTATGCTAAAAGTAACACTTTTATAATAAAATATTCATCTCTTATGCATACCTCTATGCATGAAATTCAATTATGCTAAAAGTAACACTTTTATAATAAAATATTCATCTCTTATGCATACCTCTATGCATGAAATTCAATTATGCTAAAAGTAACACTTTTATAATAAAATATTCATCTCTTATGCATACCTCTATGCATGAAATTCAATTATGCTAAAAGTAACACTTTTATAATAAAATATTCATCTCTTATGCATACCTCTATGCATGAAATTCAATTATGCTAAAAGTAACTCTTTTATAATAAAATATTCATCTTTTATGCATACCTCTATGCATAAAATTCAATTATGATAAAAGTAACACTTTTATATTAAAATAATAATCTTTTATGCATACCTCTATGCATGAAATCTAATTATGATAAAAGTAACATTTTTATGTTAAAATAATAATCTTTTATGCATACCTCTATGCATGAAAATCAATTATACATAATATAAAAATCAATTTCTCTAGGATTACAATGAATATCTTTCAATTAATCTAGGATGATAATTCTTAGATTAATGATAATGAATATCTTTCAATTAATCTAGGATGATAATTCCTAGAATATGGTAGGAAGTCCTCTTTTTATGCTTTGAATGAAATTATTTTATGCGTAATTTTTATAAAAATTTTACCATAGCTCCGCTCTGCTCACTCTGATAAATCTCAATTTTTCTAAGGGATAAAGCTTATCATTAAGGATATAATTAGAATGATCCCTAATTGGATCATTAATCTATAATGGATTGAATCATCAATATACATAAACTAAAAGCATAGAAAAAAGCCATTAATTTGGCCTCAAGCATAGATTAATCTTTGATTAAGGAAAAGCTTTATGAAAAACTTCATTTGGATTGAGAATGGGTCATGAGTATGACCATTTCTTGAGTGAGAGAGAGAATTTACATAAAAATCATTTGAATTAAGCATAAATAGAAATTTATGTAATTCTTAACTATCATTAATCAATTAACTTCAATAGCATTCATCAAATTATGTAACTCTACCATTCATCAATTAACTTCAATAGCATTCAAAAACCATTCCAATTAAGCTTCTCAAGCTTGAGAGGGGTTGAGAAGAGAGAAGCATTGAGAAATTATAGAAAAGATCAAAATTCATCATTTACCTTACAATTTGCTTGATTCTTTGTTCACGGTAGAGGCCCCCAACCAATCAATTGGTTAAGTATGTTGATGGAGCCACCAATGGGGATTGAAGAAAGAGGGAAGCTCCAATTTCTTCAATTTGGGGAGAATTTTAGAGAATAGTAGAAATTAGCATTATTTCAGCATAACTCTAGTATAGTAAAATTCTTCTATATTTTTTTCAAAGGACTCATGTTCTATTTATAGGAGAGGGAAGCTCTAACCAAAGTTTACTGAATTCTAGAATTTTCCAAATTCAGTTTGGTTGAATTTGACTAGATTTGGACCTAGTTTGGTTACTTTTTGATTCGGTTTGGTTCCATTTTGATTTGGTTTGGTTCAAGAGAGAGGAGAGATAAAAATATCACATTATTTTTTAGTTTAAAACTCATTCAAGCATGTGAAATATGCACCTCCTTTAAAGAACTCCCCTTCCTTACATATGTGTCAAAATGGAATCATTATACCCAAAATATCTCATATTTTTAATATTGCTCATAACCTTGTACATTTTCAACTCTTCATCTTGTGTGAGCATTTACTCATTTTTGGGTACCCAAAATATCTCATATTTTTAATATTGCTCATAGTTTTTTTACTAATAAACCTTGTACATTTTTAACTCTTCATCTTATGTGAGCATTTACTCATTTTTGGATACCCAAAATATCTCATATCGCAAACTAAGGGTAATTTCGCAAGATGCACAATTATGAGACTGAGAGAAAATTTAATTAAAATTAACCACCAAGAAAGTCTCAAAGAGAGCAAGACTCAAGACAAGAGCAAAGATTTTAACTTTATTCATTCTTGGAACATATACAGCAAGATAGAAGAATTTTTACAATTCCATAAGCCCGTCCATCATATGGTCACAAAAACAGCACTCACAAGCTGCACACGTATAAGGTAACTCATCTATGGGAATAATTCGGCTTGATATTGCAGCACCTACCTCAGTGGTATGAGGTGATCTAATAAAAGGACCTCTAAGAGGCAAGCCGAAAACGGGATAAAGGCATATCTTCTGGTGAGGAAGAAAGCACGCTAGTAAGAAGACCCGCTCAGAAAATCCACCATGCCTTGATCTCATCACGCAGTAGTATTGGGGACCCAAACCCAAAGCTTCAATAACCATAGCCAAGCGGACATTGTTACGAAAGTGCTGCCGTCCCCATGGTGTTACCCTACGGTACTTCCATCTGAAGACCCAATTACCAAATTACAAATTTCAGTTTGAATATCAAATTGTATGAATTATATCACACAATTACAACCTTTTTGTGTTTCTTGATAAATTTTTTGACATATTTGTCGTCTCGGTTGATCTTTATAATCGCTCTGATACCAACTGTGAGATCGCTGTTCCCACCGAGCAACAGATTCGGGGTACTAGCAGCGGAAGTAGCACTTCTCGCGCGGGACAGGGGTCCCACACTCAGGACCTTGTCCATAGATATCCGAACAAGAGATCAAAACTGGACTCGGAAAAAACTTCCTTTACCCGGAAAGCACGGGCGATTCCACCAAGATAACTTTTTACTCTAACGTACAGTCAAGACCATTACTAATCAAGCTGATCCGATTGTACCTATAAAGATACTCGGTCAGATCAAGGAAGAAACTTGCAATTGGATCATTGGGATCAACGCTTTTTTTCCCATCAAGGAGGCACAACCGTTGATTCCTATCCATAGAACAATTACTATCCGGGATTTACTTTATCTATCGTAAAAAGAGAATTGAGTCTCGATCTTTGTACCACAAGGGGTTTGAGGGCGTTTATTACCGATGTGTTGCAAGAGAGGAAATTCCACACATTTTGAAAGAGTGTCATGATAGTGCATGTGGAGGTCATTTCGCTGGGAAACTCAGTGCATTGAAAATTTTGAGGGCTGGGTATTGGTGGCCATCTATTTTTAAAGATTCATTTGAGTGGTGTAAAAGATGTGATGTTTGAAAAGATGCAGGGGGGAAGAGAGCTTGAGCTCTTGCAAGCACACACACACACACTCACAAAACCCTAATAGAGAACACACAAGGTGAGAGGCTGAAAGTCTTCTTCTACTTCACTCAACACTCAACACACCATATACAGGATAAGAGTACACATAATATGAAAGGTACTCAACCAATACATACACGAGTTCTCTATAGTGTGAACCCAACTAAATGAGCTGGCGCTATAACTATGCCAATCTCTAGAATGGCTGTCACCACAGAGCTTGTCATCCCACTGGCCGCATATCACTCAAGATCTCACCAACCATGCCAGTGGTGAAAGTGTGGGGCCTATCCCCCAGGTGGGTCATCAGTGTCCACCACCTCACTAGACGAGCTCGATATCTCAACACTCCCCCTCGAGCTCAACTCCATCTCTCATGTACACCAAGCGAAGCCCTGAATCTGTGGAGCTTCTCTGTACCCAATGCTTTGGTGAAGATGTCAGCTACCTGATCCTCTCTGCTGACATAAACAAGGTCAAGGTCTCCTACCAAGACCTTCTCTCTGACGAAATGGTAGTGGACCTCTATATGCTTCATGCGAGCATGAAAAACTGGGTTCCTGGCCAACTTCATTATAAATGCAACAGAAATGAGCACTTAATTATGTGTAAAAAATACATTATTTATCAATCAATGCATCAGAATTTCTCCTGGAGGGCTGGGGAAGCTATGCTAGAACATGTGTAAAAATACATTATTTGTCAATCAATGCATCAGAATTTCTCCCGGAGGGCTGGGGAAGCTATGCCAGAACAGTGCGAATTTGAGCTCTACAGCACAGCGGTGCAGGCTCAAAATTTGCAATGTTCTCGCACTGCTCCCCCAGCCACTCAGAATCATTTTTGATGCATTTATAATGAAGTTTACATTGATTATGAAAAACAATAATTTACAAGATAAAAATACCTTTAATCATGTGTAAAAATATATTATTTGTCATCCAATGCATTAGAATTGCTCCTGAAGGGTTGAGAAAGCTGTGCCAAAACAGTGCGAATTTGGGCTCTACATCAACAGTGCAAGCTCTAAATTCGCATTGTTCTGGCACTGCTCCCCCAGGCTCCGAGGGTCATTTCTAATGCATTCACAAAAACATTGATGGTACAAACTAGAAAAAACAATGATGTACTTGATGAAAATAAGTTTGCAAAAATTGTATTGTATTCATAAAATAAGACGTGATACATCATCTTTACAAAAGCTTTCTTACAATATTGAGCTTCCTTCTCTTGTTATTGGGCAGAGTGTGCTCAAGAAGTGTGCTCAAGGAGTGATTGGGATATTTCTTGAGGATCCTCTATGCATATGCTTTTGGCTATACCTATACGAGCAAGAAGCTTACCCCTTAAATCCAGAACCAAAAACATCGAAGGCAAGGGATTTTTTAATCAGAACTATACATTTGGTGCTCAATGCCATAGAGGCTACACAGAGAACCTTAGAGAGGGCTTTCAAAAAGAAGAGAGTGAAGGTAGATTGAGGGGTGTAGTCCCTGTGGATAATGGTGATGCCATCCACAGGAAGCCGACCAAGATAGTGTGCCAACGCAGCATCATGTCGATGGACCTTGGCCTAGTCTCTGCTGCCGCACACTGCCTCTCCCAGTAAATGCATCAATTTCAACCACCCTTTGCAATCAAAGGAAAAATTAAAATATTTTCCTATACATAATTCCCATGGTTGTCCCATCCTTCCGCTTCCCAATCTGTAAAAATATAGAAAGTGGCACAATAACTAGAAAGTGTAAGGGTTAATTCTAGGCATGTAGTGGAATTAGATATACCTTTCTTCTCATCAACTTGAAACTTGACTCTTCCGCATTGTCAAAGCCCATGATGCTAAAGTGTTGATGCAGGTCTGCTAGGCTCCAATGCTTGCTTGCTCTGCAACTCGCTCAATCCATCCATTTTGCATCATCACAGCTACCTCAATAGGCATAATTTCTTCTTCTGAGGCTTGAAGTGGGATCCATGTCCCGTGCTTTTGCATCTATCGTTGGTAGTGCAGACGCATGTACAAAATAGAGCGTTCATTCAAGAACGTGAAAGACACTGTAGAATCTACTACATTACACTTGTACACATCACCTTGATGTGACCCTTCATCATTAACCTCCCAACCCTCTCCTAGTAATCCTTCAAAGAGGTCAAACCGTACCTCCTTACCAATATATATTGTTTTTGTTTGGTGCATTGGCATGGAATTGATGAACATGTGCACAAAAACATGTAAAGGACAAAACCAATTTAGCCCTACTGACCTAGATGCCTTTGAAAACTTGAGTGATGTCTTGATATCACTTACTATCTTAAACTTTAAGCATAAGATGGTCCAAGCATATGGTTTGGGCCATTCGAGATTGTTAAGAGGGGGGTTGGGGATCTCTTCTAGCTTGTCAAATAAACCTGGTTTTTTATCTACAAAATATGAGTGAGAAAAGAAAAAGATATTGTTCTCTACAAGATCACTTGGGCTTTGAGATGATACAAAAATTGCCTCTCCAATGGATGCATGCATAGCATAGAAAACTCCAGTGAGGCTTTGGAGTGGTTGTTCCTCAACATAATTAGAGGGAAAAATATCTGCAGAGAGACATAAGAAAATGGAGGATCATAAGAAAATTTGAAAAAAAAATCCAATATTAGCATGTTGCTAAAGCTATGTTTATGTTACACTGACAATTTGAAGGAAACCTTGGTCGTTGGCCTTGAATGTACAGGTCTCCAAGGGTATACACATGTTGCACTATGGCAACCAATCCTTCCTTCTTAGTATGCTTGAAGCCTTGTAGCTACCCCTTCCAGGGATTTCACTGACCTAAACGAGAACATGTGAACATGTTAATAACATATGTTAATAACACAAAAAATCTTGTGATCACATGTTATATTCACAAATCTTTCACAAGGGCCTAAAAAAATTCTCTTTGTCGGGCATAAAAAATCTTCTTAGGTGGCCACTGACCTGCTATTATGCGAAGATGGTAACATGAGAACATGTGAATAGCTTATTCCCATGTGTAGCCAAGCTTTTAAGGGATTTCCAAATGTGAGAACATGTGAATAACTTGTTCACATGTGTTATTATCACAAAAAATCTTGTGATCATGTGAATATTAAATCCCTGGCCCCTTCCAATGATGTAGCATATTCCCCAGTTGTTGACGCACTCGATGTGGTCCCTTAGAGCTTGGCTGCATGTAGACCCAAGCCCCAACCCTGAATCTTGTTGGAGCCCAAACTCCATTCTCATCTCTTGTGTTATGCAGCACAAGCTCTTCCACCTTCTCCCTAGGTCTTCTCACATTACTGGAAGAGGCCATGGTGGTAAGAAAAGAGAAGAAGGGAAAAGAAAAGCTTGTTTTACAACAGAGGAGTGGAGAGGAGAGAAAGTTCAGGGTTTTTAATGTAGCAATGGAAAGCTTAAAAGAGGGTTAGAGTTTGAGAATAGGCTTTCTGAACCTTGAGTAAACTAAAGAGAAATAGAGTTTCTGCAGCAACCTTCCTACTATAGGTATTGTCTGTCTGCCAAATCGAGGTTAACACGACCAAAATGTGACCCAAACACATTTTGTATGATTTTTGGGTATATTAAAGCCAAGCTTGCTTTATAACCTTCTAAGTTATAAATCCATTCGTGGGATAACTTGTGCGCTTTGGACCTCCAACAAGCATAATGTTCCTACAATGTGTACTATATTATGTATCTTAATAGGTTAGCTTGAAATGGATCAAACTTTATATGCTTTTATGTTTACTGTTGACTACTATAATTATGTGCATTGCTTATCACTAAAAAAAAATGGGAGAAATTTCTTTTCAAGAAACTTAAATGATTAATTTTTATTGTTTCTATGAGTTAATGATAATTAATGTCATCATGGACTTGTTTTCTCAAATTTTTTATTCTGGATCTAGGTCGCGACATGGTTTTGATTCTACAGAGTTTAAAGGACATCCTCTTGAGTTTTTATGTTTCTAACCAGCTCTAGAATTTTTGGCTTCACAATTCTCATTCATATTCCTTTTATCTTAGCCTTCAAAAATGAACTCTATTTTAAGTAATGACAACATAATATAGATTTTGAATTTCCAATAAACTCACACACACACTAAAGAACATCAAATTCTATATATGAATACATATACGTCATACCCATAAATAAAGCAGAGTTTATAAACCATAAAAAGTTCAATACAAGTTAATAATTCAATTACATGACTCTTCTTGCGCTCTCATGTTTCTTTTGGCAAGGTTACTTTTCATGTCCTCATCCTAGTAGATAATTTCTACCCCAAATGATCAGGGCCTAAATGTAGGCCTTCTAAACACTCACCACCATAGAGCAAAGGCAATCTAGAAATCATTTTATTGTTGAATCTCAAATGGTTTAGAAGGCCTAAATGTACGCCTTCTAAACACTCACCATAGAGCAAAGGCAATCTAGAAATCATTTTATGGTTGAGTCTCAAATGATTAATAACAACAACAATTATTAGAGTTTTCGAGTTTATCCACATTGCTGCATAATATATAATATCATATAAGGGGACTAAACTTTACAAGTTTGTTTGGAGGGACATTAAACTTTGCGTTGATAATAATGATTGATATATGTGCCCCCCACTTCAAGTTGCCAATTGTGCATGAGCATAATTTATCGATGTGTGTGATGATATATCCAAACATTTTGCATAATGTTGTGAGAAAAATAAAAAAAATTTAGTAAAGCCCGATTTTGAACATCTTTGGGATCGAGGCCAAATTTATGTGACCCAAACACATTTTCTATGATTATTGGGTATAAAGCCAAGCTTACTCTATAGCCTTGTAGAGTAGATTGTAAATCTATTCTTGGATAACTTAGGATGATGAGGGATAACATTCCTACTACATGTATTGCCCATCTGTGAGATCGAGGTTAACACCACCAAAATGTGACCTAAAGACATTACCGCTGCTAGTACCCCGAATCTGTTGCTCCATGGGAACAGGGATCTCACAGTCGTGTTTAAGAGGAATGCGGTGCACAACAAGCTCGGGTGGAAAACCTCTCAACTCCATGTAATCCCATGCAAAGATGTCCTGATAACACCATATTAGATAATTTGGGAAAAATCCTATTCCCATTTGAAAAATGGGATCAAGGTAAACCTATTAAAACCCCCTCATGTGACATATCATTGGAAAGATATTTAAAAATAGAATCTAAATCTACAATCTCCGATAAATTTGGAGTTAATATGATCAAGATATGGCCAACACTATATTGAAAAGTTGATTCCCAAAGTGTGAGATTTTTCCCAAATTATCTAATATTGTCTTTGATACTCCCGACATAAAGCAATGATCTCCTCCCTCAACGGTGGATCTAAAGAAGTTCCCAAAAGCACGACTTTCTCATCCCCCTTTATAGGAACTCTCACAGTATCCTCCTCTCTGGCCAAAGGTGGAGTCTCCTCATCATCATAAGGGTAATCTCAACAGAATCAGGGTAAATACAATAGGAACTCGGTGTACATGAAGAAGTAGAACTCCGGTCATCATCCCCATCACTCTCAACATCAGTAGTAACCCCAGGGCTCACAATAGAAGAAGGGTAAGCAGGAAGAACCGCTCGGGAAGATCCTCTACCAAGAAGCAACCACCCTCTAGGAATGTCAATAACACAATCAGTCTTCCATATCCAAGGTTGCCCTAAAAGAAGCTCGTACTGGCTAGGTCTTGGACTAAGCTGCAAAACATAACAATCAATCTCCACCATATGCCCTAAAAGAAGTTGGTATTGGCCAGGTCCTGGACTAAGCCACAAAGCATAACAATCAATATCCACCATACGCCCAGTGACAGTGATGACTGGCAAACCCTGGATGAAACCTTCAACTCTCACTGGTCGTCTCGATGATCACCCATACGCAAACTAGTAGCAGGAACTCCATTGAAAGATAACCCTAGCTTGGAAAAGGTAGAATAACTCAAAACATTGATGCCTGATCCTCCATCAACAATCGCATGTGGAATCACTAGTAGCTGGTAGATCATGCACTCCACTTGAGAACACTCACGCCCAGTAAGTAGGGAATCCACTTTCTGAACAACAGGAAGATTAGGACCCACTCCCTGGGAAGAACTCAAAGCTCTGCAGTACCTCTTGAAAAGGCCTCGGTTGGAAGGAGAAGTGAGAAGGTATTGTGGAAGGGACATGGTCTACTCTACTCGATTAAGATCAAAAACAAGGTCAAAAGAAAGAATGGGGGAAAACAACTTACTTGAAGTAGGGCATGGACAAGTGTGGCGGGGTTGAGGTAAAGGGTCGGCAATAGGAACAGCAACATGGGTGGGTGGGTGCGTAGCAACAAGAGGTTCGGGATCTCTCTCCTCATCAACAACATTCTTTTTCCCCTTTTGTGTGATGGCTCGCACGGGTGATGGCTCGCAAGGGTTCTCAGTGGTGGTAGGTGGTGCACTAGATGAAGCAACTGCTGGAGAACTAGAAGACCCCCTCTGAAGAAGTATCCAACTAGGGGCCGGGGGTTTCTCGGCACCAATACGATGATTAATGGGGCTGGGTGGTGGCAACGTGGTGCTCCTATTCATCAAATGGCGCATCTTAATGTAACACATATCCTCTGTGTGCCCCCTACCCAAACATTTCTCATAATAAGTGAAATAACAGTGGGGCAATCTTTGGAAAGATGGCCGGATACATGACAAGCTCGACACACCATGTTGGTGGGGTTAGGCTCAGGGCAACGTGTAAACAACAAGTTTTGTTGGTGCTTTAGAAAATTCACATCGAGTCACAGCTTTCACATTTTCATTAAGTTGGTTCATATAATTTGTCATCATGTTTTTCAAATCTCCAATACTAGACGTGGTGTATACCCATCCCCCTCTTGTGATGTGCTGGTGGTGGAGTGGTAAAAGTAGAATCAAGGTAAGTCACATACAGTGATGGAGCATGAGGGGCAGGAACATGATTTTGTGAAGAGGTTAGGGGAGCCACTATGCTAGAAGAAGGTGGGGGTGCTAATGTTTTTCTTCCTTTTATGGTATCTCTTAGCTCGGTCACTCTCTCTCAAGCTATCTTGCCAATCTTTGGCACTTTGCATAAGTCCCCTTTCCAAGTAGGTTCGTGTCACGGAACCAAGACCAAAACAAGGTTCCACCGGGCATGCCACTGTTTGGGAAATATCTGGACGAGCACCAAACCCCCCAGATATCCAACAAGAATAATGCTACACTCTCCCAACACCTCAATGGAGAAGGCACTAGTAGATAGGAGTGTGCTATGAATCTTCTGACAAATACGGCATTGCAATGATAAGGTGTTGATGATGTATTCACACACAAATGTTAAATGTGAGATCCCTGTTCCCACCGAGCAACAGATTCGAGGTACTAGCAACGGAAGTAGCACTTCTCACGCGAGACAGAGGTCCCACACTTGGGGCCTCGTCCACGGATATCCGAACAAGAGACTAATCCGTCGGTTTTTCCAAAACAGGACTCAAAAAAACTTCCCTTACCCGGAAAGCACGGGCGATTCCACCAGGATAACTTTTTACTGTAACGTAGTCAAGACCATTACTGATCAAGACCATTACTGTAACGTAGTCAAGACCATTACTGATCAAGCTGATCCGATTGTACCTATAAAGATACTCGGTCAGATCAAGGAAGAACATTAGGAAGTGAATGGGGTCTTCTTGGGCCCTTTAATTTGTCCAAGCCTAATCAAGGTGATTAAGGAATAGCCAAATGGGGGGTTTCCATGTGGACTGAAATGTTGGGTTTTTAAGAGAGGTGTAAGAGTGGTCAAAGGGTGCACTTTTTCCCCCAAAAAGGGGAGGGGGCAATTTTACAATTTTCGGACCTCCATAACTTCTACATACAAGCTCCGATTTGAGCGCAGATTACAGATCCGTGATCTATGCATCAAGAGCTTTCCATAGATATGTTACATGATATGGTTTTATCTGCTAGATTTTAAATTCCATTTTTCCCCCAAAATTCAAATTCAAATAAAGTAGCCGTTTTGAAGCTTCTAATTAGAAAACGTTTCTTCTTAAGAGAAAAGGTTTGACTCCCTTAAACTGCCAAATAAAAGGGCCCAAGAAGCCTTCCATTGAGGTTATAATGAACTTGCACTTGGATCATTGGGATCAACGCTTTTTTCCCCATCAAGGAGGCACAGCCGTTTATTCCTATCCATAGAACAATTACTATCTGGGATTTACTTTATCTATCGTAAAAACAGAATTGAGTCTCGATTTACGGATCCATCAGTCCAGCCTAACCCCATCCCGATCCCATGGGTTAGCCAACCGCCCAACTACTGTAGTGATGGGATCCAATTTGGAATTGGGTTAGGTTTTGTCCCGGGTACCAAGGAAAAGAGTTCCAAGGCCCCCTAGCCGGAAGTTCATGCAAACATAAAACTAGCCACACCACTTACACACCCAATATGAAATTGTCTTTTTCTTAGCATCAGCTCACTTTAAAACAATCCTTTAATGAAACCTCGGGGGGGGTCACTATATGTAAAATATCCCTATCGCGTGCGTTCCTCAAGGCCTATATTTTAAATCATTTATTTGTGAATTTTTTATTCTATATAATATCCCCTTTTCTTTATGAATCTGTAATTTTTTTTGAAAAAATTTTAAATCATACCCTTATGTAAATATATTTTTGTAAGTTTCATAAATTAAAATTATGCTTCTGTTGAACGCACGTGATATTCACATTTTTTGTGAGTGACCCCCCCGAGAATGAAACCATAGTACCACTGATCACAATCTCCAAATTATCCGGTTGATTCTTAAATTTCCCATCATTCCTTCATCAGAGTATCTATGGCATCATTGGCAACTAGAACGCTCACCACCTGTCCACTCAGGGGCCTTTTCAATAGTTCCTAGCCCATAATACTTGGCAATATAATCACTTATAAAAATCAAGATGGACTCTCGTTGAAGATCAGCAAGATCAACCACCAACAGATCCATATAAAGAGCCATGGACTCATCCATTGAAGAGACCAGCAAGGTCAATCAACCAGATCCATGCCCGGTTTCACAAAACAACTCTTACTCCTTGTTCCAATATCTTCCTCGACGCACGCGTGGGTATCCTAGGCGACCCAGAGCCCGAGCACCGTATGGTCAGCACCCTCTAGGATCCTTCGCAGGTGACCTAGCGCTTCACTCATATGCTAAAAGTAATTGTTTTATAATAAAATATTCATCTTTTATGCATACCTCTATGCATGAAATTCAATTATGATAAAAGTAACACTTTTATATTAAAATAATAATCTTTTATGCATACCTCTATGCATGAAAATCAATTATGCATAATATAAAAATCAATTTCTCTACGATTACAATGAATATCTTTCAATTAATCTAGGATGATAATTCCTAGAATATGGTAGGAAGTCCTCTTTTTATGCTTTGAATGAAATTATTTTATGCGTAATTTTTATAAAAATTTTGCCATAGCCCCGCTGCTATGACTCTGATAAATCTCAATTTTTCTAAGGGATAAAGCTTATCATTAAGGAAATAATTAGAATGATCCCTAATTGGATCATTAATCCATAATGGATTGAATCATCAATATACATAAACTAAAAGCATAGAAAAAAGCCATTAATTTGGCCTCAAGCATAGATTAATCTTGGATTAAGGAAAAGCTTTATGAAAAACTTCATTTGGATTGAGAATGGGTCATGAGTATGACCATTTCTTGAGTGAGAGAGAGAATTTACTAAAAACCATTTGAATTAAGCATAAATAGAAATTTATGTAATTCTTAATTATCATATATCAATTAACTTCACTACCATTCATCAATTAACTTCAATAGCATTCAAAAACCATTCCAATTAAGCTTCTCAAGCTTGAGAGGGGTTGAGAAGAGAGAAACATTGAGAAATTATAGAAAAGATCAAAATTCATCATTTACCTTACAATTTGCTTGATTCTTTATTCACCGTAGAGGCCCCCAACCAATCAATTGGTTAAGTATGTTGATGCAGCCACCAATGGGGATTGAAGAAAGAGGGAAGCTCCAATTTCTTCAATTTGGGGAGAATTTTAGAGAATAGTAGAAATTAGCATTATTTCAGCATAACTCTAGTATAGTAAAATTCTTCTATATTTTTTTCAAAGGACTCATGTTCTATTTATAGGAGAGGGAAGCTCTAACCAAAGCTAACTGAATTCTAGAATTTTTCAAATTTAGTTTGGTTGAATTTGGACTAGATTTGGACCTAGTTTGGTTACTTTTTGATTTGGTTTGGTTCCATTTTGATTTGGTTTGGTTCAAGAGAGAAAAGAGATAAAAATATCACATTTTTTTTAGTTTAAAACTCATTCAAGCATGTGAAATATGCACCTCCTTTAAAGAACTCCCCTTCCTTACATATGTGTCAAAATAGAATCATTATACCCAAAATATCTCATATTTTTAATATTGCTCATAGTTTTTTACTAATAAACCTTGTACATTTTCAACTCTTCATCTTGTGTGAGCATTTACTCATTTTTGGGTACCCAAAATATCTCATATTTTTAATATTGCTCATAGTTTTTTACTAATAAACCTTGTACATTTTCAACTCTTCATCTTATGTGAGCATTTACTCCTTTTTGGATACCCAAAATATCTCATATTTTTAATATTGCTCATAGTTTTTTTACTAATAAACCTTGTACATTTTCAACTCTTCATCTTATGTGAGCATTTACGCATTTTTGGATACCGAAAATATCTCATATTTTTAATATGAGATATTGCTCACAGTTTTTTACTAATAAACCTTGTACATTTTCAACTCTTCATCTTATGTGAGCATTTACTCATTTTTGGGTATCTTCTTTTACAAATTGGATTTATCTCCTCCCTACACATGGATTGATGCTATTGGCCAATGGAACCTTAATTGGACCATAATCCAAAAATTTCTAAAAATCTAGACCCTTAGGCTAAGGTCCTTTATAGCCATTTCCAATTAGTTCCAATTGCACATTGGAAAATTCTTTTTGAATTTCTGTTTCAGGGGAACTTATTTTAATAAGATGAGATAATTTTCTATCCAAAAATATTAAAAATCTGAGTATTCTTTCTCTAGAATATTTTCTCTCTCTAGGTTAACACTAGTTCTGTAATTGGACACTAAAGTGTCCTGAGGACACTAAAGTGTCCTGAGGACACTAAAGTGTCCTGAAAGTTAGCATTTTTCTTGAATTTTTGTGGGCAATCTCTTAAGAGTTTTGAAATGCTTAACATCCACAAATGTTCCTCAAGACCCAAAAAAAATGAGATTTTTTAAATTGCACTTTTCTTAGCTTTTGCAAGGCAATATTTTAATTTTCTTAGACACATACTGATAAAACGCATGATTTTTGCTGTTTTCAAAATAGTAGTAATTTGTATATAACTTTTAGAAGGGACATAGTTTGATCATGAAACTTGGCTTGATGGAAAGCCCATGATGTAAACTAAATCTTGGAATCATCAAACGATAATTATTGGATAAATTTTTGACTTGCTAATATTGAAATGATGTTTTTTATACAGGTGGAGCATGAATTTTTCTCCTTCCATATGCAAGCTAATAATGTAATACTTGAGGTGCACCCATGTTATATAGGGTAAATACTACTTTGTTTTGAATTTTCCAAAACTTTAGAGCCACTTTTTGGGCCTCTTCTCATACATGGCCTTTTGCGCAACCTGTTTTTAATACGTAAAATGTCTAATTATGAGCCTAATTTTGATTTTCATCAAAGGGGAAAGCTGTATAAGTGCATTATTTGTTGTAACTATAGGTGTAGACTACTTGTGCAAGCATAGTTATGATTAGTTTTTGAAAAAAGATGATCAAATTTTGTATTTTTGTTTTTTACAGTTTTTTTAGAACTAGGCGATAAGAACCTACTTAAGTGGAGGCTAAGTTAGTGTCATAGACATCAAATTATGGCTTATTCATCTCATCTCAAGCATGAAAACCAATAATCAACATTCTCATTGATAGGGCTACAATTTTTTTTAGTGGCGTGATTGAGTTTTGATAATACGCATTACTTTTGCTGATTTTATACAACTTTTTTGGAAAAAATTCTAGGAAAGGAAAATGATTTTTTTGGTGAACTTCTACCTCCTTGGACTGATGTATGCTATCAAAATATCTTGGGAAAAATGCTATTCATATCATTGGATTTTTTTTTTGAGAGAATGATGCTTGCATATTTGGAAAAATCCTGAAAAATCCTGAAAAATGTTCATTTTCAAGACATATGCTACTTTGTTGCTTATGTACTTCCAAATAAAAAGGCATTTTATATGTTTAGCATTTTTTACATAAGCATAGGGTTATGTTCTACATGCCCAATGAAGCATTTTGGTTTTTAAAGCCTACATTAGGAGTTTGATTTTTTTTCGCAACCCCCAAAAAAGGACACTCAAGTGTCCTGTTTTGGTACCAAACTAGTGTTAAAACAGTTAGAAACAAGGTCTTTTATATTTTTGAAGAGGGATTGATTGTAGGGGAAGATGCTGGACATTTTGAGAGGCTGGGGAGGAATCTTACATTCTCTCCCACTTGAAAAACGCGAGATGCCCTCATCTCGCAAACTGAGGGTAATTTCGCAAGATGCACAATTATGAGACTGAGAGAAAATTTAATTAAAATTAACCACCAAGAAAGTCTCAAAGAGAGCAAGACTCAAGACAAGAGAAAAGATTTCAACTTTATTCATTCTTGGAACATATACAGCAAGATAGAAGAACTTTTTACAATTCCATAAGCCCGTCCATCATATGGTCACAAAAAGGGCACTCACAAGCTGCACACGTATAAGGTAACTCATCTATGGGAATAATTTGGCTGGATATTGCAGCACCTACCTCAGTGGTATGAGGTGATCTAATAAAAGGACCTCTAAGAGGCAAGCCGAAAACGGGATAAAGGCATATCTTCTGGTGAGGAAGAAAGCACGCTACCATGCCTTGATCTCACACGCAGTAGTATCGGGGACCCAAATCCAAAGCTTCAATAACCATGGCCAAGCGGACATTATTACGAAAGTGCTGCCGCCCCCATGGTGTTACCCTAGTTATATCTCGACAGGTCCGCCATTTAGTCTGAGCTATAGAAGTTTCCAAGTGAGGGAAAAGTGCGCACTCATACAACTTTATAAAATCCTTCTTCACAGACTCGCTTGCATCTTGAAGGTGAGAAATCATCATGGATAAAACCAGTTCTTGCTGCCAAGCCATGAAGGAGATTAAGAAAGGAAGGAGATCGATGGAAGTAAGATTATTGCGAGCGACAAGTAAAAGTTATGACTAATATAAAGGAAGGAGCTAGCGTAACCTAGAAGCCCACGGTATCTTGCCACTCAAGTTTTACCGTCTTTCCATGATTTGGGTTTGGCACATATTTCTATAGAAGGCTTACATGAAATACATTAT
Organism: Cibotium barometz; assembly: GCF_041138505.1. Classification (NCBI taxonomy): domain Eukaryota; kingdom Viridiplantae; phylum Streptophyta; class Polypodiopsida; order Cyatheales; family Cibotiaceae; genus Cibotium; species Cibotium barometz. The sequence continues at coordinate 38,365,846 of NC_141078.1, read as the reverse complement.
GAACTTTGAGATGAGGAGGTAAAAGAAGCTCGTAAGCTGTCACTTACTTTCTTTGAATTCAGATAAGGCTCACAATATCTGGGGGATAACTTCTTATACTCCCCAAGAGATAAAGAACTTCTTTTGGGCCGTACTCGAATGAAGACCAAAACCTTGGTATCCAAAACATCGATTTTCACTTCTGAACTCATTATTCTGAATCCTTAAAACAGGCGTGACTCCTGAGAAGTATTCTAGGAAAAGGGTCTTCCTTTTCTAAACATAATCTTTCTTTTATTTTAGAGAGGGAATAATTATAAGATCAAAAAGGGAGATTCTTACTCCTGTATACCTCGAAGGCTGGGGAGGAATCTTACATTCTACCCCACTTAAAAAAGTACGAGATGTCCTCATCTCGCAAGGTAGAGGACAACTCTTTTTCTTAAGATCCAATTTTATTCTAGGGTTCCTTATATTTTGGTCAACCCAACAGAATACTGGGATAAATATCCCTTATATAGAACTCATCATTAAATAACAATTCATTCAGATCATATCATTCATATCTTTAATATGATAATGGTCCATTAGACCGAAAAATTTCCTTCTGAACATTCCTCCACGGGAATTTCAGTCAAGTAAGTTCTCAATTTGTCATCCCTTAACTTGATCTACTGGTCAAGTGTTAACAGTAACAGTTTGACAGCACAACCCACTAATCTCATAGTGATTTGCTGAAGTCATTATCATCATTCTAAGTATGAATATCATCACAGGGACTCGTCCCATTCATCCTCCTTGTGGTTTCGCTCAGGTTATTATATTTCAACTAAATTTCAGAAATCATCATTTTTCAATCAGAATCCAAATCAATTCATCGATTCTCAAACAGAATTAAAAATCATATCAACCACATTCGAAATCATCATCTGGATAGCATTAACACTTATAATTTCAAGTCTTAGATTTACGCGTATATACTGTCAGTAAAGAGCTGCAGTTATACTCTCGGTATATACGGGTAGTCACGGCCCTTGGAATTATAAGGTAAATACCATCATGTCTAGGCCTCAAGCAAGTCAGGGATTCTATATAATTGCGGTACTTCCATCTGAAGACCCAATTACCAAATTACGAATTTCAGTTTGAATATCAAATTGTATGAATTATATCACACAATTACAACCTTTTTGTGTTTCTTGATAATTTTTTTGACATATTTGTCGTCTTGGTTGATCTTTAATCGCTCTGATACCAACTGTGAGATCCCTGTTCCCACCGAGCAACAGATTCGGGGTACTAGCAGCGCAAGTAGCACTTCTCGCGCGGGACAGGGGTCCCACACTCGAGACCTCGTCCATGGATATCCGAACAAGAGACTAATCTGTCGGTTTTTCCAAAATCGGACTCGAAAAAAACTTCCCTTACTCGGAAAGCACGGGCGATTCCACCAGGATAACTTTTTACTCTAACGTAGTCAAGACCATTACTAATCAAGCTAATCCGATTGTACCTATAAAGATACTCGGTCAGATCAAGGAAGAAACTTGCACTTGGATCATTGGGATCAACGCTTTTTTTCCCATCAAGGAGGCACAGCCGTTGATTCCTATCCATAGAACAATTACTATCCGGGATTTACTTTATCTATCGTAAAAACAGAATTGAGTCTCGATTTACTGATCCATCAGTCCAGCCTAACCCCATCCAATCCCATGGGTTAGCCAACCACCCAACCACTGTAGTGATCGGATCCAATTTGGAATTTGGTTAGGTTTTGTCTCGGGTACCAAGGAAAAGAGTTCCAAGGCCCCCTAGCCGGAAGTTCATGCAAACATAAAACTAGCCACACCACTTACACACCCAATATGAAATTGCCTTTTTCTTAGCATCAGCTAACTTTAAAACAATCCTTTAATGAAACCATAGTACCACTGATAGCAATCTCCAAATTATTCGGTTGATTCTTAAATTTTCCATCATTCCTTCATCAGAGTATCTATGGCATCATTGGCAACTAGAACGCTCACCACCTGTCCACTCTCAGGCCTTTTCAATAGTTCCTAGCCCATTATACTCGGCAATATAATCACTTATAAAAATCAAGATGGACTCTCGTTGAATTTCAGCAAGATCAACCATATAAAGAGCCATGGACTCATCCATTGAAGACCAGCAAGGTCAATCAACCAGATCCATGCCCGGTTTCACAAAACAACTCTTACTCCTTGTTCCAATATCTTCCTCGACGCACGCGTGGGTATCCTAGGTGACCCAGAGCCCGAGCACCGTATGGTCAGCACCCTCTAGGATCCTTCGCGCAGGTGACCTGGCGCTTCACTCATAGGCCGCTTCCTTGGTCCCTCATCCACCGTACACCGGAAGCTCACCATTTTAATCAAACCGAGGCTGGTCAAGACCTCGGCCGACTTTGCTATGCAAGACGTCCTCCATTGACTCTCCGTTAACCAGTTGCAACTTTATCAGTTAGGTCTCCACGACCTTAATCACAAGACGGTCAAAATGCTTCCCCAGCATTCTTGACATAAAAACAGCCATTTACAAATAACATTTACAAAACAGTTTACAAATACAGTTTGTATATTAACTCTCATTTTTCCACATTATCCCTTAATCACAAGACGGTCAAAATGCTTCCCCAGCATTCTTGACATAAAACAGCCATTTACAAATAACATTTAAAACAGCATTCTTGACATAAAACAGCCATTTACAAATAACATTTACAAACAGTTTACAAATACAGTTTGTATATTAACTCTCATTTTTCCACATTATCCCTCATCAATCCACATTCCATTTATATGTGTACTCATCCCATCACATCATTTTCCATCTCATCACTTCAGATTCCTTCACATCACATATTATATATTCACATCCATACATATATCCACATCCACATCCACATTCACATCCATACATCCACATCTACATCCATGCATCTATTTTCACATCCACATCTACATGCACATTCTTGCATCCTCATCCATACATCCACATCTACATGCACATTCACATCCATACATCCACATCTATATGCGTACATTCACATCTACATGCATACATCCACATCCAGATTCATACATCTACATCTACATGCATACATCCACATCTCCATGCATACATCCACATCCACATTCACATTCACATCCATACATCTACATCTACATGCATACATCCACCTCCACATTCACATCCACATCTATACATCTACATCTACATGCATACATCCACCTCCACATTCACATCCACATCTATACATCTACATCTCAATGCATACATCCACATCTCCATGCATACATCCACATCCACATTCACATTCACATCCATACATCTACATCTACATGCATACATCCACAGCTCCATGCATCTACATCCACATCCTCATTCACATCCATACATCCACATTCACATTCACATCTACATGCATACATCCATACATACACATCCACATTTACATCCACATTTACATCCATACATACACATCCACATTTACATCCATGCATCCACATCCACATCCTCATTCACATCCATACATCCACATCGATACATCCACATTCATGCATCCATATCTACATGCATACATCCATACATATCCATCCACATTCACATCCATATTCTCACCCTATCACAACCCATATACATCTTATCCCATCACATACACTTCTTACCTTATCCCATACACATCCTATCACTTCTTAACTCATCTTATCACATCCTAACTCATCTCATATGCATCTTATCACATCTTATCACTTCCCATATCTTTTATGCATACCTCTATGCATGAAATTCAATTATGCTAAAAGTAACACTTTTATAATAAAATATTCATCTCTTATGCATACCTCTATGCATGAAATTCAATTATGCTAAAAGTAACACTTTTATAATAAAATATTCATCTCTTATATGCATACCTCTATGCATGAAATTCAATTATGCTAAAAGTAACTCTTTTATAATAAAATATTCATCTTTTATGCGTACCTCTATGCATGAAATTCAATTATGATAAGAGTAACACTTTTATATTAAAATAATAATCTTTTATGCATACCTCTATGCATGAAAATCAATTATGCATAATATAAAAATCAATTTCTCTAGGATTACAATGAATATCTTTCAATTAATCTAGGATGATAATTCCTAGAATATGGTAGGAAGTCCTCTTTTTATGCTTTGAATGAAATTATTTTATGCATAATTTTTATAAAAATTCTGCCATAGCCCCGCTGCTATGACTCTGATAAATCTCAATTTTTCTAAGGGATAAAGCTTATCATTAAGGAAATAATTAGAATGATCCCTAATTGGATCATTAATCCATAATGGATTGAATCATCAATATACATAAACTAAAAGCATAGAAAAAAGCCATTAATTTGGCCTCAAGCATAGATTAATCTTGGATTTAGGAAAAGCTTCATGAAAAAATTCATTTGGATTGAGAATGGGTCATGAGTATGACCATTTCTTGAGTGAGAGAGAGAATTTACATAAAAACCATTATAATTAAGCATAAATAGAAATTTATGTAATTCTTAACTATCATTAATCAATTAACTTCAATAGCATTCATCAAATTATGTAACTCTTCACTACCATTCATCAAATAACTTCAATAGCATTCAAAAACCATTCCAATTAAGCTTCTCAAGCTTGAGAGGGGTTGAGAAGAGAGAAGCATTGAGAAATTATAGAAATAAGATCAAAATTCATCATTTACCTTACAATTTGCTTGATTCTTTGTTCATGGTAATCAATTGGTTAAGTATGTTGATGGAGCCACCAAAGGGGATTGAAGAAAGAGGGAAGCTCCAATTTGTTCAATTTGGGGAGAATTTTAGAGAATAGTAGAAATTAGCATTATTTCAGCATAACTCTAGTATAGTAAAATTCTTCTATATTTTTTTCAAAGGACTCATGTTCTATTTATAGGAGAGGGAAGCTCTAACCAAAGCTAAGTGAATTCTAGAATTTTCCAAATTCAGTTTGGTTGAATTTGGACTAGATTTAGACCTAGTTTGGTTACTTTTTGATTCGGTTTGGTTCCATTTTGATTTGGTTTGGTTCAAGAGAGAGGAGAGATAAAAAATATCACATTATTTTTTAGTTTAAAACTCATTCAAGCATGTGAAATATGCACCTCCTTCAAAGAACTCCCCTTCCTTACATATGTGTCAAAATGGAATCATTATACCCAAAATATCTCATATTTTTAATATTGCTCATAGTTTTTTACTAATAAACCTTGTACATTTTCAACTCTTCATCTTGTGTGAGCATTTACTCATTTTTGGGTACCCAAAATATCTCATATTTTTAATATTGCTCATAGTTTTTTACTAATAAACCTTGTACATTTTCAACTCTTCATCTTATGTGAGCATTTACTCCTTTTTGGATACCCAAAATATCTCATATTTTTAATATTGCTCATAGTTTTTTTACTAATAAACCTTGTACATTTTCAACTCTTCATCTTATGTGAGCATTTACTCATTTTTGGATACCCAAGATATCTCATATTTTTAATCTCTCATATTTTTGGATACCCAAAATATCTCATATTCTTAATATTGCTCATAGTTTTTTACTAATAAACCTTGTACATTTTCAACTCTTCATCTTATGTGAGCATTTACTCATTTTTGGGTATCTTCTTTTAAAAATTGGATTTATCTCCTCCCTACACATGGATTGATGCTATTGGCCCATAGGAACCTTAATTGGACCATAATCCAAAAATTTCTAAAAATCTAGACCCTTAGGCTAAGGTCCTTTATACCCATTTTCAATTAATTCCAATTGCACATTGGAAAAATCTTTTTGAATTTATGTTTCAGGGGAACTTATTTTAATAAGATGAGATAATTTTCTATCCAAAAATATTAAAAATCTGAATATTCTCTCTCTAGAATATTTTCTCTCTCTAGGTTAAAACAGTTAGAAACAAGGTCTTTTATTATTTTGAAGAGGGATTGATTACAGGGGAAGATGCTGGACATTTTGAGAGGCTGGGGAGGAATCTTACATTCTCTCCCACTTGAAAAACGCGAGATGCCCTCATCTCGCAAACTGAGGGTAATTTTGCAAGATGCACAATTATGAGACAGAGAAAATTTAATTAAAATTAACCACCAAGAAAGTCTCAAAGAGAGCAAGACTCAAGACAAGAGCAAAGATTTCAACTTTATTCATTCTTGGAACATATACACCAAGATAGAAGAACTTTTTACAATTCCATAAGCCCGTCCATCATATGGTCACAAAAACAGCACTCACAAGCTGCACACGTATAAGGTAACTCATCTATGGGAATAATTCGGCTCGATATTGCAGCACCTACCTCAGTGGTATGAGGTGATCTAATAAAAGGACCTCTACGAGGCAAGCCGAAAACGGGATAAAGACATATCTTCTGGTGAGGAAGAAAGCACGCTAGTAAGAAGACCCGCTCAGAAAATCCACCATGCCTTGATCTCATCATGCAGTAGTATCGGGGACCCAAACCCAAAGCTTCAATAACCATGGCCAAGCGGACATTGTTACGAAAGTGCTGCCGCCCCCATGGTGTTACCCTAGTTATATCTCGACAGGTCCGCCATTTGGTCTGAGCTACAGAAGTTTCCAAGTGAGGGAAAAGTGCGCGCTCATACAACTCTATAAAATCCTTCTTCAAAGACTCGCTTGCGTCTTGAAGGTGAGAAATCATCATGGATAAAACCAGTTCTTGCTGTGCCAAGCCTTGAAGGAGATTAAGAAAGGAAGGAGATTGATGGAAGTAAGATTACTGTGAGCGACAAGTAAAAGTTATGACTTATATAAAGGAAGGAGCTAGCGTAACCTAGAAGCCCACGGTATCTTGCCACTCAAGTTTTACCGTCTTTCCATTAGGAACTCAATGGAGTCTTCTTGGGCCCTTTTATTTGGCCGTTTAAGGGAGTCAAACCTTTTCTCTTAAGAAGAAACGTTTTCTAATTAGAAGCTTCAAAACGGCTACTTTATTCGAATTTGAATTCTGGGGAAAAAATGGAATTTAAAATCTAGCGGATAAAACCATATCATGTAACATATCTATGGAAAGCTCTTGATGCGTAGATCACGGATCTCTAATCTCCGCTCAAATCGGAGCTTGTATGTAGAAGTTATGGAGGTCCGAAAATTGTAAAATTGCCCCCTCCCCTTTTTGGGGGAAAAAGTGCACCCTTTGACCACTCTTACACCTCTCTTACAAACCATTGGTTTTTGCTTACATGGCGGGCTCCTATTTGTCAAAAAGTTAAACGTTTCCATAACCTCATGGCAAATTAAAGGGCCCAAAAAGACTCCATTGAGTTCCTAATGCCATGATTTGGGTTTGGCACATATTTCTATAGAAGGCTTACATGAAATACATTATGAACTTTGAGATGAGGAGGTAAAAGAAGCTCGTAAGCTGTCACTTACTTTCTTTGAATTCAGATAAGGCTCACAATATCTGGGGGATAACTTCTTATACTCCCCAAGAGATAAAGAACTTCTTTTGGGCCGTACTCGAATGAAGACCAAAACCTTGGTATCCAAAACATCGATTTTCACTTCTGAACTTATTGTTCTGAATCCTTAAAACAGGCGTGACTCCTGAGAAGTATTCTAGGGAAAGGGTCTTCCGTTTTTAAACAGAATCTTTCTTTTATTTTAGAGAGGGAATAATTATAAGATCAAAAAGGGAGATTCTTACTCCTGTATACCTCGAAGGCTGGGGAGGAATCTTACATTCTACCCCACTTAAAAAAGTGCGAGATGTCCTCATCTCGAAAGGTAGAGGATAACTCTTTTTCTTAAGATCCAATTTTATTCTGGGGTTCCTTATATTTTGGTCAACCCAACACAATACTGGGATAAATATCCCTTATATAGAACTCATCATTAAATAACAATTCATTCAGATCATATCATTCATATCTTTAATATGATAATGGTCCATTAGACCGAAAAATTTCCTTCTGAATATTCCTCCACGGGAATTTCAGTCAAGTAAGTTCTCAATTTGTCATCCCTTAACTTGATCTACTGGTCAAGTGTTAACAGTAACAGTTTGACAGCACAACCCACTAATCTCATAGTGATTTGCTGAAGTCATTATCATCATTCTAAGTATGAATATCATCACAGGGACTCGTCCCATTCATCCTCCTTGTGGTTTTGCTCAGGTTATTATATTTCAACTAAATTTCAGAAATCATCATTTTTCAATCAGAATCCAAATCAATTCATCGATTCTCAAACAGAATTAAAAATCATATCAACCACATTCGAAATCATCATCTGGATAGCATTAACACTTATAATTTCAAGTCTTAGATTTACTCGTATATACTGTCAGTAAAGAGCTGTAGTTATACTCTCGGTATATACGAGTAGTCACGGCCCTTGGAATTATAAGGTAAATACCATCATGTCTAGGCCTCAAGCAAGTCAGGGATTCTATATAATTGCGGTACTTCCATCTGAAGACCCAATTACCAAATTACGAATTTCAGTTTGAATATCAAATTGTATGAATTATATCACACAATTACAACCTTTTTGTGTTTCTTGATAATTTTTTTGACATATTTGTCGTCTTGGTTGATCTTTAATCGCTCTGATACCAACTGTGAGATCCCTGTTCCCACCGAGCAACAGATTCGGGGTACTAGCAGCGCAAGTAGCACTTCTCGCGCGGGACAGGGGTCCCACACTCGAGACCTCGTCCATGGATATCCGAACAAGAGACTAATCTGTCGGTTTTTCCAAAATCGGACTCGAAAAAAACTTCCCTTACCCGGAAAGCACGGGCGATTCCACCAGGATAACTTTTTACTCTAATGTAGTCAAGACCATAACTTTTTTCCCATCAAGGAGGCACAGCCGTTGATTCCTATCCATAGAACAATTACTATCCTGGATTTACTTTATCTATCGTAAAAACAGCATTGAGTCTCGATCCATCAGTCCAGCCTAACCCCATCGATCCCATGGGTTAGCCAACCGCCCAACCACTGTAGTGATGGGATCCAATTTGGAATTTGGTTAGGTTTTGTCCCGGGTACCAAGGAAAAGAGTTCCAAGGCCCCCTAGCCGGAAGTTCATGCAAACATAAAACTAGCCACACCACTTACACACCCAATATGAAATTGCCTTTTTCTTAGCATCACCTAACATTAAAACAATCCTTTAATGAAACCATAGTACCACTGATCGCAATCTCCAAATTATTCGGTTGATTCTTAAATTTTCCATCATTCCTTCATCAGAGTATCTATGGCATCATTGGCAACTAGAACGCTCACCACCTGTCCACTCAGGGGCCTTTTCAATAGTTCCTAGCCCATAATACTCGGCAATATAATCACTTATAAAAATCAAGATGGACTCTCGTTGAAGATCAGCAAGATCAACCAACAGATCCATATAAAGAGCCATGGACTGATCCATTGAAGACCAGCAAGGTCAATCAACCAGATCCATGCCCGGTTTCACAAAACAACTCTTACTCCTTGTTCCAATATCTTCCTCGACGCACGCGTGGGTATCCTAGGTGACCCAGAGCCCGAGCACCGTATGGTCAGCACCCTCTAGGATCCTTCGCAGGTGACCTAACGTTTCACTCATAGGCCGCTTTCTTGGTCCCTCATCCACCGTACTGGAAGCTCACCATTTTAATCAAACCTAGGCTGGTCAAGACCTTGGCCGACTTTGCTACGCGAGACGTCCTCCATTGACTCTCCGTTCAGCAGTTGCAACTTTATCAGTTAGGTCTCCACGACCTTAATCACAAGACGGTCAAAATGCTTCCCCAGCATTCTTGACATAAAACACCCATTTACAAATAACATTTACAAACAGTTTACAAATACAGTTTGTATATTAACTCTCATTTTTCCACATTATCCCTCATCAATCCACATTCCATTTATATGTGTACTCATCCCATCACATCATTTTCCATCTCATCACTTCAGATTCCTTCACATCACATATCATATATTCACATCCATACATATATCCACATCCACATCCACATTCACATCCATACATCCACATCTACATCCATGCATCTATTTTCACATCCACATCTACATGCACATTCTTGCATCCTCATCCATACATCCACATCTACATGCACATTCACATCCATACATCCACATCTATATGCGTACATTCACATCTACATGCATACATCCACATCCACATTCATACATCTACATCTACATGCATACATCCACATCTCCATGCATACATCCACATCCACATTCACATTCACATCCATACATCTACATCTACATGCATACATCCACCTCCACATTCACATCCACATCTATACATCTACATCTACATGCATACATCCACCTCCACATTCACATCCACATCTCCATGCATACATCCACATCCACATTCACATTCACATCCATACATCTACATCTACATGCGTACATCCACAGCTCCATGCATCTACATCCACATCCTCATTCACATCCATACATCCACATTCACATTCACATCTACATGCATACATCCATACATACACATCCACATTTACATCCATGCATCCACATCCACATCCTCATTCACATCCATACATCCACATCCATACATCCACATTCATGCATCCACATCTACATGCATACATCCATACATATCCATCCACATTCACATCCATATTCTCACCCTATCACAACCCATATACATCTTATCCCATAACATACACTTCTTACCTTATCCCATACACATCCTATCACTTCTTAACTCATCTTATCACATCCTAACTCATCTCATATGCATCTTATCACATCTTATCACTTCCCATATCTTTTATGCATACCTCTATGCATGAAATTCAATTATGCTAAAAGTAACACTTTTATAATAAAATATTCATCTCTTATGCATACCTCTATGCATGAAATTCAATTATGCTAAAAGTAACACTTTTATAATAAAATATTCATCTCTTATGCATACCTGTATGCATGAAATTTAATTATGCTAAAAGTAACTCTTTTATAATAAAATATTCATCTTTTATGCGTACCTCTATGCATGAAATTCAATTATGATAAAAGTAACACTTTTATATTAAAATAATAATCTTTTATGCATACCTCTATGCATGAAAATTAATTATGCATAATATAAAAATCAATTTCTCTACGATTACAATGAATATCTTTCAATTAATCTAGGATGATAATTCTTAGAATATGGTAGGAAGTCCTCTTTTTATGCTTTGAATGAAATTATTTTATGCGTAATTTTTATAAAATTTTTGCCATAGCTCCGCTGCTATGACTCTGATAAATCTCAATTTTTCTAAGGGATAAAGCTTATCATTAAGGAAATAATTAGAATGATCCCTAATTGGATCATTAATCCATAATGGATTGAATCATCAATATACATAAACTAAAAGCATAGAAAAAAGCCATTAATTTGGCCTCAAGCATAGATTAATCTTGGATTAAGGAAAAGCTTTACGAAAAACTTCATTTGGATTGAGAATGGGTCATGAGTATGACCATTTCTTGAGTGAGAGAGAGAATTTTCATAAAAACCATTTGAATTAAGCATAAATAGAAATTTATGTAATTCTTAACTATCATTAATCAATTAACTTCAATAGCATTCATCAAATTATGTAACTCTTCACTACCATTCATCAATTAACTTCAATAGCATTCAAAAACCATTCCAATTAAGCTTCTCAAGCTTGAGAGGGGTTGAGAAGAGAGAAGCATTGAGAAATTATAGAAAAGATCAAAATTCATCATTTACCTTACAATTTGCTTGATTCTTTGTTCACGGTAGAGGCCCCCAACCAATCAATTGGTTAAGTATGTTGATGGAGCCACCAATGGGGATTGAAGAAAGAGGGAAGCTCCAATTTCTTCAATTTGGGGAGAATTTTAGAGAATAGTAGAAATTAGCATTATTTCAGCATAACTTTAGTATAGTAAAATTCTTCTATATTTTTTTCAAAGGACTCATGTTCTATTTATAGGAGAGGGAAGCTCTAACCAAACCTAACTGAATTCTAGAATTTTCCAAATTCAGTTTGTTTGAATTTGGACTAGATTTGGACCTAGTTTGGTTACTTTTTGATTCGGTTTGGTTCCATTTTGATTCGGTTTAGTTCCATTTTGATTTGGTTTGGTTCAAGAGAGAGGAGAGATAAAAATATCACATTATTTTTTAGTTTAAAACTCATTCAAGCATGTGAAATATGCACCTCCTTTAAAGAACTCCCCTTCCTTACATATGTGTCAAAATGGAATCATTATACGCAAAATATCTCATATTTTTAATATTGCTCATAGTTTTTTACTAATAAACCTTATACATTTTCAACTCTTCATCTTGTGTGAGCATTTACTCATTTTTGGGTACCCAAAATATCTCATATTTTTAATATTGCTCATAGTTTTTTACTAATAAACCTTGTACATTTTCAACTCTTCATCTTATGTGAGCATTTACTCCTTTTTGGATACCCAAAATATCTCATATTTTTAATATTGCTCATAGTTTTTTTACTAATAAACCTTGTACATTTTCAACTCTTCATCTTATGTGAGCATTTACTCATTTTTGGATACCCAAAATATCTCATATTTTAAATATTGCTCATAGTTTTTTACTAATAAACCTTGTACATTTTCAACTCTTCATCTTATATGAGCATTAACTCATTTTTGGGTATCTTCTTTACAAATTGGATTTATCTCCTCCCTACACATGGATTGATGCTATTGGCCAATGGAACCTTAATTGGACCATAATCCAAAAATTTTTGAAAATCTAGATCCTTAGGCTAAGGTCCTTTATAGCCGTTTCCAATTAATTCCAATTGCACATTGGAAAAATCTTTTTGAATTTCTATTTCAGGGGAACTTATTTTAATAAGATGAGATAATTTTCTATCCAAAAATATTAAAAATCTGAGTATTCTCTCTCTAGAATATTTTCTCTCTCTAGGTTAAAACAGTTAGAAACAAGGTCTTTTATATTTTTGAAGAGGGATTGATTACAGGGGAAGATGCTGGACATTTTGAGAGGCTGGGGAGGAATCTTACATTCTCTCCCACTTGAAAAACGCGAGATGCCCTCATCTCGCAAACTGAGGGTAATTTCGCAAGATGCACAATTATGAGACTGAGAGAAAATTTAATTAAAATTAACCACCAAGAAAGTCTCAAAGAGAGCAAGACTCAAGACAAGAGCAAAGACTTCAACTTTATTCATTCTTGGAACATATACAGCAAGATAGAAGAACTTTTTACAATTTCATAAGCCCGTCCATCATATGGTCACAAAAACAGCACTCACAAGCTGCACACGTATAAGGTAACTCATCTATGGGAATAATTCGGTTGGATATTGCAGCACCTACCTCAGTGGTATGAGGTGATCTAATAAAAAGACCTGTAAGAGGCAAGCCGAAAACGGGATAAAGGCATATCTTCTGGTGAGGAAGAAAGCACGCTAGTAAGAAGACCCGCTCAGAAAATCCACCATGCCTTGATCTCATCACGCAGTAGTATCGGGACCCAAACCCAAAGCTTCAATAACCATGGCCAAGCGGACATTGTTACGAAAGTGCTGCTGCCCCCATGGTGTTACCCTAGTTATATCTCGACAGGTCCGCCATTTGGTCTGAGCTATAGAAGTTTCCAAGTGAGGGAAAAGTGCGCGCTCATACAACTCTATAAAATCCTTCTTCACAGAACCGCTTGCGTCTAGAAGGTGAGAAATCATCATGGATAAAACCAGTTCTTGCTGCCAAGCCATGAAGGAGATTAAGAAAGGAAGGAGATCGATGGAAGTAAGATTAGTGTGAGCGACAAGGTTATGACTTATATAAAGGAAGGAGCTAGCGTAACCTAGAAGCCAACGGTATCTTGCCACTCAAGTTTTACCGTCTTTCCATGATTTGGGTTTGGCACATATTTCTATAGAAGGCTTACATGAAATACATTATGAACTTTGAGATGAGGAGGTAAAAGAAGCTCGTAAGCTGTCACTTACTTTCTTTGAATTTAGATAAGGCTCACAATATCTGGGGGATAACTTCTTATACTCCCCAAGAGATAAAGAACTTCTTTTGGGCCGTACTCGAATGAAGACCAAAACCTTGGTATCCAAAACATCGATTTTCACTTCTGAACTCATTATTCTGAATCCTTAAAACAGGCGTGACTCTTGAGAAGTATTCTAGGAAAAGGGTCTTCCTTTTTTAAACAGAATCTTTCTTTTATTTTAGAGAGGGAATAATTATAAGATCAAAAAGGGAGATTCTTACTCCTGTATACCTCGAAGGCTGGGGAGGAATCACATTCTACCCCACTTAAAAAAGTGCGAGATGTCCTCATCTCGCAAGGTAGAGGACAACTCTTTTTCTCAAGATCCAATTTTATTTTGGGGTTCCTTATATTCTAGTCAACCCAATAGAATACTGGGATAAATATCCCTTATATAGAACTCATTATTAAATAACAATTCATTCAGATCATATCATTCATATGTTTAATATGATAATGGTCCACTAGACCGAAAAATTTCGTTCTGAACATTCCTCCATGGGAATTTCAGTCAAGTAAGTTCTCAATTTGTCATCCCTTAACTTGATCTACTGGTCAAGTGTTAACAGTAACAGTTTGACAGCACAACCCACTAATCTCATAGTGATTTGCATAAATCATTATCATCATTCTAGTTATGAATATCATCACAGGGACTCGTCCCATTCATCCTCCTTGTGGTTTCGCTCACGTTATTATATTTCAACTAAATTTCAGAAATCATCATTTTTCAATCCATCCACCTCCACATTCACATCCACATCTATACATCTACATCTACATGCATACATCCACCTCCACATTCACATCCACATCTATACATCTTTATCTACATGCATACATCCACATCTCCATGCATACATCCACATCCACATTCACATTCACATCCATACATCTACATCTACATGCATACATCCACATCTCCATGCATCTACATCCACATCCTCATTCACATCCATACATCCACATTCACATTCACATCTACATGCATACATCCATACATACACATCCACATTTACATCCATGCATCCAAATCCACATCCTCATTCACATCCATACATCCACATTCATGCATCCACATCTACATGCATACATCCATACATATCCATCCACATTCACATCCATATTCTCACCCTATCACAACCCATATACATCTTATCCCATAACATACACTTCTTACCTTATCCCATACACATCCTATCACTTCTTAACTCATCTTATCACATCCTAACTCATCTCATATGCATCTTATCACATCTTATCACTTCCCATATCTTTTATGCATACCTCTATGCATGAAATTCAATTATGCTAAAAGTAACACTTTTATAATAAAATATTCATCTCTTATGCATACCTCTATGCATGAAGTTCAATTATGCTAAAAGTAACACTTTTATAATAAAATATTCATCTCTTATGCATACCTGTATGCATGAAATTCAATTATGCTAAAAGTAACTCTTTTATAATAAAATATTCATCTTTTATGCATACCTCTATGCATGAAATTCAATTATGATAAAAGTAACACTTTTATATTCAAATAATAATCTTTTATGCATACCTCTATGCATGAAAATTAATTATGCATAATATAAAAATCAATTTCTCTAGGATTACAATGAATATCTTTCAATTAATCTAGGATGATAATTCTTAGAATATGGTAGGAAGTCCTCTTTTTATGCTTTGAATGAAATTATTTTATGCGTAATTTTTATAAAATTTTTGCCATAGCTCCGCTGCTATGACTCTGATAAATCTCAATTTTTCTAAGGGATAAAGCTTATCATTAAGGAAATAATTAGAATGATCCCTAATTGGATCATTAATCCATAATGGATTGAATCATCAATATACATAAACTAAAAGCATAGAAAAAAGCCATTAATTTGGCCTCAAGCATAGATTAATCTTGGATTAAGGAAAAGCTTTACGAAAAACTTCATTTGGATTGAGAATGGGTCATGAGTATGACCATTTCTTGAGTGAGAGAGAGAATTTACATAAAAACCATTTGAATTAAGCATAAATAGAAATTTATGTAATTCTTAACTATTATTAATCAATTAACTTCAATAGCATTCATTAAATTATGTAACTCTTCACTACCATTCATCAATTAACTTCAATAGCATTCAAAAACCATTCCAATTAAGCTTCTCAACCTTGAGAGGGGTTGAGAAGAGAGAAGCATTGAGAAATTATAGAAAAGATCAAAATTCATCATTTACCTTACAATTTGCTTGATTCTTTGTTCACGGTAGAGCCCCCCAACCAATCAATTGGTTAAGTTTGTTGATGGAGCCACCAATGGGGATTGAAGAAAGAGGGAAGCTCCAATTTCTTCAATTTGGGGAGAATTTTAGAGAATAGTAGAAATTAGCATTATTTCAGCATTATTTCAGCATAACTCTAGTATAG
This sequence comes from Cibotium barometz, assembly GCF_041138505.1. Taxonomy (NCBI): domain Eukaryota; kingdom Viridiplantae; phylum Streptophyta; class Polypodiopsida; order Cyatheales; family Cibotiaceae; genus Cibotium; species Cibotium barometz. The sequence goes on along the minus strand of NC_141078.1, from coordinate 38,349,308 downwards.
TAAAATTCTTCTGTATTTTTTTCAAAGGAATCATGTTCTATTTATAGGAGAGGGAAGCTCTAACCAAAGCTAACTGAATTCTAGAATTTTCCAAATTTAGTTTGGTTGAATTTGGACTAGATTTGGACCTAGTTTGGTTACTTTTTGATTCGGTTTGGTTCCATTTTGATTTGGTTTGGTTCAAGAGAGAGGAGAGATAAAAATATCACATTATTTTTTATTTTAAAACTCATTCAAGCATGTGAAATATGCACCTCCTTTAAAGAACTCCCCTTCCTTACATATGTGTCAAAATGGAATCATTATACCCAAAATATCTCATATTTTTAATATTCCTCATAGTCTTTTACTAATAAACCTTGTACATTTTCAACTCTTCATCTTGTGTGAGCATTTACTCATTTTTGGGTACCCAAAATATCTCATATTTTTAATATTGCTCATAGTTTTTTACTAATAAACCTTATACATTTTCAACTCTTCATCTTATGTGAGCATTTACTCCTTTTTGGATACCCAAAATATCTCATATTTTTAATATTGCTCATAGTTTTTTTACTAATAAACCTTGTACATTTTTAACTCTTCATCTTATGTGAGCATTTACTCATTTTTGGATACCCAAAATATCTCATATTTTTAATATTGCTCATAGTTTTTTACTAATAAACCTTGTACATTTTCAACTCTTCATCTTATGTGAGCATTTACTCATTTTTTGGGTATCTTCTTTTACAAATTGGATTTATCTCCTCCCTACACATGGATTGATGCTATTGGCCCATAGGAACCTTAATTGGACCATCATCCAAAAATTTCTGAAAATCTAGACCCTTAGGCTAAGGTCCTTTATACCCATTTTCAATTAATTCCAATTGCACATTGGAAAAATCTTTTTGAATTTCTGTTTCAGGGGAACTTATTTTAATAAGATGAGATAATTTTCTATCCAAAAATATTAAAAATCTGAGTATTCTCTCTCTAGAATATTTTCTCTCTCTAGGTTAAAACAGTTAGAAACAAGGTCTTTTATATTTTTGAAGAGGGATTGATTACAGGGGAAGATGCTGGACATTTTGAGAGGCTGGGGAGGAATCTTACATTCTCTCCCACTTGAAAAACGCGAGATGCCCTCATCTCGCAAACTAAGGGTAATTTCGCAAGATGCACAATTATGAGACTGAGAGAAAATTTAATTAAAATTAACCACCAAGAAAGTCTCAAAGAGAGCAAGACTCAAGACAAGAGCAAAGACTTCAACTTTATTCATTCTTGGAACATATACAGCAAGATAGAAGAACTTTTTACAATTCCATAAGCCTGTCCATCATATGGTCACAAAAACAGCACTCACAAGCTGCACACGTATAAGGTAACTCATCTATGGGAATAATTCGGCTGGATATTGCAGCACCTACCTCAGTGGTATGAGATGATCTAATAAAAGGACCTCTAAGAGGCAAGCCGAAAACGGGATAAAGGCATATCTTCTGGTGAGGAAGAAAGCACGCTAGTAAGAAGACCCGCTCAGAAAATCCACCATGCCTTGATCTCATCACGCAGTAGTATCGGGGACCCAAACCCAAAGCTTCAATAACCATGGCCAAGCGTGCTGCCGGCCCCATGGTGTTACCCTAGTTATATCTCGACAGGTCTGCCATTTGGTCTGAGCTACAGAAGTTTCCAAGTGAGGGAAAAGTGCGCGCTCATATAACTCTATAAAATCCTTCTTCACAGACTCGCTTGCGTCTTGAAGGTGAGAAATCATCATGGATAAAACGAGTTCTTGCTCCCAAGCCATGAAGGAGATTAAGAAAGGAAGGAGATCGATGGAAGTAAGATTATTGTGAGCGACAAGTAAAAGTTATGACTTATATAAAGGAAGGAGCTAGCGTAACCTAGAAGCCAACGGTATCTTGCCACTCAAGTTTTACCGTCTTTCCATGATTTGGGTTTGGCACATATTTCTATAGAAGGCTTACATGAAATACATTATGAACTTTGAGATGAGGAGGTAAAAGAAGCTCGTAAGCTGTCACTTACTTTCTTTGAATTCAGATAAGGCTCACAATATCTGGGGGATAACTTCTTATACTCCCCAAGAGATAAAGAACTTCTTTTGGGCCGTACTCGAATGAAGACCAAAACCTTGGTATCCAAAACATCGATTTTCACTTCCGAAGTCATTGTTCTGAATACTTAAAACAGGCGTGACTCCTGAGAAGTATTCTAGGGAAAGGGTCTTCCTTTTTTAAACAGAATCTTTCTTTTATTTTAGAGAGGGAATAATTATAAGATCAAAAAGGGAGATTCTTACTCCTGTATACCTCGAAGGCTACCCCACTTAAAAAAGTGCGAGATGTCCTCATCTCGCAAGGTAGAGGACAACTCTTTTTCTTAAGATCCAATTTTATTCTGGGGTTCCTTATATTCTGGTCAACCCAACAGAATACTAGGATAAATATCCCTTATATAGAACTCATCATTAAATAACAATTCATTCAGATCATATCATTCATATCTTTAATATGATAATGGTCCATTAGACCGAAAAATTTCCTTCCACGGGAATTTCAGTCAAGTAAGTTCTCAATTTGTCATCCCTTAACTTGATCTACTGGTCAAGTGTTAACAGTAACAGTTTGACAGCACAACCCACTAATCTCATAGTGATTTGCTGAAATCATTATCATCATTCTAGTTATGAATATCATCACAGGGACTCGTCCCATTCATCCTCATTTTGTGGTTTCGCTCAGGTTATTATATTTCAACTAAATTTCAGAAATCATCATTTTTCAATCAGAATCCAAATCAATTCATCGATTCTCAAACAGAATTAAAAATCATATCAACCACATTCGAAATCATCATCTGGATAGCATTAACACTTATAATTTCAAGTCTTACATTTACTCGTATATACTGTCAGTAAAGAGCTGCAGTTATACTCTCGGTATATACGGGTAGTCACGGCCCTTAGAATTATAAGGTAAATACCATCATGTGTAGGTCTCAAGCAAGTCAGGGATTCTATATAATTGCGGTACTTCCATCTGAAGACCCAATTACCAAATTACAAATTTCAGTTTGAATATCAAATTGTATGAATTATATCACACAATTACAACCTTTTTGTGTTTCTTGATAATTTTTTTGACATATTTGTCGTCTCGGTTGATCTTTAATCGCTCTGATACCAACTGTGAGATCCCTGTTCCCACCGAGCAACAGATTCGGGGTACTAGCAGGCGGAAGTAGAACTTCTCACGCGGGATAGGGGTCCCACACTCGGGACCTCGTCCATGTATATCCGAACAAGAGACTAATCCGTCGGTTTTTCCAAAACCGGACTCGAAAAAAAATTCCCTTACCCCGGAAAGCACGGACGATTCCACCAGGATAACTTTTTACTCTAACGTAGTCAAGACCATTACTAATCAAGCTGATCCGATTGTACCTATAAAGATACTCGGTCAGATCAAGGAAGAAACTTGCACTTGGATCATTGGGATCAACGTTTTTTTTCCCATCAAGGAGGCACAGCCGTTGATTCCTATCCATAGAACAATTACTATCCGGGATTTACTTTATCTATCGTAAAAACAGAATTGAGTCTCGATTTACGGATCCATCAGTCCAGCCTAACCCCACCCGATCCCATGGGTTAGCCAACCGCCCAACCACTGTAGTGATGGGATCCAATTTGGAATTTGGTTAGGTTTTGTCCCGGGTACCAAGGAAAAGAGTTCCAAGGCCCCCTAGCCGAAAGTTCATGCAAACATAAAACTAGCCACACCACTTACACACCCAATATGAAATTACCTTTTTCTTAGCATCGGCTAACTTTAAAACAATCCTTTAATGAAACCATAGTACCACTGATTGCAATCTCCAAAGTATTCGGTTGATTCTTAAATTTTCCATCATTCCTTCATCAGAGTGTCTATGGCATCATTGGCAACTAGAACGCTTACCACCTGTCCACTCAGGGGCCTTTTCAATAGTTCCTAGCCCAAAATACTCGGCAATATAATCACTTATAAAAATCAAGATGGACTCTTGTTGAAGATCAACAAGATCAACCAACAGATCCATATAAAGAGCCATGGACTATCCATTGAAGACCAGCAAGGTCAATCAACCAGATCCATGCCCGGTTTCACAAAACAACTCTTACTCCTTGTTCCAATATCTTCCTCGACGCACGCGTGGGTATCCTAGGCGAGCCCGAGCACCGTATGGTCAGCACCCTCTAGGATCCTTCACAGGTGACCTAGCGCTTCACTCATAGGCCGCTTCCTTGGTCCCTCATCCACCGTACACCGGAAGCTCACCATTTTAATCGAACCGAGGCTGGTCAAGACCTTGGCCGACTTTGCTACGCGAGACGTCCTCCATTGACTCTCCGTTCAGCAGTTGCAACTTTATCAGTTAGGTCTCCACGACCTTAATCACAAGATGGTCAAAATGCTTCCCCAGCATTCTTGACATAAAACAGCCATTTACAAACAACATTCAAATACAGTTTGTATATTAACTCTCATTTTTCCACATTATCCCTCATCAATACACATTACTTATTCCACATTCCATTTATATGTGTACTCATCCCATCACATCATTTTCCATCTCATCACTTCAGATTCCTTCACATCACATATCATATATTCACATCCATACATATATCCACATCCACATTCACATCCATACATCCACATCTACATCCACATCTACATCCATGCATCTATTTTCACATCCACATCTATATGCACATTCTTGCATCCTCATCCATACATCCACATCTACATGCACATTCACATCCATACATCCACATCTATATGCGTACATTCACATCTACATGCATACATCCACATCCACATTCATACATCTACATCTACATGCATACATCCACATCTCCATGCATACATGCACATCCACATTCACATTCACATCCATACATCTACATCTACATGCATACATCCACCTCCACATTCACATCCACATCTATACATCTACATCTACATGCATACATCCACCTCCACATTCACATCCACATCTATACATCTACATCTACATGCATACATCCACATCTCCATGCATACATCCACATCCACATTCACATTCACATCCATACATCTACATCTACATGCATACATCCACATCTCCATGCATCTACATCCACATCCTCATTCACATCCATACATCCACATTCACATTCACATCTACATGCATACATCCATACATACACCCATACATCCACATTCATGCATCCACATCTACATGCATACATCCATACATATCCATCCACATTCAAATCCATATTCCCACCCTATCACAACCCATATACATCTTATCCCATCACATACACTTCTTACCTTATCCGATACACATCCTATCACTTCTTAACTCATCTTATCACATCCTAACTCATCTCATATGCACCTTATCACATCTTATCACTTTCCATATCTTTTATGCATACCTCTATGCATGAAATTCAATTATGCTAAAAGTAACACTTTTATAATAAAATATTCATCTCTTATGCATACCTCTATGCATGAAATTCAATTATGCTAAAAGTAACACTTTTATAATAAAATATTCATCTCTTATGCATACCTCTATGCATGAAATTCAATTCTGCTAAAAGTAACACTTTTATAATAAAATATTCATCTCTTATGCATACCTCTATGCATAAAAATCAATTATGCTAAAAGTAACTCTTTTATAATAAAATATTCATCTTTTATGCATACCTCTATGCATGAAATTCAATTATGATAAAAGTAACACTTTTATATTAAAATAATAATCTTTTATGCATACCTCTATGCATGAAAATCAATTATGCATAATATAAAAATCAATTTCTTAACTATCATTAATCAATTAACTTCAATAGCATTCATCAAATTATGTTACTCTTTACTACCATTCATCAATTAACTTCAATAGCATTCAAAAACCATTCCAATTAAGCTTCTCAAGCTTGAGAGGGGTTGAGAAGAGAGAAGCATTGAGAAATTATAGAAAAGATCAAAATTCATCATTTACCTTACAATTTGCTTGATTCTTTGTTCACGGTAGAGCCCCCCAACCAATCAATTGGTTAAGTATGTTGATGGAGCCACCAATGGGGATTGAGAGAAAGAGGGAAGCTCCAATTTCTTCAATTTGGGGAGAATTTTAGAGAATAGTAGAAATTAGCATTATTTCGGCATAACTCTAGTATAGTAAAATTCTTCTATATTTTTTTCAAAGGACTCATGTTCTATTTATAGGAGAGGGAAGCTCTAACCAAAGCTAACTGAATTCTAGAATTTTTCAAATTCAGTTTGGTTGAATTTGGACTAGATTTGGACCTAGTTTGGTTACTTTTTGATTCGATTTGGTTCCATTTTGATTTGGTTTGGTTCAAGAGAGAGGAGAGATAAAAATATCACATTATTTTTTAGTTTAAAACTCATTCAAGCATGTGAAATATGCACCTCCTTTAAAGAACTCCCCTTCCTTACATATGTGTCAAAATGGAATCATTATACCCAAAATATCTCATATTTTTAATATTGCTCATAGTTTTTTACTAATAAACCTTGTACATTTTCAACTCTTCATCTTGTGTGAGCATTTACTCATTTTTGGGTACCCAAAATATCTCATATTTTTAATATTGCTCATAGTTTTTTACTAATAAACCTTGTACATTTTCAACTCTTCATCTTATGTGAGCATTTACTCCTTTTTGGATACCCAAAATATCTCATATTTTTAATATTGCTCATAGTTTTTTTACTAATAAACCTTGTACATTTTCAACTCTTCATCTTATGTGAGCATTTACTCATTTTTGGATACCCAAAATATCTCATATTTTTAATATTGCTCATAGTTTTTTACTAATAAACCTTGTACATTTTCAACTCTTCATCTTATGTGAGCATTTACTCATTTTTTGGGTATCTTCTTTTACAAATTGGATTTATCTCCTCCCTACACATGGATTGATGCTATTGGCCCATAGGAACCTTAATTGGACCATCATCCAAAAATTTCTGAAAATCTAGACCCTTAGGCTAAGGTCCTTTATACCCATTTTCAATTAATTCCAATTGCACATTGGAAAAATCTTTTTGAATTTCTGTTTCAGGGGAACTTATTTTAATAAGATGAGATAATTTTCTATCCAAAAATATTAAAAATCTGAATATTCTCTCTCTAGAATATTTTCTCTCTCTAGGTTAAAACAGTTAGAAACAAGGTCTTTTATATTTTTGAAGAGGGATTGATTACAGGGGAAGATGCTGGACATTTTGAGAGGCTGGGGAGGAATCTTACATTCTCTCCCACTTGAAAAACGCGAGATGCCCTCATCTCGCAAACTGAGGGTAATTTCGCAAGATGCACAATTATGAGACTGAGAGAAAATTTAATTAAAATTAACCACCAAGAAAGTCTCAAAGAGAGCAAGACTCAAGACAAGAGCAAAGATTTCAACTTTATTCATTCTTGGAACATATACAGCAAGATAGAAGAACTTTTTACAATTCCATAAGCCCGTCTATCATATGGTCACAAAAACAACACTCACAAGCTGCACACGTATAAGGTAACTCATCTATGGGAATAATTCGGCTGGATATTGCAGCACCTACCTCAGTGGTATGAGGTGATCTAATAAAAGGACCTCTAAGAGGCAAGCCGAAAATGGGATAAAGGCATATCTTCTGGTGAGGAAGAAAGCACGCTAGTAAGAAGACCCGCTCAGAAAATCCACCATGCCTTGATCTCATCACGCAGTAGTATCGGGGACCCAAACCCAAAGCTTCAATAACCATGGCCAAGCGGACATTGTTACGAAAGTGCTGCTGCCCCCATGGTGTTACCCTAGTTATATCTCGACAGGTTCGCCATTTGGTCTGAGCTACAGAAGTTTCCAAGTGAGGGAAAAGTGCGCGCTCATACAACTCTATAAAATCCTTCTTCACAGACTCGCTTGCGTCTTGAAGGTGAGAAATCATCATGGATAAAACCAGTTCTTGCTGCCAAGCCATGAAGGAGATTAAGAAAGGAAGGAGATCGATGGAAGTAAGATTACTGTGAGCGACAAGTAAAAGTTATGACTTATATAAAGGAAGGAGCTAGCGTAACCTAGAAGCCAACGGTATCTTGCCACTCAAGTTTTACCGTCTTTCCATGATTTGGGTTTGGCACATATTTCTATAGAAGGCTTACATGAAATACATTATGAACTTTGAGATGAGGAGGTAAAAGAAGCTCGTAAGCTGTCACTTACTTTCTTTGAATTTAGATAAGGCTCACAATATCTGGGGGATAACTTCTTATACTCCCCAAGAGATAAAGAACTTCTTTTGGGCCGTACTCGAATGAAGACCAAAACCTTGGTATCTAAAACATCGATTTTCACTTCTGAACTCATTGTTCTGAACCCTTAAAACAGGCGTGACTCCTGAGAAGTATTCTAGGGAAAGGGTCTTCCTTTTTTAAACAGAATCTTTCTTTTATTTTAGAGAGGGAATAATTATAAGATCAAAAAGGGAGATTCTTACTCCTGTGTATACCTCAAAGACTGGGGAGGAATCTTACATTCTACCCCACTTAAAAAAGTGCGAGATGTCCTCATCTCGCAAGGTAGAGGACAACTCTTTTTCTTAAGATCCAATTTTATTCTGGGGTTCCTTATATTCTGGCCAACCCAACAGAATACTGGGATAAATATCCCTTATATAGAACTCATCATTAAATAACAATTCATTCAGATCATATCATTCATCTCTTTAACATGATAATGGTCCATTAGACCGAAAAATTTCCTTCTGAACATTCCTCCACGGGAATTTCAGTCAAGTAAGTTCTCAATTTGTCATCCCTTAACTTGATCTACTTGTCAAGTGTTAACAGTAACAGTTTGACAGCACAACCCACTAATCTCATAGTGATTTGCTGAAATCATTATCATCATTCTAGTTATGAATAATCACAGGGACTCGTGCCATTCATCGTCATTGTGGTTTCGCTCAGGTTATTATATTTCAACTAAATTTCAGAAATCATCATTTTTTAGAAATCAGAATCCAAATCAATTCATCGTAAACAGAATTAAAAATCATATCAACCACATTCGAAATCATCATCTAGATAGCATCTAGATAGCATTAACACTTATAATTTCAAGTCTTAGATTAACTTATATACTATCAGTAAAGAGCTGCAGTTTTACTCTTGGTATATACGGGTAGTCACGGCCCTTGGAATTATAAGGTAAATACCATCATGTCTAGGCCTCAAGCAAGTCAGGGATTCTATATAATTGCGGTACTTCCATCTGAAGACCCAATTACCAAATTATGAATTTCAGTTTGAATATCAAATTGTATGAATTATATCACACAATTACAACCTTTTTGTGTTTCTTGATAATTTTTTTGACATATTTGTTGTCTCGGTTGATCTTTAATTGCTCTGATACCAACTGTGAGATCCCTGTTCCCACCGAGCAACAGATTCGGGGTACTAGCAGCGGAAGTAGCACTTCTCGCGTGGGACACGGATCCCACACTCAGGACCTCATCCATGGATATCCGAACAAAAGACTAATCCGTCGGTTTTTCCAAAACCGGACTCGGAAAAAACTTCCCTTACCCGGAAAGCACGGGCGATTCCACCAGGATAACTTTTTACTCTAACGTAGTCAAGACCATTACTAATCAAGCTGATCCGATTGTACCTATAAAGATACTTGGTCAGATCAAGGAAGAAACTTGCACTTGGATCATTGGGATCAATGCTTTTTTTCCCATCAAGGAGGCACAGCCGTTGATTCTTATCCATAGAACAATTACTATCCGGGATTTACTTTATCTATCGTAAGAACAGAATTGAGTCTCGATTTACGGATCCATCAGTCCAGCCTCCGATCCCATGGGTTAGCCAACCGCCCAACCACTATAGTGATGGGATCCAATTTGGAATTTGGTTAGGTTTTGTCCCGGGTACCAAGGAAAAGAGTTCCAAGGCCCCCTAGCCGGAAGTTCATGCAACCACTTACACACCCAATATGAAATTGCCTTTTTCTTAGCATCAGCTAACTTTAAAACAATCCTTTAATGAAACCATAGTACCACTGATCACAATCTCTAAATTATCCGGTTGATTCTTAAATTTCCCATCATTCCTTTATCAGAGTATCTATGGCATCATTGGCAACTAGAACGCTCACCACCTGTCCACTCAGGGGCCTTTTTAATAGTTCCTAGCCCATAATACTCGGCAATATAATCACTTATAAAAATCAAGATGGACTCTCGTTGAAGATCAACAAGATCAACCAACAGATCCATATAAAGAGCCATGGACTCATCCATTGAAGACCAGCAAGGTCAATCAACCAGATCCATGCCCGGTTTCACAAAACAACTCTTACTCCTTGTTCCAATATCTTCCTCGACGCACGCGTGGGTATCCTAGGCGACCCAGAGCCCGAGCACCGTATGGTCAGCACCCTCTAGGATCCTTCGCGCAGGTGACCTAGCGCTTCACTCATAGGCCGCTTCCTTGGTCCCTCATCCACCGTACCGGAAGCTCACCATTTTAATTGAACCGAGGCTAGTCAAGACCTCGGCCGACTTTGCTACGTGAGATGCCCTCCATTGAATCTCCGTTCAGCAGTTGCAACTTTATCAGTTAGGTCTCCACGACCTTAATCACAAGACGGTCAAAATGCTTCCCCAGCATTCTTGACATAAAATAGCCATTTACAAACAACATTTACAAACAGTTTACAAATACACTTGTCCACTAGATTTGCCTTTGCATGCCTTGTTCGAGGTGTCTCATCAGTCTGCATTTCGGCATTTCGTTAACTCTCATTTTTCCACATTATCCCTCATCAATCCACATCCACATTCCATTTATATGTGTACTTATCCCATCACATCATTTTCCATCTCATCACTTCAGATTCCTTCACATCACATCTCATATACTCACATCCATACATATATCCACATCCACATCCACATTCACATCCATACATCCACATCTACATCCATGCATCTATTTTCACATCCACATCTACATGCACATTCATGCATCCTCATCCATACATCCACATCTACATGCACATTCACATCCATACATCCACATCTATATGCGTATATTCACATCTACATGCATACATCCACATCTACATGCATACATCCACATCCACATTCATACATCTACATCTACATGCATACATCCACATCTCCATGCATACATCCACATCCACATTCACATCCACATTCACATTCACATCCATACATCTACATCTACATGCATACATCTGTTGAGAGATATAATCGTGGTGTTGTGTGTATGTGGGAAAGCACCCTAGAGGTGCAAGATATTGTGGTGAGATAGAAATGCCACATGTAATATTGCATGGTGTGTGAGTGTTGACCAAAAGAGTGGAAAAGGAGTTGCCACATGGATGATGATGTGTAAAGTGGGATAAGGCTAGAGAGCCTATATCATTGTATGGTTCATTGTGATATGCAATACAAGAGAATAGTGTTGAGTGTGCAATCTCTCTCTCTCTAGTTATGGAGTTTTTAGTGTGGTTTAATCCACCTTAATTCTTATGCTTAATCTATGTCCTTCACCATGATCAATCCCATTTCTAGAAGGATGGAAGCAAACTGTTGTGGAAGCCATTGAAGGCTTGCTTTGTTGTCATGCACCTAGTGGTTTCTCAAATGGGAGAAACTTGCAGAAAAGCACCCTTGAAGATTTGCATGTAGAGGACAAGCATGCATGTGAGAGTTTATATTGGAACTCATGAAAAGCCATGTTGATGGCTATGGGAGAAACCTCAATGAGAGAGGTTTAGAAGAGGCAAAGAGACCGAAACAAGTAAAGGCATTGAAGTAGAAATCTAAAGCGCAAAGAGGCAGCAACTCCTAAAGCGCACAAGAAAGGATGCACAGAATGGTAAAAAAAAAAAGCATCTGGAACAGCCATTGCTAGCCAGGCAAGCAGCAAATGGGATGCTTGGAGAGAACCAGCAGAGAGAAAACAAAGCCCAGAGAACACGAGCCATCGTTGCAAGCAAAGGGAATCAATAAACAACAGCTTTCAATGATTAGAATCAATAGTTGCACAGGCCTTTGAGTCGTCTTCTCCACCACCAAAGCCCCAGGCTACACAGTACGAACAGTTGCAAAGGATTATATTGGTCACTGCCAAAGCCATGACCACCATCCTCAGCACACGACACTCCTGTGAATCTTGAATCAGCAGAGACAGTAAAAAACATTGCAACGAGTAGCAGGCAAGGTGAACACACTCACGCTGCCGAGCGCAGAAGGTGATGCACATGAAGAAATAGGCAAAGTGGCTAGAGAGCAGGCCACAGTCGTCGCAGGCCACAGTCGACTGCAAAGAAGCAGTAGCACAACAGCATGGCGAAAAGCAAGACATAGAATCTCATCAGCAAGAGCTTGAAGCGCAACAAGACACAGCAGCGCAGTATGGAGAAGTTGAGCGCAACAGAGGCGCTAACTCGCACAGAGAACCGGTACCCGCCATAGCTACTGTGGAGAATCGAGAGGAAGGAGAAGAAGACTTTTTTGTCAGGGATTCTGAGGGGACTGAAAAAGGCTCGGCGCACAGCAACGGTTAGCCCCTGCTCTGCTGCAGCGTGCAGACCATTAAAAAAAAGGCTTTATTTAAAAATTAAAAAAATATATATCTAAGGTCCTTTAACCCTTAGAATTAAGGGTTGACTCACACACACAATCTAATGTGTTGTTCACATGCTTGTTGGCCAAGTGCCCGTCCACGCACACAAAGTTTGATAAGCTTTTGTTAACATGCATGAGAAATATAGTGAAAATATGCATTGTGATATTTGTGATTTTTTCTTGAAGACTCAATTCCCACACAGAGTTTGTAATTGCCCCAAAATTACAAAAAGAGAGCCGTAAAGATTTTTTTCATGATGGGCTCGGCCTTGCCAAAAAAGGTATTGTATTTGTAATCATCCATGGTATGAGGGCCGTCCTGCCCGAGCTCACCGAGAAGCTCGAAATGGTTGTTGCGTGATGTGTGCATGAGCGATGCACGTGTGAGATGCATGCGCATGGGTTGGATCCCACCCGAACTTCCATGTTCAAATCGGACTCAGTGGTTCCGCTATGAGCGATAAGTCGGCTCAAAATGGACTAGGTGTCTAAGATGGTAGACACGAGCACACATGTTTGGTTGATGGACACTCCAATGTATCATTGAGGGGGAGTGTTGAGAGATAGCGATTGCGTTTGTGCAATGCTACATTGTATGGATGATGGGATGATGGGTGAGTTGTGGAACACCTCGATTAAGAGGGGGTGTTGAGAGATATAATCGTGGTGTTGTGTGTATGTGGGAAAGCACCCTAGAGGTGCAAGATATTGTGGTGAGATAGGAATGCCACATGTAAGCATGGTGTGTGAGTGTTGACCAAAAGAGTGAAAAAGGAGTTGCCACATGGATGATGATGTGTAAAGTGGGATAAGGCTAGAGAGCCTATATCATTGTATGGTTCATTGTGATATGCAATACAAGAGAATAGTGTTGAGTGTGCAATCTCTCTCTAGTTATGGAGTTTTTAGTGTGGTTTAATCTCTCTCTCTCTAGTTATGGAGTTTTTAGTGTGGTTTAATCCACCTTAATTCTTATGCTTAATCTATGTCCTTCACCATGATCAATCCCATTTCTAAAATCTTAACAACATCCACCTCCACATTCACATCCACATTTATACATCTACATCTACATGCATACATCCACCTCCACATTCACATCCACATCTATACATCTACATCTACATGCATACATCCATATCTCCATGCATACATCCACATCCACATTCACATTCACATCCATACATCTACATCTACATGCATACATCCACATCTCCATGCATCTACATCCACATCCTCATTCACATCCATACATCCACATTCACATTCACATCTACATGCATACATCCATACATACACATCCACATTTACATCCATGCATCCACATCCACATCCTCATTCACATCCATACATCCACATTCACATCCTCATTCACATCCATACATCCACATTCATGCATCCACATCTACATGCATACATCCATACATACCCATCCATATTCACATCTATATTCTCACCCTAACACAACCCATATACATCTTATCCCATCACATACACTTCTTACCTTATCCCATACACATCCTATCACTTCTTAACTCATCTTATCACATCCTAACTCATCTCATATGCATCTTATCACATCTTATCACTTCCCATATCTTTTATGCATACCTTTATGCATGAAATTCAATTATGCTAAAAGTAACACTTTTATAATAAAATATTCATCTCTTATGCATACCTCTATTCATGAAATTCAATTATGCTAAAAGTAACACTTTTATAATAAAATATTCATCTCTTATGCATACCTCTATGCATGAAATTCAATTATGCTAAAAGTAACTCTTTTATAATAAAATATTCATCTTTTATGCATACCTCTATGCATGAAATTCCATTATGATAAAAGTAACACTTTTATATTAAAATAATAATCTTTTATGCATACTTCTATGCATGAAATCTAATTATGATAAAAGTAACACTTTTATGTTAAAATAATATTCTTTTATGCATACCTCTATGCATGAAAATTAATTATGCATAATATAAAAATCAATTTCTCTAGGATTACAATGAATATCTTTCAATTAATCTAGGATGATAATTCCTAGAATATGGTAGGAAGTCCTCTTTTTATGCTTTGAATGAAATTATTTTATGCGTAATTTTTATAAAATTTTTGCCATAGCTCCACTGCTATGACTCTGATAAATCTCAATTTTTCTAAGGGATAAAGCTTATCATTAAGAAAATAATTAGAATGATCCCTAATTTGATCATTAATCCATAATGGATTGAATCATCAATATACATAAACTAAAAGCATAGAAAAAAGCCATTAATTTGGCCTCAAGCATAGATTAATCTTGGATTAAGGAAAAGCTTTATGAAAAACTTCATTTGGAATGAGAATGGGTCATGAGTATGACCATTTCTTGAGTGAGAGAGAGAATTTACATAAAAACCATTTGAATTAAGCATAAATAGAAATTTATGTAATTCTTAACTATCATTAATCAATTAACTTCAATAGCATTCATCAAATTATGTAACTCTTCACTACCATTCATCAATTAACTTCAATAGCATTCAAAAACCATTCCAATTTAGCTTCTCAAGCTTGAGAGCGGTTGAGAAGAGAGAAGCATTGAGAAATTATAGAAAAGATCAAAATTCATCATTTACCTTACAATTTGCTTGATTCTTTGTTCACAGTAGAGGCCCCCAACCAATCAGTTGGTTAAGTATGTTGATGGAGCCACCAATGGGGATTGAAGAAAGAGGGAAGCTCCAATTTCTTCAATTTGGGGAGAATTTTAGAGAATAGTAGAAATTAGCATTATTTCAGCATAACTCTAGTATAGTAAAATTCTTCTATATTTTTTTCAAAGGACTCATGTTCTATTTATAAGAGAGGGAAGCTCTGACCAAAGCTAACTGAATTCTAGAATTTTCCAAATTCAGTTTGGTTGAATTTGGACTAGATTTGGACCTAGTTAGGTTACTTTTTGATTCGATTTGGTTCCATTTTATTTGGTTTGGTTCAAGAGAGAGGAGAGATAAAAATATCACATTATTTTTTATTTTAAAACTCATTCAAGCATGTGAAATATGCACCTCCTTTAAAGAACTCTCCTTCCTTACATATGTGTCAAAATGGAATCATTATACCCAAAATATCTCATATTTTTAATATTGCTCATAGTTTTTTACTACATTTTCAACTCTTCATATTGCTCATAGTTTTTTACTAATAAACCTTGTACATTTTCAACTCTTCATCTTATGTGAGTATTTACTCCTTTTTGGATACCCAAAATATCTCATATTTTTAATATTGCTCATAGTTTTTTTACTAATAAACCTTGTACATTTTCAACTCTTCATCTTATGTGAGCATTTACTCATTTTTGGATACCCAAAATATCTCATATTTTTAATATTGCTCATAGTTTTTTACTGATAAACCTTGTACATTTTCAACTCTTCATCTTATGTGAGCATTTACTCATTTTTGGGTATCTTCTTTTACAAATTGGATTTATCTCCTCCCTACACGTGGATTGATGCTATTGGCCCATAGGAACCTTAATTGCAAAAATTTCTGAAAATCTAGACCCTTAGGCTAAGGTCCCTTATACCCATTTCCAATTAATTCCAATTGCACATTGGAAAGTTCTTTTTGAATTTCTGTTTCAAGGAAACTTATTTTAATAAGATGAGATAATTTTCTATCCAAAAATATTAAAAATCTGAATATTCTCACTCTAGAATATTTTCTCTCTCTAGGTTAAAACAGTTAGAAACAAGGTCTTTTATATTTCTAAAGAGGGATTGATTACAAGGGAAGATGCTGGACATTTTGAGAGGCTGGGGAGGAATCTTACATTAAACAAGCTTTGTGCTAAATGGCAAAAGAGTGAGATAACACCACGACAAAGCTTTTTATGATGAGAAAAAGAAAAAGATCTTATCTGGCCACTTCTTGCTTGATGTTGACGAAGCGCTTGCTAATGATGCCTTCCACGAGAAACAATGTCCTCACGGCCCTCAAGGATTGAATTTTACAATGCTTTCAATTTTTGAATACAAACAAATTATGAGGCTTGCTACTAACACGTGACTATGAGAGTGGGTAAGTGCGAAATTATATTATTGCTTGCCATCGGGAATTGTATTCGCTTCTTTGTTGCAAAAATCTTCTCCTCTTCCGCTTCCTTATTCACATGTAAGGAAAAGAGATAAATATTATTATGCTTTTTTTTAATTCCTTCTTTACCCCTTTTTCCCCTTTAGTCAAGTGAAAGTGGCGAATAGCCTCTTCTTTAATCGTATATATATTTTTTAAAGGTAAAGCTTCTTTTTAATGATACTTTTTTTTGATAAAGAAAAGCCTCTTTTTAATGATATTTTTAAAAAAAAGATAAAGCTTTAAAAGAAGAATATAATATTAAGGTTATATCTCTGCAATGCAGGTCGTTTCTCTGCAACTGCAACTGGAATGGATCATTATTTTTCTCTCCTTCGCTCTTCCATTTCTGGATGCGAGAATGAGTGCAAGTCTTTATTTTTTGCGTGTGTGAGGGAGCATGTTCTCCTTTTCTCTCCTTCGCTCTTCCATTTCTGGATGCGAGAATGAGTGCAAGTCTTTATTTTTTGCGTGTGTGAGGGAGCATGTTCTCCTTCACAGTCTTAGCGCAACGACTATAGTAGCGGTGATTAGCAAAGGTTGCCTCTTCTCTTCTACTCGCAGCACCAAGGCCGGCGACTTGAAATGGTCCTTCCTTCTCTTCAAGCGTGCGGGTTTGAGCTTGCTGGCAACTCTTCGATTCGATGTATGGCGGCGATTCGATTATGGGGACTAAGGTTTAAAACCTTGTAATTTAAATGGGCCAAGCCCTTATAGCTTATGTCTAAGGCCTTTAATAATTAAAGTGGGCCAAGCCTAGCCACTAAGGTTTAAGGCTTTAAATGTCACATTTTCAAACGCTCACGGTGGAAATCAAGGACATGTGTATTTCTTCATGGTTGGAAGGCCAAATCGTTATGGGACTGCAATCAATGCAATGTGAACTAGTTTTGATAGGATCGTAGGGAAGTTTCGAGCTTCATATAAAAATCAAGGCCACACAGGGCGGAAAAAAATGCAACATCATGAGAGTGGCACAATGCTAGAATGCTCTCACTCCTCACTCTCTCTCATGAGTACAAAGGAAGAGCTCTCAATAGCACAAAGGAAGAGCTCTCAATAGCACAAAGGGGATTGTGCCCTTTCATTATGAGAAAATACTTTATATACAATTGGCCCTTATTCACACTTGGGCGCAGAAAACTTACTAGCTAGGCCTTGGGTTCCAATGTCTCATAATGTACAACCTTTATAGTGCCTTTACATAACACTTATTAGTTTCCTCAGTTGAGGATCGTGGTGTTAATCCAAATGGGATTAACAATGAACTCAAGGTAAAAGTTGTGACACAACCTTCAACCTCACATTTGTAGTCATGGACTTTTGTAACACCACCTATGATGCCATCTTGGTACATCACCATGAAATGGTAGAGACCTATTTTGGTACAAAATGTTGTCGTGTGCTCATACCCACTTTTCATTCTTATTTGGTGGTAGCTTGATCATAAGTCACTCTTGGTAAAGAACTTGGAACCCTTCAATTCATCCAAAAGATCATCAATTCTTGGGATTGGGTACCTATTCTTAATGGTGATTTTGCTAACATCCGGATAATCTATGCACATTCTAAAAGTCCCATCCTTCTTCTTCACCAGTAAAATGGGCGATGAAAATGGAGATTGACTTTGTTCCACACCCAGCCAATATCAATGAACTCTAACTTAATTTTCCACTTCATCTTTTCCACTTTGGACAACCTAACAGAGGTTTGTTTATTGGCCTTGCATTTGGCTCCAACTCAATGGCATGATCAACCTCCTTCATCAGTGGTGGCAAGAACTTGGGCATATAAAACACATCTCATATTCTTTAAGTAGCTTCTTCATGCCCACATGTGTAACTTTGCTCTCTTTTTCATTGTCTTCATCCTTACAAAGCTGAAAAACATACATATAGCCACTCTTCTCCTTCTTGAGTTGTGTGCCATTGATCAAGGTTAACTTTGAGGTGCCAAAACCATGCAATCTAATGGTCTCCTTCCCATGCATAAACCTCAAAAATCCTTGTTGCAAATTTATGGAGAAGGTTCCAAGAGTTGATAGCCAATCATGCCCCAAAACCATATCAATCGGCCCCAATATCAAGCACTAATGATTCAGCTTTGCAACAAGTGTACTCTTTTGAGAGCATCAAATTCACATTTATGCAAATCATTGTGAAATCCATGCTATCCCCATTTTTTACTTCAACTCCTCATTGCCAATGCATCCATGTATATTTTTAGATTTCTCAATGATTTGTAGTTGTAAGGTCCCTCCCAAGCCATGTATGTGTCTTTTTTAATATAGATTTCAAGAAGTAAAGAGAGTGCACTTAGACAAGAGTGAGACAATAAGGCTAGAAACATTAGGAAAGTGATAGAACAAAAATATTAGCTCTAAAAAAATCCTAAAAGAAATAAGAAGACAAGAATAGTTCTATTAAGAGATAAGTATCTCCAAAAATAGAAATTCAAATTTAGGTGATAGGAGGTCGTATTTAGAGTACTTTTACATATTTAGAGTCCATGCATACTAAAAATGTGGAAAAGCAACACGTTTTAAAGATGGCGCATTTGCGACTTTATATAGACGTTTTTGCCTATTCTACCCACACACTCGCTTCTTTTGAGTGGTTACATCACCATATTCTAAGTTTTTATCAGAGAGTTATGACCAAAACAATTCATTGGTTCTGTCAAGGTCTCTACATATGGAAAGTGTAAGAATGCAACTAGTAGCCACAACGTGATTCTAGACCTTGGGGAGATGTATATATTCCTTCATTGGAGAAGAAAGCTAGCTTGCTATGACCTTTATGAGGAAGAGACTACTACCCCATAGCTTTTCTTTTAAAGAAAGAAAAATATGTCGTAAACATGCAAGTGAAGGCTACTTTGCCATGGACCTTCCAAAGGGAGAAAAGTCAGAGTACAAGTAAGAGGAGATAAATCTTGGGGATGATCGGATAATTTTAAATGTAAGTGAAGGAATTAGAAGACTCTCTACTCTCATATATCAAGTTCTGAATCTCTTATTAATAACGAGCAAAGACAACGATAAGTGATCAATTTCTATAAGGTATATATATATTTTTTGTTTTTCAATTATATATCATTCTTAGGGGTTGAGGTATGGCCCCGTCTTCTCTATTAATTGTTAATAGTGGTCTATTTGATTGATTTACTAGTTAAAGTTGTTTTTCTTTTAAACAACAGCATATGCCTTAATTAAGAATGTCTTATTGCAATCTCAAGTTGAAATGTTAAAATCTTTGTGAAAGGGTTGTTTTCTTAACAAGGTAACGTGAATTCTAGTCCTATGGTTTAGTTGAGTAAATGAATTGTTATCTTGGTTAAATTAAGATACAAGTATAACTTCTCCCTACCTTGAGGCTACCCTGTTCTTATGCTTATGTAGTCAGACGGCGGAGACATTAGTAAGGCCCAGAGTTGGCCCATGGTATACCATTGGGAGAATGATGTTTGCCGATTGAGGCAAGTGATTGTGATGATGTCTAGTTCCCTGCGGGGGTAAAGGTGACTATGCCCATGCCCCGACATCTCTCTTCCTTCCCTTACCTTTAATTTCTCCAATATGGCATTGCTGAGCTCATCCACATGACTTGTTTTCTTCGAGTTCCAATTTCTTGATGACTCGAGACACGCGAAGTCGTGGTTGCCGTCATTGTTCTAACATCCTCACGTTGTGGCAATTCTAACATGTTATATTCGTATTGGATTACCAATTTGCAGCATGCATCAAGGGTAGCTGGCCGAGCTAGTACCCGAGCTAGTACCAAGTTATCATGAATTTTATGGTCTCTAGCCTCTCTCCTGAAACAAGGTAACAATTGATCATCTGTCAATGTTTCCTGAATTTTGCATTTTGAATTCAAGCGTTTCAAGCGAGAAACATAGTCTCTCATAGACTCATCTTCCTTGTGTTTGATGTTATGTAGTAGGGGGCCACAGGGCTCCACCTGTCTCACCACTACGTGCACAACTGGGCACAAAATTATTTTTTGACCTGGTGAAGTTAACCTTGTCCTTAGGCTTAAGGGTTCTGAACCACTCATGAGCTTTTCCTTCTAAGGTCAGCGAAAAGGCATGTATCATGGTTTCATCACTGATTGGTCCGCAAATTTCACATGTAGATTCAAAAATCTCTACATGCTGGATAAGATCTCCTTCCCCATAGAATTTTTGGACCAGTTTAGAGATGATATGGGGTTTCATCTGGGAAGGTTGAGGTTCTAGAGTAGAACCCAACTCCCTGACCATTCTCCTTTCCATCTTAGTTGCAATATTCAACAAGTCTGTTGAAGAGAGGTTCTCTCTACCATGCAATATAGTGCTCATAGAGTACTACCGATCAACAAATGTGTTGAGAAACACAATGTCAATCCAAGGACGTGACCCGATTAGTGCATGAAGGCTTATCCCTTGCGGGAGAGCTCACATACACGAACCACCACTTGACGATTCAACCATTCAACACCTCAATCAATCTCTCAATCCCTTAAACCCACTACACTAATCAAGAGAACAAGCAATGCATGGCAATCTCTTAATCCCATTCAAACATTGATTAAATCTTAGCTTTCCCTAATGCCAACAAACCCATAAGTGTGCATCTACTAACCCACAAGCTTAAGCAAGCATAGAATGTAACATTCACAAACCCACAAGCTCATAGAGAGAGTCTCTCCATGAATGACTCATTGCCAATGAAGTGGGCAAGAGCTTGCATCAATGGAGACTACACACACACACACTACAAGCATGCATACACAAGAAGAGAAAGAAATAAGCATTCAACTAATCATAGATTAATGTACTTCAATGATGCTAAAACAGATTAAGAGAAAGAAGTGGAGCTATACTCATTGGAGCTTGATGCTCATTAGAGTACAATAGAGAGAGAGTTAGAGAGTTTCCATAGCTTGAGAGCTCAAGAGCTTCACTCAATAGCTTATAAGAATGGCCAAAAACGTCCTCTTTCTTTAGCTAACATCTCTTTTATAGAGATGTCACTAACCCTAACCCTAGACCTCTTTCACACATGGGTGGACAACCCCATAAGTGAGCCTTGCTTAATACACTTAAAACTCTCATTTAGAGCCCACATTGGCCTAAAACGATTTACATTGCATTTCGGCACAAAAATATGAAAAAATTATGTGCGTCTTTATGTTCCCATGGCTACAATCCCGCTCTCTCGCATTAATTGCTTCCGGTCTCCTTCCATAATCCGTGTTCCCATGAGTGTTCCCGTGAGTGTTCCTATGGAACATTCCCCCCTTCCTAAATCGTGCACGTCCTCGGGTGCGGTAGAAAGAAAAGCTGCAAAAAACAATGGAAGACAAGTAAAGCCTTTTATTGAAAAACAAACATGCAATGACAATCTCACACGTGAGCATGCAAGTGAAAGGCCGATTAGAGTTTTAAAGAGTGCTAAAAGAAGCGAGTAAAGACTAGTCAAAGTGAGACTAAGTGGTAGTAGATAGTGCTATGCAAAGGCAAGTGTGTTTGTACACTGCAGGTTATGACCACAGTCTCAATGTCCTACAAGTGTTTAAGTTATTCCTCAGTGGCAACCCGACTCCTAAATATAAGCCATGGTGATTGGACCTTTCTTTCTTTCTTTCTTTCTTTATTTTTTTTCTTTTGTATAAAGAGCAGAAGATTAAAGAGAATTATTATTTTTAGCTTGATAAAGAGGAAGGTTCCATCCCAATGAGACCCAAGCATCCTCGTAGGTCTTCTTCTTAATCTTTTAGATGTCAGTGTTCACCCCATGGAAACCAAGGCATCGGCCCCAAGGTGCTAAAACAACCCAAGGTCCTACCAAACATCTCACATGGCCGTAGACACGTCATGTCTCAAGTCACTTCTATATATTTCTAGGGCATGTGTTTCGTAAATTTTTGTTTATCGTAGCACCTAGTCCATACCTAAGAGGTAGCTACCACTAGGGATAACTAATATACTTCTAGAGTTAAAGAACTTGGCATACTCCGTTGGTGTCTTACACCGTCTTCAAATAGAAATACCTTCTATTAAGTCCTCTAAGAATCTAGAAATCACTCGCCACATAGTAACAACTAATTTAAAACTTAAACTAGCCAACTGTGTGTGAACATGAAAACAATATATGCAAAAGTGAAAAGCACATAAAGAACAAAAGATTATGATTTGAACACACCTGTTGTAGTGCTCGTTGATGTGGCGCGTTTGTCTTGATGCATTGCTGATGTGCAGATTGCTTCTTTCGTCTTTGTAGGCATTGCATGTCCTTCTTAATTTGTGTGCACGGTAGGTGGACTGTTAGAGCGTGTTTGTATGGTCTTGTTTAGCTGAGATCTATGCAAAATGTCTTATTAAAAAATAAAAAAATAAAAGAATAAAATTTGTTATTGGTGCCAATCACCGAATATAACCGAGGGAAAAAACCCAGTGGGAGAAAAGTGCCATGGCTTGTTGATCTTATTGTGGAGTTAATGAGTTTATCCTTGCACTGGCGATGGATCCGTGTCCACTTCCGCTGGAAAGATTGTATCAATCACTTCAGGATGCAAGGACAACCCTATTTAAAAGCCGGCCTCTGGAGAAGGTGGTAGAGGAAGGAGTGCTTCCTCGCTAAAATATGGCATTGTTTCTATGGGAAGGTTAACCAGACAATGCCGATTTTGGAATTGCTCAATGTAGTTGCTCATAGTGATCCAAAATTGACATGTTGAGGCTAGGGGAAGAAGGGCTTGCAAGATAGGTGGTTGCAAGTCATTTATGCATGTATCCCTCCATTGTTGTGCATGAACCTCCTCAGGTAATCTACGTTGATTTGGTCCTCGGTCTGGTACTCTCACATCAAGAAGGTTATGGTGTTGGGGTGTAATTCCCATAATTTGTTTCATTAAGCCCGTGCCATATCGTCGAAAGTAAGAATGACATAGCCAACAAAATGTGTGAAGCTTCCCCTAATATGAGTCGTGCACACTCTTGACAATGTGGAAATGGATGATGCTGTTGATAGAATAAAGTGACAAAGTGATGCCCACAACAAATTTCACCTAAGGGAGCATAAAAGTACCTAGAATGAGTTTGAAAAGGAGGAGCACTATAACACCGCGATGTTCAGGTTGAGTACTATCAGGGGCAATGCATGGTGGATATGTATCTCGCCAAGTATCCACCATCAGGAGGTATCTGGGTGTAGAACAATGAAATTTAGAAACTTCAAACTTTATACACTCATATCCATCATTACAATCCCTATCAAAAATAATGTAGATAAGATCATCTCAAAAAGAACACAATCCTATAATGGCAGAAGGAACCACATTAGTAAAAGTGAGACTATTCAAACACTGATCTACCAAAGAGCTTCAATTGTAGTGTTAATGCCTTACCTTTGGTTTTGGGTTTGTTCTTCTTAAGAGGTGGGAAGGATAGCAATTGTCGAGGAATTTGAGCAAGATAAGAGGATTTAAATAGTGAAGTGCTAGAATCTATGCTCAAAGGAGACTCATGTAAAGTTGGATTTGTCTTAGGTACACAAGTTGATGGTGGTAGTGTGTAACAAGGAGAAGTTGGGACAACTGGTGATTCAATACATGTTTGGGGAAGGGCAACACAAGGAGATTTGTAGGTGCTATCACAACCACCTATCCTATCTTGAAGAGGTTGTGTTGATTTCCTTTGCACCCACTGATATGAAAACCCAAGAGTGGCTTTTGGAATCTTATTGATACACTCTTTTGGCTCTAGCAAACCATGGCATTTGGGAAGCCAAAGTGTTGTTGCACCCTCATAATAGCCTTGTGATTCAAGAACATGCTTTGGGACCCAATGAGTAACAATGTGAGGCTTAGGCTTGGAAAAGATATGCTTTTTAGTAGGTTTAGCAACTAGGCTAGATGGTACAGGTTTGTACGCATCTTTGGGTAGCCAAATTGACAATTCCTTCTTGCCTGGTCTTCTTTGAGCAGTCACTAGAGTAGTTGGAACATGCCAGCCATGGCCCTCACTTGAGGACTCATCGATTATCCACATCATTTGTCTTGGAGCTTGAAGAGCAGATGTTGAAAGTGGGGTGTGTAAAGTAGAACTACCACCCTTTTGACATGATAAAACTCGTGGAGCAGCAGATCCCAAGATGCAATCAAAATCAATTTGCAATTTGTATTGCCAGCCATGGTCCTCACTTGAGGACTCATCGATTATCCACATCATTTGTCTTGGAGCTTGAAGAGCAGATGTTGAAAGTGGGGTGTGTAAGGTAGAACTACCACCCTTTTGACATGATAAAACTCGTGGAGTAGCAGATCCCAAGATGCAATGAAAATCAATTTGCAATTTGTATTGTCTATTCTTCCAATCTAATGAACAATTGGTAGCACTGAACCATTATCGACCAAGAACAACCTCTACCCACTGCCTTGGACTTACTAGCCACATAAAAGGGAACTGACATCTGGTGATCCTGAATGGACATCATAATGACACATTTTCCCTCTATAGGGTTATCTTTACCTGAGAAGCTTCGTAAGTCAATAGAAATGTGCACAAGTGTTGGTTGTCCCAAGGCTACCCATGTGTCAAATGAGAGAACATTATAATCTGCACCAGAGTCAATTCACCAGAGTCAATTAAGGCAGAGACAAAGTAGGTAGTCTCATGAAGATGAAGACATACGTGAATATTGAAAGGATCAACATATTGTTCATCAGTAGCCAACTGTAAGGTCAACACAGAAGCCTTGCGACGCTCCTTGGCTTTTGCAACTCTAGCTTTAGCTTCTTCTTGAGCCTGACATTTAAGTAGGTCATGTGCTTCTTTCCGTGTGTGGGAAGCATGCATTTGTTGAAGCATGGCTTCAGTTAATGGTTCATTGTATTTCTTGAGACGACTTCCATTAATGAAGTTAGGCATTTCCTTCTAGTGTCTCTAAACGCACTACACCACAAGGAGTAAGCTCATTAATCACAAACGGTCCTAGGCCACATTTCTTGAGCTTTCGCTTATGCTTCTTAAGTGTGTACAAGAGCACAAGATCCCCTTTTTTGAATCGACCAGTTGTTACATTTCGATCATACCATTGCTTTTGTCTCCTCTTCTCGGCATACATCCCCATTACTGCCAATAAGCGGGTCTCATCAAGCTTTTCCAATTCATCAATGCATTGAGAAAGCTCATGACCAGTCCAATCCAATTGTTTAGCAACTCGTAGAGTAGGTACAAGAAATTCAATGGGAAGAATTGTATCTAGCCCGAAAGCAAGCTCAAATGGGGTTGTGCCCACAGATATTTTATAGGCTGTTCTATATGCCCAAAGAATTGAGTGCAACTTTTGCTCCCAATCAGTCCTATGTCCCTCAACAATCCGATGTGAGTGCTGTGCAGAGAATCTTGTTAGTACTCTCAGCTTGACCATTGGTCTGGGGATGATAGGGTGCAAAACGCTTGTGAATTACCATAAATTCTTGAAGTAAAAACTCTATGACCTCATTCACAAAGTGCACACCTTGATCACTAACGATTTCAATAGGTAAGCCATAGCGTGTAAACACGTACTCATACAAGAACTTGGCTGTGGTTCTGGCATCATTTTTGATTGTAGCCTTTGCCTCTACCCATTTGGTCAAATAGTCAGTTGTTGCGACTATAATATATTTAGCATGCGTGTGATGAGCTGGAGGTTTAATGGGACCGACAAAATCAATACCCCATTTGGCAAAAGCACGTGTGCTTAACATAGGCCTCAATGGCATATTGTCCTTTATGATGGGAGGTTTTGTCCTTTGACAATTGTCACAACGTTTTACATATTCTTCGGCATCCATTTGTAAGGTTGGCACCAAAGCCCAAACCACCTAATCAACTTAGCTGTGGTATTGCCCGAAAAGTGTCCACCACCTGCATGTGCATGAGTCAAGATTTTCAAGTAGTCAGCTTCACATACACACATGCGCAAGTTGCCATCCTTGCCCCTCTTGTAGAGTTGGCCCTCTATCAGCATATAGTTGGCTGCTTCAACTTCAATAGCATGCTTTTGATATTTAGGAATTATTCGATCAGTATGACCATGCTGAAGATAGTCCACAATATACTTGCTCCAACTTGGTGTAGTTGAAATTCGGAATAATGTGACATTATGAATTGGTTGTTGAATTTGACATGAAGCACAGTTAGGAACAAATTTTTCACCATCCGCATGCATGGTAGGCCACCATTTCCCATCGTGAGTTATACGTCACACACAAGTAGTAGCTGATGCATGGATTCCACCAATACCCTCATGTGCCCATTCCAAGATCTCCTCATATTGGTCAGGGCTAGGTATAAGCCACAACACTCCATCATTACCCTGACGATATTATCTCCCTGAGATTAACGTGAATGGTTGCCATAGGTCCACATTAGGACCCGTTAGTTATATCTGCCCACTTGTCAAAATTTCTAAGATGGGTTCAGACCATTGCTGTCTCTACATGGAAAAGTGTTGAATCTAACATATCATCATCCACACCCATAGGAGCTTCTCCAGAGGTGATTTGAGACAAATGATCTTCCCTAAGATGAGTTGTTGCTGCCACTTCAAAATCAAACTCAAGAAGGATGACAAACCACCTCACAATCCTTCCAGTTGCACAAGGCTTATTCACCAAATATAGCAGTGCTTGATGGTCCACAAAAAATATAAATTTGTTTGCCAAAAGCTAATGGCGAAACTTTTTCACTACATATATAATGGATAAACCTTCTCTTTCTGTTGTGGTATAATTCTTCTCAACATTGTTCAATTGTCGACTAGCATATGAGATTGGGAAATCCTTATTATGTTCTCCCGATTGAGCCAAAATACATCCAATTGAAAAGTTTGAAGCATCAATATGGACATGAAAGATTTGGTTCTAATTTGTTGGTGCGCGTAAGATAGGTGCAGACACTAATGCTTGCTTCAACTTTTCAAAGGATTCCTCACACTCGTCAGTCCAATGGTCAGTCCAATTAAACTTTACAAGAAGAGCATATAATGGTCTGGATAGGATAGCGTACATATAGATGAATCGACGATAATAGCCACAATGTCCCATGAATATTTGTACCCCTTTAGGGTTGATAGGCTGAGGTAATGAGACAATGACATCAATTTTATCCATATCTATTGAAATACCATTGCGAGAAACAATCAGTGGCCCAAAATCTTCCCTTGTCTTACCATGAATTTGCACTTGTCAGGATTCAAGCATATACGATAAACTTGACACTTTTGAAACACAAGTCTGAGGTGTTCTATATGATCATCACGCTCTTGTGAGTGAACACATAAATCATCCATGAAGATCTCAAGAAACAGCCTAAGTCACTCCTTGAATACATGAGTCATTAACCGCCGCTCAGGTGCATTTGTTAGACCAAACGGCATAACACGATAAGTAAAGATGCCATCTTAAGTAGCAAAGGCTGTCTTGTGTTGATCCTTTGGATCAATTGACACTTGATTGTAACCGAAGAATCCATCGAAGAAACTATATGCCTTTTTCCCTACAACACGTTCCAAAACATGATCCGTGAGTGGACGTGGGTAATTATCACGTATAGTAGCTACCATTAGGGGAAGGTTGAGATCTATAGGGGCCCTTTAAGTTGCCATATTATGATTTTAATGACTTTTTGTTAAAACATTAAGTTTCTTTGACTTTAGATACCTTCTTGTTCTTCAAATGGCTAGAAGTTTGAATTTCAAAGTTTCTTGCTAAAATTGAATTTGAAATCGAGCGAGCAAAACTATATCATGTGACATATCTATGGAAAGAGCTCGACGAGTAGATTTTGGATCTGTAATCTCCGATAAATTTTGAGCTCATATGTAGAAGTTATGGACGTTCGAAATTTTAAAAACTTTCCCCTCCACTTTTTGGAAATGAAAAGTACAAAAAGGCATCTTCTAGAGAATCTTTTGACCACCTTTAATCACCCAACATTTTTGTATACATGGCATCACACGATTGGCTCTTTTCCTTAATAACCTTTTAATCACATGGCATCTTAAAGGGCCCCTATAGACCTCAACCTTCCCCTAATGATTTACCTTCTTGAGGTTTACACATACTCGAAGTTTTCTTGGGCACCACTACAATAGATGAGACCCATTCAGTGTGTTCAATCTCGTAGATAAATTTTGCATCTAAGAGCTTGTCTATTTCTTCTTTTATCTTTCGTGCGAAATTCTCATTGTAAGTATAAGGACGTTTCTTGGAAGGCTTTGCATCCTCTCGCAATGGAAGGCTTCGAGGGATCTCTACTTGAATCTCCCTTCCTCTCAAGAGTAGGCATGCCTTTCCTAACTCTTCCTCGGGGATTATCACATCATCATCAAAATCGGAGTCCCATCCATCTTCTGTCCATCTTCCTTATCGGCATCATTAGCAGATTCGAGTGTTAAATCCTCCACTGAGACTTTCTCCACATGCAGTGCTGTGGATGCATCCCCATAGTACAAATCATCTAGAAGGTCACATGGTTGTACCATTCGTATAGGAATAATGTCATATCCATCTGAGTCACAAAATTGAATTGGCTTAGGTAAAGCACATGTCGATAATGTTGCAAGGACATGACTCCATTCTAGGGGATCAATTAAGTGCTCAGGGAAGGGTTGTGGAATGTATGCCTCATCTGATACACTTCCATTACCCTTAAGTCTCTTAGTGTTGAAATCCTTACATGAGTCTCCACACATCCACAGATCTTCTCGCCCATCTGACAATGTAACTCTTGAGCCCTCAGATGAAGCAGAATCAAACTCATCTATTGGAGACCTTGTTACATCACGATATGAGTGATTCTTGTTACATCACGATATGAGTGATTCTTTAGGTTGACCCTTGTGATGACAGAATCATGTCGAAGGTACAAATAATTGTATCCCCAATCTTGAATCATTTGAAATTGTCGCATGAATGGTCTACCCAATATCACTTCATAGTTTGGATGCTTTCCAAAATCCACGACTGCAAATGTGTGCTCATATTCAATCCCACATGTGGTGACCAATATGTTCTCTAGCAGCCCAATGGGATGTTCTAAGCTTCCATCTGCTAGCTGCAAGCGCATCCTTATACTCCTAATAGCTGATTTGCCCCACTTTTCCCAAATGGACCTTGTCACAATGCCCACTCTTGCACCACTATCAAGTATTGCAGTTGAAGCTACTTTTTGCACTTCTAATGGGAGGGTAGCATTTCCCTGATTGTCCTCACAAAATTTTCCTACTTTGTTGATAGGAACTGGCATAACATGCTTTGTCTCAGGGTGTATAGCACATTGATGGTGACCCTTTTGTAGCAATACCTGCTCTGACAAACATGTAGCGATATCATTCCACAACTCTGGTCGAAGCTTTATCAAATCAAGCAAAGGTAAGGTACAAGCCACTGGTGCTGACAAAATAGCTTACACGATACCCATATCCATCTCCTTTGTCATTCTTCTATGCATGGAGGGTATCCTTAAGGTTTGAGAATAGTTCTTATATTCTCCCAAATAAGATGGTAAGGTTTTCATTGTATGCTTACTTCTAGGAGAAACAATTGTTTGAACTTTCTCCTGGATGCTTGGGCGTCTAAATTTTTTTTCTGTGCCCCTGGTAAAATCCACTTCAGAGAATGGAGGTGAAATAATAGAGGACATATTCTCATTAACTTTCTCATGAACTGCTGGCCACATCTCATTTGCCATGTCCTCGTTAGCATCAATAACTTCATCATTGCATGGTCAGGCAAGACTAGGTGGTGGCAGAATGCCTTCTTTCAATGGGGTGTCAATTGGTGTAGACTTCTCGCTATGAGCTTGTGAGATCAGCTCAATGTTCATTTTCCAACTTGATGACACTTCTGGTATGGTTTCTAATGTTTGCTTAAGAGAGGTGGGGCCCCGAGGGATAGGTTTAGGTGGGCCCTCAAGTATTGATTGAGCTTTCCTAATGAGTTGCTGATGTACAGCTAGATTGATCTTCTCCTCTCATGAGGGTTTGGGTATTCTTAAAGCTTCTTGGGTAGCTCAGATAAAGCTGCAATGCGACTTCTATGAGCATCAATGATAGCATCTAGAGTCTCGTTCACCTTATCCCCACAAAAATAGAACCCCCTAAACTATCCTCGGTTGTAATAGCCTCATCTTGTTTAGCACTAGGCCTAGGTTGAGGTTGATGCTCCTCATGCACTTCTTGGGATGTAAAAGCTTGATCCTTCATGTTTTGTTTAGAGACTTCTTGAGAACTAGTGGATGCACTCTTAGTTTGGTTGTTGCGGTTTTTTTTCCTCCTAGTGGTCCTTTTTCTATTGGAATGTAGGGTCTTGTCCACTAGATTTTCCTTTGCATCCCTAGTTCGAGGTGTCTCATCAGTTTGCATTTTGGCATTTTGTGTCTGTGATCTAGTCATGACTCTAAGTGGCACAACATCCTCATTCTCTGATGAAGGTGGCGATGGAACTGCCTCTACAAAGTTAAGTGAGATCTTTGGTTGAGAGGTGCCTTCCTCATGTGGTTTCAGCAAACAATCCTTTAAGAAGTGTTCTACACAACACCCTAGACAATATCTTTCAATTGGTGGAAACTCTGGTACTATTGTATTGGATCCAGCTGCTTGCCTTTGGTGATGTGGACAATCACGAGCCCAATGGGCTTCTCCGCACTCCTAATAGGGGCCCATTAGTTTGGCTTCTGCTTTCCTTTGCTACCATTGACCTGAGGGGCCTTGAGTCCTAGGTTGGTAGCCGCCTAGCAACATCAAAGAATTTTGTTCCCCCGATTGAGGCTCCAGTTCTTGGCTTGGATATGCGAGACTTTCAAAGAGATTTTCCTTGGATGACTATGATGCATATTCCTCCTCCACATAGCTTGAGTTTACCAAGTCCCTACACATATTTGAATTGTCATAGTCAACAAACCTTACAGGAGCAGTCCCAGGAGCAGGAGGTTGAGCTCCAAGCACAGGTCGTGCTTGCTCTTGTGCCATCGATGGCTTACGTTCAAAATTAGTATACTGTTGATGCATTTGTGGAGCCACTGTACCCCTTTGCTGCTCACGCTCTTGTCTCATTCTTGCAATGCGAGTACATGCCTATGTGGTGTGGGTATAATTCCAAGCCTAGCACCACTTCTTTGTGGGTTGGTTTGTGACTAGAGGAGAAAAGGTATTACATTCTTTAGTTTTATGGTTACCACCACATGCTCCACAAAGATGAGGACCTGTAGGTAGTACCTGTTATTGTGGCTGCATGGGTAGGCGATAGGTTTGTCCCAATCTCCTTAGTACTAGGTTAGCTATGTGGTCTGGATTTATTAGTGCGCTAGACCCTCAACTTTGGTCATCACCCCACTGATCTCTAGGTTGTACCTCAGGGCCAGTACCATCTTGGAATTTGAAGTTATCTGTGAAATCCATAGCATCATGGCAACACTCATTTGTATGCTTTTTTGCATAGAGGTGTGTGCAGTGTTGAATTTTTGAGTCCTTTTAAGAAGAGAGAAATTAATCGACTCTGGGTGGGCTTCTCATCTTCTGGGCAATGATTAATGTACTGCTTCATCCTATTTACATAGTCTCTAACACTCTCAGTCTTGCCTTGCTTGAAAGAGTAGATGTTTGCTACTGTGTCATGTTGAATCCCCATCAAGGAAAAAGCAGCAATGAATCTCTCTTCCAAAACTCGTAAAGAAGATTTGTCTGAAACCTGTAGTGCCTGAAACCAAGCAAGGGCCTTTCCCTCAAGAGTGAGCCCAAATCCTTCAATTTGCGTATGCTTGTTAGTCACTTGCTCAGCTCGAACTGCTTGCCTAAATGTTGCTGCATGGTCATATGGATCTCCCGACCCTTCGTACTTCTTTACCTGTGAGATCCCTGTTCCCACCGAGCAACGGATTCGGGGTACTAGCAGCGGAAGTAGCACTTCTCGCGCGGGACAGGGGTCCCACACTCGGGGCCTCGCCCACGGATATCCGGACAAGAGACTAATCCGTCAGTTTGTCCAAAACCGAAACCGGAAAAACTTCCTTTACCCGGAAAGCACGGGCGATTCCACCAGGATAACTCTTTACTCTAACGTAGTCAAGATCATTACTGATCAAACTGATCTGACTGCACCTTTAACGGTACTTGGTCAAATCAAGGAAGAACTTGCACTTGGATCATTGGGATCAACGCTTTTTTCCCCATCAAGAGGCACAGCCGTTGATTCCTATCCATAGAACAATTTCTATCCGGGATTTACTTCATCTATCGTAATAATAGAATTTAAATCTCGATTTACGGATCCATCAGTCCAGCCTAACCCCATCCGATCCCATGGGTTAGCCAACCGCCCAACCACTGTAGTGATGGGATCCAATTTGGAATTTGGTTAGGTTTTGTCCCGGGTACCAAGGAAAAGAGTTCCAAGGCCCCCTAGCCGGAAGTTCATGCAAACATAAAACTAGCCACACCACTTACACACCCAATATGAAATTGCCTTTTTCTTAGCATCAGCTAACTTTAAAACAATCCTTTAAGGAAACCATAGTACCACTGATCACAATCTTCCAATTTATCCAGTTGATTCATAATTTCCCATCATTCCTTCATCAGAGTATCTATGGCATCATTGGCAACTAGAACGCTCACCACCTGTCCACACAGGGGCCTTTTCAATAGTTCCTAGCCCATAATACTCGGCAATATAATCACTTATAAAAATCAAGATGGACTCTCGTTGAAGATCAGCAAGATCAACCAACAGATCCATATAAAGAGCCATGGACTCATCCATTGAAGACCAGCAAGGTCAATCAACCAGATCCATGCCCGGTTTCACAAAACAACTCTTACTCCTTGTTCCAATATCTTCCACGACGCACGTGTGGGTATCTTCGGCGACCCAGAGCCCGAGCACCGTATGGTCAGCACCCTCTAGGATCCTTCGCAGGTGACCTAGCGCTTCACTCATAGGCCGCTTCCTTGGTCCCTCATCCACCGTACCGGAAGCTCACCATTTAAATCGAACCGAGGCTGGTCAAGACCTCGGTCGACCTTGCTACGCGAGACGTCCTCCATTGACTCTCCGTCAGCAGTTGCAACTTTATTAGTTAGGTCTCCACGACCTTAAACACAAGACGGTCAAAATGCTTCCCCAGCATTCTTGACATAAAACAGCCATTTACAAACAGCATTTACAAACAGTTTACAAATACAATTTCTATATTAACTCTCATTTTTCCACATTGTCCCTCATTAATCCACATTACTTATTCCACATTCCATTTATATGTGTACTCATCCAATCACATCATTTTTCATCTCTTCACTTCAGATTCCTTCACATCACATATCATATATTCACATCCATATCCACATCCATACATCCACATCCACATCCACATTCACATCTACATGCTTACCTCCATTTTCACATCCTCATTTATACATCCACATCCCATATCCACATTCATACATACACATCCATATCCACATCCATAAATCCACATCCACATGCATACATCCACTATCACGTCCTCATTCATACATCCACATCCACATCCACATCCATATACATACATACATCCACATCCACATTCTCATTCACATCTATACATCCACATCTACATCCACATACATACATACATCCACATCCACATTCCACATTCACATCTATACATCCACATCTACATCCACATTCATATACATCCACATCCACATCTACATCCACATTCACATACATCCACATCCACATTTCCATTCACATCTATACATCCACATCTACATCCACATACATACATACATCCACATCCACATCCACATACATACATACATCCACATCCACTTTCCACATTCACATCTATACATCCACATCTACATCCACATTCACATACATCCACATCCACATTTTCATTCACATCTATACATCCACATCTACATCCACATACATACATACATCCACATCCACATCCACATACATACATACATCCACATCCACTTTCCACATTCACATCTATACATCCACATCTACATCCACATTCACATACATCCACATCCACATTTTCATTCACATCTATACATCCACCTCTACATCCACATACATACATACATCCATATCCACATTCCACATTCACATCTATACAACCACATCTACATCCACATTCACATCTATGCATATATATCTTCATGCATACATCCATTTTCACATTCATACATCCACACTCCCATCTCCACATCCACACATCCACATACATACATCCATTTCCACATTCCCATTCATATAACCCCATATGCCTTCACATCTAATCTTTTACATCACATCCATTCTTGCCCTATCATCACAACCCATATACATCTTATCCTATCACATACACTTCTTACCTCATCTCATACACATCTTATCACATCTTAATTCATCTTATTACCTCTTATCACATCTTATACACCTCTTATCACATCCTATCACATCTCATATCTATTTATAGAATACAAGAGAACTCTTATATTTGATATAAGATTTCTTTACACATTTATTTATGCATAAATTCCATTTAAGGAGATTAATACTTTCGAAGTAAAAATCAATCTTTTTTTGCATCTTCCTATGCATAAATTCATTTTAAATGAAAATGATACTTTTGAATTAAAATTCAATCTTTTATGCATCTTCCTATGCATAAATTCAATTTAGATGAGAATGACACTTTTGAATCAATCTTTTATACATCTTCCTATGCATAAATTCAATTTGGTAGGAATTACACTTTTAGAATAAAAGAATTTCTCTTATGCATGTAATTTATGCATAAAATCCATTTATGAGGAAAATCACACTTTTAGTATAAAAAGAATATCTTTTATGCATACCTATATGCATGAAATCCAATATGATAAAAGTAACACTCTTACAATAAAATAATCAACTTTTATGCATACCTCTATGCATGAAATTCAATTATGATAAAAGTCACACTTTTATAATAAAATAATCAACTTTTATGCATACTTCTATGCATGAAAATTAAAAATGATAAAAGTAACACTTTTGATATAAAAAAATTTCTTTTATGCATACTTCTATGCATGAAAATTAAAAATGATAAAAGTAACACTTTTGATATAAAAATTTTCCTTTATACATACTTCTATGCATGAAAATTAAAAATGATAAAAATAACACTTTTGATATAAAAATTTATCCATTATGTATACTTCTATGCATGAAATAAAAATGGTAAAAATAACACTTTTGATATAAAAATTTATCCATTATGCATACTTCTATGCATGAAATAAAAATGGTAAAAATAACACTTTTGATATAAAAATTTATCCATTATGCATACTTCTATGCATGAAATAAAAATGGTAAAAATAACACTTTTGATATAAAAACTTATCCTTTATGCATGATATTAAAATTTAATTTCTCCATGATTATAATGAAATTCTTTCAATTAATCTAGGATGATAATTCCTAGAATATGGTAGGAAGTCCTCTTTTTATGCTTTGAATGAAATTATTTTATGCATAATTTTTATAAAAATTTTGCCATAGCTCCGCTGCTATGACTGATAAATCTCAATTTTTCTAAGGGATAATGCTTATCATTAAGAAAATAATTAAAATAATCTCTAATTGGATTATCAATCCATAATGGATTGAATCATTAATATACATAAACTAAAAGCATAGAAAAAAGCCATTAGTTTGGCCTCAAGCATAGCTTAATCTTGGGTTAAGGAAAAGCTTTATGAAAAGCTTGATTTGGATTGAGAACGGTTCATGAGTATGACCATTTCTTGAGTGAGAGAGAGAATTTACATAAAAATCATTAGAATTTAAACATAAATGAAAATTAACTTCAATAGCATTATGTAACTCTTCACTACTATTCAAACTTCAATAGCATTAAAAAAAAACCATACCAATTAAACTTCTCAAGCTTGAGAGGGGTTGAGAAGAGAGAAACATTGAGAAATTATAGAAAGATCAATATTCACTAATTACCTTACAACTTGCTTGATTCTTTGTTCACGGTAGAGGCCCCCAACCAATCAATTGGTTAAGTATGTTGATGGAGCCACTAATTGGGATTGAAGAAAGAGGAAAGCTCCAAAAACTAGTGAATTATTAAATGAATTCACAGTTCTTGGCTTAGGTGGAGTAGAGTAACGATGCATAAACACTATATATTTTTCAACAAGGGGGAGGCTTCTATTTATAGGAAAAATTGAGCTCCTAACCAAACAAACTGATTCTAGAATTTTCTAAATCAGTTTGGTCAATATTTGACCATTTTTAGGTCAGTTAAGCTAACTTTTTGGAACTAGACTTGAATGAGGAGAGAGGAGAGATGAAATATCTCAATTTTTATGAGTTTAAAACTCATTCAAGCATGTGAAATATGCACCTCCTTTAAAGAACTCCTCTTCCTTACATATGTGTCATAATGGAATCATTTTAATATTGCTCATAGTTTTTTTACTAATAATCCTTGTACATTTTCAACTCTTCATCTTATGTGAAATATGCACCTCCTTTAAAGAATTCCCCTTCCTTACATATGTCATATTTTTAATATTGCTCATAGTTTTTTTTACTAATAAACCTTGTACATTTTCAACTCTTCATCTTATGTGAGCATTTAAGGGACTCCCCTTCCTTACATATGTGTCATAATAAAATCATTATACCCAAAATATCTCATATTTTTAATATTGCACATAGTTTTTTTACTAATAAACCTTGTACATTTTCAACTCTTCACCTCATGTGAGCATTTACTCATTTTTGGGTATTTTCTTTTTACAAGTTGGATTTATCTCCTCCCTACACATGGATTGATGCTATT
This sequence comes from Cibotium barometz, assembly GCF_041138505.1. Classification (NCBI taxonomy): domain Eukaryota; kingdom Viridiplantae; phylum Streptophyta; class Polypodiopsida; order Cyatheales; family Cibotiaceae; genus Cibotium; species Cibotium barometz. The sequence goes on along the minus strand of NC_141078.1, from coordinate 38,311,571 downwards.
GGTCCATAGGAACCTTAATTGGACCATAGTCTAAAGATTTCTGAAAATCTAGACCCTTAGGCTAAGGTTCTTTATAGCTATTTTCAATTAATTCCAATTGCACATTGAAAATTCTTTTTGAATTTCTGTTTCAGGGGAACTCATCTGAATTAGAAGAGATATTTTTCTATCCAAAAATATTCAAAATCTGAATATTCTCTCTCTAGAATATTTTCTCTCTCTAGGTTAAAACAGTTAGAAACAAGTCTTTTATATTTCTGAAGAGGGATTGATTACAGGGGAAGATACTAGACATCAAAAAGGGGTTGGGGGAGGAATCTTACATTCTACCCCACTTAAAAAACGCGAGATGTCCTCATCTCGCAACTTGTGATAATTTCGCAAGATTCACGAATATGAGACTTAGAGAAAAATTTTAATCAAGATTAACCACCAAGATAAGTCTTAAAGAGAGCAAGATTCAAAATACGAACAAGATTTAAACTTTATTCATTCTCGGAACTTATACAGTAAAGATAGAGGAACTCTTTACACTTCCATAAGTCCGTCCATCATATGGTCACAAAAGCAGTCCTCACAAGCTGCACAAGTATAAGGTAACTCATCTATGGGAATGATTCTGTGGGTTATTGCTGCGCCTATCTCAGTGGTATGAGGTGTTCTAACAAAAGGACCTCTGAGAGGTAAGCCAAAAACGGGGTAAAGGCATATCTTCTCATGAGGAAGAAAACACGCCAGTAAGAAGACCCGCTCAGAAAACCCAGGATGCCTTGATCTCATGACGCAGTAGTATCGGGGACCCAAACCCAAAGCTTCAATAACCATGGCCAAGCGGACATTGTTACGAAAGTGCTGCTGACCCCAGGGTGTTACCCTAGTTATGTTTTGATAGGTCCGCCATTTGGTTTGCGCTACAGAAGTTCCCAAGTGAGGGAAAAGTGAGCGCTCATACTGCTCTATAAAATCCTTCTTTACAGATTCACTTGCGTCTTGAAGGTGAGGAATCATTATGGATAAAACTAGTTCTTGTTGCCAAGCCATGAAGGAGATTAAGAAAGAAAGGAGATCGATGGAAGTAAGATTACTGTGAGCGACAAGTAAAAGTTACGACTTATATAAAGGAAGGAGCTAGCGTAACTTAGAAGCCAACGGTAACTTGCCACTGAAGTTTTACCGTCTTTCCATGATTTGGGTTTGGCACAATTTTCTATAGAAGGCATTAAGAACTTTGAGATGAGGAGATAAAAGAAGTTCGTAAGTTAAATCACCTACTTTCTTTGGTCCAATATCTGGGAGATAACTTCTTCCCAAGAGATAAAGAATTTCTTTTGGGCCGTACTCGAGACCAAAACCTTGATATCCAAAACATCGATTCTCACTTCTGAATCCTTAAAACAGGTGGGACTCTTGAGAAGTATTCAGGAAAAGGTTCTTCCTTTTTTAAACAGAATCTTTCTTTTATTTTAGAGATAGAATAATTATAAGATCAGAAAGGGAGATTCTTACTCCTGTATACCTCTAAGGCTGGGGGAGAATCTTACATTCTACCCCACTTAAAAAGTGCGAGATGTCCTCATCTCATAAAGTAGAGGACAACTCTTTTTCTTAAGATCCAATTTTATTCTGGGGTTCCTTATATTCTGGTCAACCCAACAGAATACTGGGATAAATATCCCTTAGAACTCATCATTAAATAACAATTCATTCAGATCATATCATTCATATCTTTAACATGATAAAGGTCCATTAGACCGAAAAATTTCCTTCTGAGCATTCCTCCACGGGAATTTCAGTCAAGTAAGTTCTCAATTTGTCATCCCTTAACTTGATCTAACGGTCAAGTGTTAACAGTAGCAATTTGACAGCACAATCCACTAATCTCATAGTGATTTGCTGAATCATTTTCATCATTTATCATTACAGGGACTCGTCCCAATCATCCACATTGTGGTTTCGCTCAGCTTATTACATTTCAACCCATTTTCAAGGATCATCATTTTTCAATCAGAATCCAAATCAATTCATCAGTTCCCAAACAGAATTAAAAATCATATCAACCACATTCAAAATCATCATCTGGATAGCATTAACACTTATAATTTCAAGTCTTAGATTTACTCGTATATACTGTCGGTAAAGAGCTGCAGTTATACCCTCGGTATATACGGATAGTCATGATACTCGAAACTATAAGGTAAATACCATCATGTCTAGGTCTCAAGCAAGTCAGGGTTCCATACAATTGCGGTACTTCCAATTGAAGACCCAATTACTAATTTACGAATTTCAATTTGAATTAACAATTTGTATGAATTATATCAACAATTACAACCTTTTTGTGCGTCTTGATAAACTTTTGACATAATTTGCTCCTCAGTTGATCTTATTGGAGATCTATGACTTAAGTCTGATAAATTGATTTTTCTTTATCCGATCGTCCGTAAAAAAAAACATTTGTATATTTATATACAAGTTGCAATAATTACATAGAGTGGCTCGGCTCCAAAATTCAAAATCTCTTCGAGAGACGCATAAGACGACGGTACTGGGCCATAGTCATGCCCTGTTACATAAGTTCTCTAACTGCGAAGGGAGCTATTATTTTCTCCTTAGGGATAAATCGACTAAGGAGTCTATAAATTTGACATGAAAGTCTGAAATTTCGAGGTGTTGAATGATATAGAATGACACCACGCACCATTTTCAGCTTTAACAGGATCATAGTCAATGAGAGATTCTGCCACAGCATTGTATGGTGGTTGCAATGGGCGTGGACATATTGCCCTGCAAACCACTTATGTTGTATTCTCTCCGCTGGGGTAGGAAAATATAAATCCGCGAAATGGCGTGCGAGTCTTGCTCGGCTTGTTTGAGTTGAAGCGGAAGAGATGAGATGCTCGAAGGCAAATGCAATCATATCTTCAGACTGGGTGAGGTCGGGAATACCAGATAAATGTGGAACTTCCATCTATAAAAACAATTTCTTTGATTAAAATTTCTTCATTAAAGAAGCTTACGGAATGAGAATACATTATGAAAATGCTGTTTCTGAATTCTTATTACCAATTTCAGATAAGAATTTAATTATCTTTATTAGCTTTCAAAACCGCTCTGATACCAACTGTGAGATCCCTGTTCCCACCGAGCAACGGATTCGGGGTACTAGCAGCGGAAGTAGCACTTCTCGCACGGGACAGGGGTCCCACACTCGGGGCCTCGCCCACGGATATCCGGACAAGAGACTAATCCGTCGGTTTGTCCAAAACCGAAACCGGAAAAACTTCCTTTACCCGGAAAGCACGGGCGATTCCACCAGGATAACTCTTTACTCTAACGTAGTCAAGATCATTACTGATCAAACTGATCTGACTGCACCTTTAACGGTACTTGGTCAAATCAAGGAAGAACTTGCACTTGGATCATTGGGATCAACGCTTTTTTCCCCATCAAGAGGCACAGCCGTTGATTCCTATCCATAGAACAATTTCTATCCGGGATTTACTTCATCTATCGTAATAATAGAATTTAAATCTCGATTTACGGATCCATCAGTCCAGCCTAACCCCATCCGATCCCATGGGTTAGCCAACCGCCCAACCACTGTAGTGATGGGATCCAATTTGGAATTTGGTTAGGTTTTGTCCCGGGTACCAAGGAAAAGAGTTCCAAGGCCCCCTAGCCGGAAGTTCATGCAAACATAAAACTAGCCACACCACTTATACACCCAATATGAAATTGCCTTTTTCTTAGCATCAGCTAACTTTAAAACAATCCTTTAAGGAAACCATAGTACCACTGATCACAATCTTCCAATTTATCCAGTTGATTCATAATTTCCCATCATTCCTTCATCAGAGTATCTATGGCATCATTGGCAACTAGAACGCTCACCACCTGTCCACACAGGGGCCTTTTCAATAGTTCCTAGCCCATAATACTCGGCAATATAATCACTTATAAAAATCAAGATGGACTCTCGTTGAAGATCAGCAAGATCAACCAACAGATCCATATAAAGAGCCATGGACTCATCCATTGAAGACCAGCAAGGTCAATCAACCAGATCCATGCCCGGTTTCACAAAACAACTCTTACTCCTTGTTCCAATATCTTCCACGACGCACGTGTGGGTATCTTCGGCGACCCAGAGCCCGAGCACCGTATGGTCAGCACCCTCTAGGATCCTTCGCAGGTGACCTAGCGCTTCACTCATAGGCCGCTTCCTTGGTCCCTCATCCACCGTACCGGAAGCTCACCATTTAAATCGAACCGAGGCTGGTCAAGACCTCGGTCGACCTTGCTACGTGAGACGTCCTCCATTGACTCTCCATCAGCAGTTGCAACTTTATCAGTTAGGTCTCCACGACCTTAAACACAAGACGGTCAAAATGCTTCCCCAGCATTCTTGACATAAAACAGCCATTTACAAACAGCATTTACAAACAGTTTACAAATACAATTTCTATATTAACTCTCATTTTTCCACATTGTCCCTCATTAATCCACATTACTTATTCCACATTCCATTTATATGTGTACTCATCCAATCACATCATTTTTCATCTCTTCACTTCAGATTCCTTCACATCACATATCATATATTCACATCCATATCCACATCCATACATCCACATCCACATCCACATTCACATCTACATGCTTACCTCCATTTTCACATCCTCATTTATACATCCACATCCCATATCCACATTCATACATACACATCCATATCCACATCCATAAATCCACATCCACATGCATACATCCACTATCACGTCCTCATTCATACATCCACATCCACATCCACATCCATATACATACATACATCCACATCCACATTCTCATTCACATCTATACATCCACATCTACATCCACATACATACATACATCCACATCCACATTCCACATTCACATCTATACATCCACATCTACATCCACATTCACATACATCCACATCCACATCTACATCCACATTCACATACATCCACATCCACATTTCCATTCACATCTATACATCCACATCTACATCCACATACATACATACATCCACATCCACATCCACATACATACATACATCCACATCCACTTTCCACATTCACATCTATACATCCACATCTACATCCACATTCACATACATCCACATCCACATTTTCATTCACATCTATACATCCACATCTACATCCACATACATACATACATCCACATCCACATCCACATACATACATACATCCACATCCACTTTCCACATTCACATCTATACATCCACATCTACATCCACATTCACATACATCCACATCCACATTTTCATTCACATCTATACATCCACCTCTACATCCACATACATACATACATCCATATCCACATTCCACATTCACATCTATACAACCACATCTACATCCACATTCACATCTATGCATATATATCTTCATGCATACATCCATTTTCACATTCATACATCCACACTCCCATCTCCACATCCACACATCCACATACATACATCCATTTCCACATTCCCATTCATATAACCCCATATGCCTTCACATCTAATCTTTTACATCACATCCATTCTTGCCCTATCATCACAACCCATATACATCTTATCCTATCACATACACTTCTTACCTCATCTCATACACATCTTATCACATCTTAATTTATCTTATTACCTCTTATCACATCTTATACACCTCTTATCACATCCTATCACATCTCATATCTATTTATAGAATACAAGAGAACTCTTATATTTGATATAAGATTTCTTTACACATTTATTTATGCATAAATTCCATTTAAGGAGATTAATACTTTCGAAGTAAAAATCAATCTTTTTTTGCATCTTCCTATGCATAAATTCATTTTAAATGAAAATGATACTTTTGAATTAAAATTCAATCTTTTATGCATCTTCCTATGCATAAATTCAATTTAGATGAGAATGACACTTTTGAATCAATCTTTTATACATCTTCCTATGCATAAATTCAATTTGGTAGGAATTACACTTTTAGAATAAAAGAATTTCTCTTATGCATGTAATTTATGCATAAAATCCATTTATGAGGAAAATCACACTTTTAGTATAAAAAGAATATCTTTTATGCATACCTATATGCATGAAATCCAATATGATAAAAGTAACACTCTTACAATAAAATAATCAACTTTTATGCATACCTCTATGCATGAAATTCAATTATGATAAAAGTCACACTTTTATAATAAAATAATCAACTTTTATGCATACTTCTATGCATGAAAATTAAAAATGATAAAAGTAACACTTTTGATATAAAAAAATTTCTTTTATGCATACTTCTATGCATGAAAATTAAAAATGATAAAAGTAACACTTTTGATATAAAAATTTTCCTTTATACATACTTCTATGCATGAAAATTAAAAATGATAAAAATAACACTTTTGATATAAAAATTTATCCATTATGCATACTTCTATGCATGAAATAAAAATGGTAAAAATAACACTTTTGATATAAAAATTTATCCATTATGCATACTTCTATGCATGAAATAAAAATGGTAAAAATAACACTTTTGATATAAAAATTTATCCATTATGCATACTTCTATGCATGAAATAAAAATGGTAAAAATAACACTTTTGATATAAAAACTTATCCTTTATGCATGATATTAAAATTTAATTTCTCCATGATTATAATGAAATTCTTTCAATTAATCTAGGATGATAATTCCTAGAATATGGTAGGAAGTCCTCTTTTTATGCTTTGAATGAAATTATTTTATGCATAATTTTTATAAAAATTTTGCCATAGCTCCGCTGCTATGACTGATAAATCTCAATTTTTCTAAGGGATAATGCTTATCATTAAGAAAATAATTAAAATAATCTCTAATTGGATTATCAATCCATAATGGATTGAATCATTAATATACATAAACTAAAAGCATAGAAAAAAGCCATTAGTTTGGCCTCAAGCATAGCTTAATCTTGGGTTAAGGAAAAGCTTTATGAAAAGCTTGATTTGGATTGAGAACGGTTCATGAGTATGACCATTTCTTGAGTGAGAGAGAGAATTTACATAAAAATCATTAGAATTTAAACATAAATGAAAATTAACTTCAATAGCATTATGTAACTCTTCACTACTATTCAAACTTCAATAGCATTAAAAAAAAACCATACCAATTAAACTTCTCAAGCTTGAGAGGGGTTGAGAAGAGAGAAACATTGAGAAATTATAGAAAGATCAATATTCACTAATTACCTTACAACTTGCTTGATTCTTTGTTCACGGTAGAGGCCCCCAACCAATCAATTGGTTAAGTATGTTGATGGAGCCACTAATTGGGATTGAAGAAAGAGGAAAGCTCCAAAAACTAGTGAATTATTAAATGAATTCACAGTTCTTGGCTTAGGTGGAGTAGAGTAACGATGCATAAACACTATATATTTTTCAACAAGGGGGAGGCTTCTATTTATAGGAAAAATTGAGCTCCTAACCAAACAAACTGATTCTAGAATTTTCTAAATCAGTTTGGTCAATATTTGACCATTTTTAGGTCAGTTAAGCTAACTTTTTGGAACTAGACTTGAATGAGGAGAGAGGAGAGATGAAATATCTCAATTTTTATGAGTTTAAAACTCATTCAAGCATGTGAAATATGCACCTCCTTTAAAGAACTCCTCTTCCTTACATATGTGTCATAATGGAATCATTTTAATATTGCTCATAGTTTTTTTACTAATAATCCTTGTACATTTTCAACTCTTCATCTTATGTGAAATATGCACCTCCTTTAAAGAATTCCCCTTCCTTACATATGTCATATTTTTAATATTGCTCATAGTTTTTTTTACTAATAAACCTTGTACATTTTCAACTCTTCATCTTATGTGAGCATTTAAGGGACTCCCCTTCCTTACATATGTGTCATAATAAAATCATTATACCCAAAATATCTCATATTTTTAATATTGCACATAGTTTTTTTACTAATAAACCTTGTACATTTTCAACTCTTCACCTCATGTGAGCATTTACTCATTTTTGGGTATTTTCTTTTTACAAGTTGGATTTATCTCCTCCCTACACATGGATTGATGCTATTGGTCCATAGGAACCTTAATTGGACCATAGTCTAAAGATTTCTGAAAATCTAGACCCTTAGGCTAAGGTTCTTTATAGCTATTTTCAATTAATTCCAATTGCACATTGAAAATTCTTTTTGAATTTCTGTTTCAGGGGAACTCATCTGAATTAGAAGAGATATTTTTCTATCCAAAAATATTCAAAATCTGAATATTCTCTCTCTAGAATATTTTCTCTCTCTAGGTTAAAACAGTTAGAAACAAGTCTTTTATATTTCTGAAGAGGGATTGATTACAGGGGAAGATACTAGACATCAAAAAGGGGTTGGGGGAGGAATCTTACATTACCAGTTTCTGAAGAGTTGATGGCCTTACTCGTCTTGAATACTCATCATCAGGCCTACGGCCTTTCACTCTCAGTGGTTCCTCTCTTTGGTAAGGTGGTCCATATGCATCCCAAATTGGTGTGGGTCCCCTATTACCTACCTCACCAACCCTCTCCAAAGATCTTGTTACCCGCATTTCAGGAGGTGCATTTATGGGAGGCCGAGTTGCCTCCCTTACCCTCCGATTGTCATAGTGAGAGAAACATTGTGGTGTGATCTGTGGTCGCACTTTTGGTGTAGGATAATATCTTGGTTCTAGAGTTGGGCTACTTGCAGTGGTCCACTTTGATGTTGAGGGTCCCTCTCTAGTGAACTCTCGTAGGGGAGGAGCAACAGTTTCTCCAAGAAAGACTGTCTCTCCTTGTTTAGTTGTATTAGTTGAGAACACTTCCAAGAATAATGGTTGTCCTCTCCACGTGAGCTCACGAATCTCCTTCCAATCTAAGGTTCGGTATTCATTGGCCCATTTATCAACGATTCGGTTCTTGTATCCTGCAAGCTTCTCGACTACCACCACAAGTGCTAGAGGAAGATCGAGCTCTGGCAATCTAGTTGTGGCATAATATCCTTCTAAAGAATCCTTATAGACCTCTTGAAGTGTCATCCTAAAAGACCTTTGTCATTAGAATTTGTCATACAAACTCCCATTGGTTCTAAGCCCCTTGATCCATTTTGCTCTTGCCTTTCCTGTCCCTTTCCAAATTTAGATCTACAAAAAGTAAATCATCTATGGATGGCTTTGAGGACTCGGCATTGGGGATGGTCCAGGCATGTCTGGCTCAATGAGCCAATCATCTCTAGACTCCCTTGCTCCGGAAGACTTTGATAAGTCTAGGAACTCACTCTTAGAGTGCCCTCCTAAGTTGTCTACATTCTCTGGATGATAGGTGACTTCGTAGCGAACACCATCTCCGCCCATGTACATGTTACCCTGGTCATTGACTAGAGGTGCTCTATCAAGCTCTGAGAAAAAGTCAATCTTAACTAGATACCGTTGTTGTGGATCCCTAAAGATCTCAGCTCCTTGAGCATTCGTGTAGACATATTGAAGTCTCACATTGAGTGGCAACCCCATGATGTCGGCTTCAAATGGATTAAAAGATCTTGTGGGTGTCCTATTTGGGGCTAAGGGATGACTATTTGTTGACGGCCCTAGATTGTCCATAGACAATGAGCTAGTTGTCCTGGAAAGGGTATCAGATTGGGATTCGAAAAAGGTTTCAGTAATATCTGTCAAATTTCTCCCACTTTCTTGCGTAGGTACTCTAGAAGGTGCCCTAGACCCTATGGTGTGTCTATATGACGTCCCGACCGCAAGTGCATAAGGTCAAATTTTTAAGTTTTTTTTTTGCCAAAAATTTTCAAGTTGGCTCAAACTTTGCCAGAACCCATTTTGAACCCCCTCAAACACGTTAGGCCAAAAAAATAGCGTATTTTTTAGGATCAAAAATTGCCTAAAATTTACCAGTTTCCCATACTGAACTCACTATGGGAAAATGGTTCCGAGACCAAAATTTTGACGATGGGTGTTTTCTAACTCCTCTCAAAAAGTTAGAAAACCTCCCAATTTTTTGCAGTAGAAAATGATTTTTTTTGCACCCCTTTATCCGGTGCGCTGGCAGTCTTTATGGTGTGGTGTGTGGGTCTCTCCGTGCGGTACGCTGTTCATGCACAGACGCCTTCTTTTATTATTATTTTTTGCTTTTTTTGAAGTGCGTGCTCAATGCATGTGCAGGGATTTCAATGCGTGTGCGGCTGTGAGATTTGCAGCGAATTCAATGCCTGTTGTTGGCAGGGAACTCAATGCGTGTGTAGCTGTGAGATTTGCAGAGAAATGGAAATGTTCAATCTTCATGTGTGTGTATAGATTTCATTTTCTCTACAGGTGCAGGTTTAAGATGTTGAAAGAACGGTAGAGAAGAAGGAGACACACACACAGGAGCAAACCCTAATGTATACTGCAAACCCTAACCATAGAGGGAAGCCATGTCCACTCTCACACAAAGCATAATGCACTAATCCATAATCCACACAACACACAATGAGTTGTGTCCACACTCTACTAACCCTAGCTAATGTCCACACACTATGACCAGCTGGACACGCGGTCATTTATGTCTCACACATATTCCTATCTAATCTGCCAGCACATAGCATAGCTGGCTCACACTGACATCGAGCTGACCAGCTGGACACGCGGTCATTTATGTCTCACACATGTTCCTACCTAATTTGCCAGCACATAGCATAGCTGGCTCACACTGACATCGAGCTTGAATCTCAACAGCCCCTCTCAAGCTCATGATGTACTGCCGATGAAGATGTAGATGAGCTTGGGATATCAAGGCTCTCAACACTCCCCCTCAAGCTCATCCCATGTACTCCCAACATAGTCCGGAAGTACTCAAACTTCTCCCTGCTAAGTGGCTTCGTGAAGATATCAGCCACCTGCTCATCAGTCTTCACATAATGAAGATCAACGGTACCATCCAGCACCTTCTCTCTAACAAAGTGATAATGGACCTCTATGTGTTTGGTCCTCGCATGAAACACTGGATTCTTTGCCAACTGTATACTGCTCATGTTGTCACAATGTATGACAACTTTGCCATCAAGAGGCTCACATAAATCTGCCAAGAGACTCTTGAACCATATAGCCTCGCAAGTAGCAATGGCTGCACCTCTGTACTCAGCCTCTGTACTGGATAAAGCAACTGTAGGTTGCTTCTTGCTACTCCAACTCACCACGGCACTTCCAAGTGTAAAATCATATCCACTAGTAGACCTCCTGTCATATGCGCTACCTGCCCAATCAGCATCTGTGTAGCCATGTATGTCCAAGCTTTTACCACTCTCATAAAATAAACCATAATGTGCTGTGGTTTTCACATATCTCATGATGCGTCTCACTGCATCCAAATGTGGTTTCCTGGGGCTCTGCATAAACTGGCTCACTAGCCCCACCGCATAACTCAAATCCGGGCGTGTGATAGTCATATATATGAGACTACCAACCATCTTCCTGTACATAGAAGGATCATCCAATTCCTCGCCATAATCAGCCTGCAACTTCACATTTTGCTCCAATGGTGTACTCATAGGCTTACACCCTATCATGCCATACTTTGCCAACATATCCAATGCATATTGGCGCTGTACTAACCAAGTACCTGCATGATCTTTCACCACTTCAATTCCAAGGAAGTATCTCAACTCACCAAGATCTTTCATGTCAAATTGCCCACTCAAAGCTTTCTTGACATGCATCACATCTGCACCATGATCACCTGTGATAATCAAGTCATCCACATAGATGACTAGTAAAACAATCCCATGCTGTGTCTTCTTCACATAGAGTGAAGAATCTGCTGTAGAAATCTGAAAACCAAGTGAGATAAGATATCTGCTCATCTTATCACTCCAAGCACGAGGTGCTTGCTTTAGACCATACAATGCCTTTTTCAACCTGCATACGTGAGTGGGATATCTAGGGTGTACATACCCTTCTGGCTGTGCCATGTATACTTCCTCTTGTAGATCTCCATTCAGAAATGCATTCTTAACATCCATCTGATGCATTTCCCAGCCATTAGCTGCAGCCATAGCAATGACTGCTCTCACTGTGCCCATCTTAGCCACTGGACTAAACGTCTCATCATAATCCAATCCTTGGGTCTGTGCATAACCCTTTGCTACCAATCTTGCTTTATGTCTTTCAATAGAACCATCAGATTTGCACTTCACTTTGTAAACCCATTTACATCCAATAACATTCTTGTCCTTTGGTAGTGCAACCAAGTCCCATGTATCATTATGGACCAATGCGTCCATCTCAGCATCCATTGCTTTCTCCCATACATGCTCTCCAATAGCCTCTGTATAGCATGTAGGTTCCACATGCTTCACCATAGATGTCATGTATGCATAGTGCATAGCAAAATCTCTATATGTCAATCTGTCAACAGGATATTTGACTCTCTTGTATCTCCGCAATGCATGCGGGTCACTCTGTACACCTGTAACTCTAGCATGTGGTGGCACATATCTGTCCTGTCTAGCACCAGGTGTGCGTAAAACAGGTATGCCAAGCTCCTCGTCCAAACTCTCAGAACTAGATGACTCATATCCTGTGATTCCAATTCCTTCGACTTTCTTTTTGCCTTTATCCATAGCACTACTCCCAGTGCTCACACTCTCATGCCTCAGACGTCCTGACCATGGACGTACACTGCTACTCTCAGCTTCTGCTCTGCTGGCCCAGACATAGTAGTAGAACTAGAACTTGCTTGTGATGGCAAGTTCACATGTACATCAGCCTCAAGTGACTCAATAACACCCTCATCTTTTGCCTTATACCAACTAGCAAGCTCATCAAACACCACATCACGTGAGATGACCACTTGTCTAGTTTGTGGATTATAACACTTCTAGGCCTTTCGATCCTGTGCATATCCAACAAATATACATTTCTCTATAGATGGCTGCGCCGCCTGCTGTAGAAGGGTTTTGGAGAGTTTTTGTTGACAATTGATGATAGTAATGGGTGCCCAAGACACCTAGGTATGTGTGCAACCCACCAATGCTTTGATTTTCACCAAAAATAGGATCCAAATGCATCAATTTTTGACTTTCTTCTCTCTGTTTTGTGAGAGCTCAAAAAACCAGTAATTTCACTCAATCAAATGCATGTAAATTGCTCCAAAATCACAGTAGGGCTTGCATAGAAGTTGCCAATACATCTCTCATTGTCAGATACATGTTTGCTTTGCCAGATTTACATGTATTTCCACCATACATCAATGTTCCCAAGCTTTAATGGAAAGCTTCAAAAACCAGAATTTTTCTTTGCTTTGATTTGCTCTATTTTGCTTTGCCTTTGCCTGTTTCACCTGCAATCCGCTCAAGGATGTTTAGAGGACCTTACCCGATCGGCCAAGCTCTCAGATCTGATAGTGTTTGGTGTGCTCCAAGCTTCACAGCTCCAATGGCAGCTTCACAGCTTCTTCTTCTCCCTCTTCACTCACTCACTCATAAACCCTAATAAACAGCACAAGGCTCTGATACCATGTTGAAAGAACGGTAGAGGAGGAGGAGACACACACACAGGAGCAAACCCTAATGTATATTGCAAACCCTAACCATAGAGGGAAGCCATGTCCACTCTCACACAAAGCATAATGCACTAATCCATAATCCACACAACACACAATGAGTTGTGTCCACACTCTACTAACCCTAGCTAATGTCCACACACTATGACCAGCTAGACACGCGGTCATTTATATCTCACACATGTTCCTACCTAATCTGCCAGCACATAGCATAGCTGGCTCACACTAACATCGAGCTGACCAGCTAGACACGCGGTCATTTATGTCTCACACATGTTCCTACCTAATCTGCCAGCACATAGCATAGCTGGCTCACACTGACATCGAGCTTGAATCTCAACAGCCCCTCTCAAGCTCATGATGTACTGCCGATGAAGATGTAGATGAGCTTGGGATATCAAGGCTCTCAACATAAGAGAACTAAAATGCACAAAATTAAAGATGAAGAAAACTAAGCTAAGAACAGAAAATAAAACGAAAATGCAAAAAATTGAAACTGTAAAAATTAACCTTAGATAGCAAAAATTATCCTCAAACAAAATGACAAAAATGTAAATCTGGCCTCTCTCTTTCGCACACAAATTGAAATTGGCAAGTTTAGCGCCTACCTCCAATCCTTCCCGTGTGTTGAATCCTTGTCCTAACCTCAAGGGAGAGGCATAGCTAGCCAATCACACTCAAATTGCAAGACAATAAATAGAATTTAACAAAAGATTAGTCTTAAATAAATACCAAAATTAGTCCCAAAGCCTACTCTCCTATCCAACAATTTTGCAACCGATTGGAGCTTAACAAGGAGTGGTAGTGTGTGTATGCTGCTCAACTAATGTAGGCACTCGCACTCGCTCCCCGACAGTGGCCCCATTGAAGAGCGGTTCTCTCTACCGTGCAATATAGTGCTCATAGAGTACCACCGATCAACAAATGTGTTAGGAAACACAATGTCAATCCGAGGACTCGACCCGATTAGTGCATGAAGGCTTATCCCTTGCGGGAGAGCTCATATACACGAACCACCACTTGACGATTCAGCCATTCAACACCTCAATCAATCTCTCAATCCCTTAAACCCACTACACTAATCAAGAGAACAAGCAATGCATGGCAATCTCTTAATCCCATTCAAACATTGATTAAATCTTAGCTTTCCCTAATGCTAGCAAACCCATAAGCGTGCATCCCCACAAGCTTAAGCAAGTATAGAATGTAACATTCATTGTAAGATCCCTGTTCCCACCGAGCAACGGATTCGGGGTACTGGCAGCGGAAGTAGCGCTTCTCGCGCGGGACAGGGGTCCCACACTCGGGGCCTCACCCACGGATATCCGGATAAGAGACTAATCCGTCGGTTGTTCCAAAACCGAACCCGGAAAAACTTCCTTTACCGGAAAGCACGGGCGATTCCACCAGGATAACTTTTTACTCTAACGTAGTCAAGATCATTTCTGATCGAGATGATCCGATTACATCTATAAGATACTTAGTCAGTTCAAGGAAGAAACTTGCACTTGGATCATTGGGATCAACGCTTTTTTCCCCATTCAAGAGGCACAGCCGTTGATTCCTATCCATAGAACAGTTTCTGTCCGGGATTTTTTTTTTTTTCTATCGTAAAAACAAAAGTTTGAGTCTCGATTTACGGATCCATCAGTCCAGCCTAACCCCATCCGATCCCATGGGTTAGCCAACCGCCCAACCACTGTAGTGATGGGATCCAATTAAGAATTTGGTTAGGTTTTGTCCCGGGTACCAAGGAAAAGAGTTCCAAGGCTCCCTAGCCGGATGTTCATGCAAAATAAAACTAGTCACACCACTCACACACCCAATATGAAATTGCCTTTTTTTTTCAACCTGATTCAACCAGTTTAAAACAATCCTTTAATAAAACCATAGTATCATTGATCACCATCTTCCAATTTATCCAATTGATTCTTAATTTCCCATCATTCCTTCATCAGAGTATCTATGGCATCATTGGTAACTAGAACGCTCAGGAGCCGTTTCGATAGTTCCTAGCCCATAATACTTGGCAATATAATCACTTAACAAGATGGACTCTCGTTGAAGATCAGCAAGATCAACCAACAGATCCATATAAGGAGCCATGGACTCATCCATTGAAGACCAGCAAGGTCAATCAACCAGATCCATGCTCGATTTCAGAAAACAACTCCAACTCTGTTCCAATATCTTCCTCGACGCACGCGTGGGTATCCTAGGCAACCCAGAGCCCGAGCACCGTATGGTCAGCACCCTCTAGGATCCTTCGCAGGTAACCTAGCGCTTCACGCATAGGCCGCTTCCTTGGCCCCTCATCCACCGTACCGGAAGCTCACCATTTTAATCGCACCGAGGCTGGTCAAGACCTCGGCCGACTTGCTACGCGAGACGTCCTTCATTGACTCCCCGTCAGCAGTTGCAACTTTACCATCACGACTTTAATCACAAGACGGTCAAAATGCTCCCCCCAGCATTCTTGACATAAAACAATCATTTACAAACAGCATTTACAAACAGTATTTACAAACAGTATTTTACAACAGTTTACAACACAATTTCTATTTTAACTTTCATTTTTCCACATTATCCTTTATCAATCTACATTACTTATTCCATATTCCATTTATATGCATACTCATCCCATCACATCATTTCTATCTCATCACTTCAGATTCCCTCACATCGCATATCGTATATTCACATCCATACATCCACATCTATATGCGTACATTCACATCTACATGCATACATCTACATCTCTATGCATACATCCACATCCACGTTCACATTCACCTCCATACATCTACATCTACATGTATACATCCACATCTCCATTCACATCTACATCTATACATCTACATCTACATGCATCCATCCACCTCCACATCCACATCTACATCTATACATCTACATCTACATGCATACATCCATATCTCCATTCCCATCTACATCTATACATCTACATCTACATGCATCCATCTACCTCCACATCCACATCTACATCTATACATCTACATCTACATGTATACATCCACCTCCACATCCACATCCGTATCTATACATCTACATCTACATGTATACATCCACATCCACATCTATACATCTACATCTACATGCATACATCCACATCTCCATTCACATCTACATCTATACATCCACATCTACATGCAAACATCCACATCTCCATGCATGATAAAATTCTTTTAATTAATCTAGGATGATAGATCCTAGAATATGGTAGAAAGTCCTCTTTTTATGCTTTGAATGAATTTATTTTATGCGTAATTTCTATAAAAATTTTGCCATAGCTCCGCTACTATGACTGATAAATCTCAATTTTTTTCTAAGGGATAAAGCTCTTTATTAAAGAAATAATTAGAATGGTCTCTAATTGGATCATCAATCCATAATGGTCTCTAATTGGATCATTAAGAAAACAATTAGAATGGTCTCTAATTGGATCATCAATCCATAATGGTCTCTAATTGGATCATTAAGAAAACAATTAGAATGGTCTCTAATTGGATCATCAATCCATAATGGTCTCTAATTGGATCATTAAGAAAACAATTAGAATGGTCTCTAATTGGATCATCAATCCATAATGGTCTCTAATTGGATCATTAAGAAAACAATTAGAATGGTCTCTAATTGGATCATCAATCCATAATGGTCTCTAATTGGATCATTAAGAAAACAATTAGAATGGTCTCTAATTGGGTCATCAATCCATAATGGATTGAATCATCAATGTGCATAAACTAAAAGCATAGCAAAAAGCCATTAATTTGGCCTCAAGAATAGCTTAATCTTGGATTAAGGAAAAGCTTTATGAAAAGCTTCATTTGGATTGAGAATGGGTCATGAGTATGACCATTTCTTGAGTGAGAGAGAGAAATTACATAAAAACCATTAGAATTTAAACATAAATGGAAATTAACTTCTATAGCATTTATTAAATTATGTAACTCTTCACTACTATTCACCAATTAACTTCAATAGCATTTAAAAAACCATACTAATTAAACTTCTCAAGCTTGAGAGGGGTTGAGAAGAGAGAATCATTGAGAAGTCATAGAAAAGATCGAAATTCAATATACTTACCTTATGATTTGCTTGATTCTTTATTCACGGTAGAGGCCCCCAACCAATCAATTGGTTTAGTATGTTGATGGAGCCACCAATGGAGATTGAAGAAAGAGAGAGGTATCAAAAACTAGTGAATTATTAAAGAATTCACAGTTCTTGGCTTAGGTAGAGTAGAGTAACAAGGCATAAGACACTATATATTTTAGCTTAGGTGGAGTAGAGTAACAAAGCATAAGACTCTATCTAATTTGGCTTAGGTGGAGTAGAGTAACAAAGCATAAGACTCTATCTAATTTGGCTTAGGTGGAGCAGAGTAACAAAGCATAAGACACTATCTAATTTGGCTTAGGTGGAGTAGAGTAACAAAGCATAAGAGACTATATATTTTGTAGTAGAGTAACAAAGCATAAGAGACTATATATTTTGTAGTAGAGTAACAAAGCATAAGAGACTATGTTTTTTTTCAACAAGGGAAGGCTTCTATTTATAGGAAAATTTGAGCTCCTAACCAAACAAACTGATTCTAGAATTTTCCAAGTCGGTTTGGTCACTTTTTGACCATTTTAAGGTCAGTTAAGCTAACTTTTTGGAACTAGACTTGAATGAGGAGAGAGGAGAGATAAAATATCTCAATTTTTATGAGTTTAAAACTCATTCAAGCATGTGAAATATGCACCTCCTTTAAAGAATTCCCCTTCCTTACATATGTGTCAAAATTGTATTGCTCATAGTTTTTTACTAATAAACCTTGTACATTTTCAACTCTTCATCTTATGTGAAATATGCACCTCCTTTAAAGAACTCCTCTTCCTTACATATGTGTCATAGTTTTTTTACTAATAAGCCTTGTACATTTTCAACTCTTCATCTTATGTGAAATATGCACCTCCTTTAAAGAACTCCCCTTCCTTACATATGTGTTTATTTACTAATAAACCTTGTACATTTTCAACTCTTCATCTTATGTGAAATATGCACCTCCTTTAAATAACTCCTCTTCCTTACATATGAGTTTATTTACTAATAAACCTTGTACATTTTCAACTCTTCATCTTATGTGAAATATGCACCTCCTTTAAAGAACTCCTCTTCCTTACATATGAGTTTATTTACTAATAAACCTTGTACATTTTCAACTCTTCATCTTATGTGAGCATTTACTCATTTTTGGGTATCTTCTTTTACAATTTGGATTTATCTCCTCCCTACACATGGATTGATGCTATTGGCCCATAGAAACCTTAATTGGACCATAGTCTAAAGATTTCTGAAAATCTAGGCCCTTAGACTAAGGTTCTTTATACCTATTTCTAATTAATTCCAATTGCACATTGGAAATTTCTTTTTGAATTTCTGTTTCAGGGGAACTTATTTTAATAAGATGAGTTATTTTTCTATCCAAAAATATTCATAATCTGAATATTCTCTCTCTAGAATATTTTCTCTCTCTAGGTTAAAACAGTTAGAAACAAGGTCTTTATATTTCTGAAGAGGGATTGATTACGGGGGAAGATACTAGACATCAAAAAGGGGGTTGGGGGAGGAATCTTACATTCTACCCCACTTAAAAAACGCGAGATGTCCTCATCTCGCAGCTTGGAATAATTTCGCAAGATGCACGAATATGAGACTTAGAGAAAAATTTTAATCACGATTAACCACCAAGAAAAGTCTTAAAGAGAGCAAGATTCAAAATAAGAGCAAGATTTAAACTTTATTCATTCACGGGACTTATACAGTAAAGATAGAAGAACTCTTTACACTTCCATAAGCCCGTCCATCATATGGTCACAAAAGCAGTCCTCACAAGCTGCACAAGTATAGGGTAACTCATCTATGGGAATGATTCTGCTGGTTATTGCCGCACCTATCTCAGTGGTATGAGGTGATCTAACAAAAGGACCTCTGAGAGGCAAGCCAAAAACGGGGTAAAGGCATATCTTCTCATGAGGAAGAAAACATGCCAGTAAGAAGACCCGCTCAGAAAACCCACGATGCCTTGATCTCATGACGCAGTAGTATCGGGGACCCAAACCCAAAGCTTCAATAACCATGGCCAAGCGGACATTGTTACGAAAGTGTTGCTGACCCCAGGGTGTTACCCTAGTTATGTTTTGATAGGTCCGCCATTTGGTCTGCGCTACAGAAGTTCCTAGGTGAGGAAAAAGTGAGCGCTCATACTGTTCTATAAAGTCTTTCTTCACAGACTCTCTTGCGTCTTGAAGGTGAGAAATCATCAGGGATAAAACTAATTCCTGTTGCCAAGCCATGAAGGAGATTA
This sequence comes from Cibotium barometz, assembly GCF_041138505.1. NCBI lineage: Eukaryota > Viridiplantae > Streptophyta > Polypodiopsida > Cyatheales > Cibotiaceae > Cibotium > Cibotium barometz. The sequence goes on along the minus strand of NC_141078.1, from coordinate 38,291,628 downwards.
AGAAAGAAAGGAGATTGATGGGAGTAAGATTACTGTGAGCGACAAGTAAAAGTTACGACTTATATAAAGGAAGGAGCTAGCGTAACCTAGAAGCCAACGGTAACTTACCACTGAAGTTTTACCGTCTTTCCATGATTTGAGTTTGACACATTTTTCTATAGAAGGCATTAAGAATTTTGAGATGAGGAGATAAAAGAAACTTGTAGGCTAAGTCACCTACTTTCATTGAATTCAGATATAAGGATCACAATATCTGGGGGATAACTTCTTATACTCCCCAAGAGATAAAGAACTTCTTTTGGGCCGTACTCGAATGAAAACCAAAACCTTGGTATCCAAAACACCGATTCTCACTTCTAAACTCATTGTTCTAAATCCTTAAAACAAGCGTGACTCCTGAGAAGTATTCTAGGAAAAGGGTCTTCCTTTTTTTAAACAGAAATTTTCTTTTATTTTAGAGAGGGAATAATTATAAGATCAGAAAGGAAGATTCGTACTCCAGTATACCTCGAAGGTTGGGGAGGAATCTTACATTCTACCCCACTTAAAAAGTGCGAGATGTCCTCATCTCGCAAGGTAGAGGACAGCTCTTTTTCTTAAGATCCAAATTTTATTCTGGGGTTCCTTATATTCTGGTCAACCCAACAGAACACTGGGATAATTATCCCTTATATAGAACTCATCATTAAATAACAATTCATTTAACATGATAATGGTCCATTAGACCGAAAAATTTCCTTCGGAACATTCCTCCACGGAAACTTCAGTCAAGCAAGTTCTCAATTTGACATCCCTTAACTTGATCTACCGGTCAAGTATTAATAGCAGCAATCTGACAGCACAACCCACTAATCTCATAGTGATTTGCTGAATTCATTATCATCATTCTAGTTATGAATATCATCACAGGGACTCGTCCCATTCCCCCTCATTGTGGTTTCATTATATTTCAACTAATTTTTAAAAATCAACATTTTTCAATCAGCATTTTCAATCAGAATCCAAATCAATTCATTCATTCTCAAACAGAATTAAAAATCATATCAATCACATTCGAAATCATCATCTAGATAGCATTAACGCTTATAATTTCAAGTCTTAGATTTACTCGTATATACTGTCAGTAAAGAGCTGCAGTATACTCTCGGTATATACGGGTAGTCACGGCCCTTGGAATTATAAGGTAAATACTATCATGTCTAGGCCTCAAGCAAGTCAGGGATTCTATATAATTGCGGTACTTCCATCTGAAGACCCAATTACCAAATTACGAATTCCAGTTTTGAATATCAAATTGTATGAATTATCTCACACAATTATAACCTTTTTGTGTTTCTTGATAAATTTTTGATATATTTATCTTCTCAGTTGATCTTTATTAACCAAATGCTCTGATACCAACTGTAAGATCCCTGTTCCCACCGAGCAACGGATTCGGGGTACTGGCAGCGGAAGTAGCGCTTCTCGCGCGGGACAGGGGTCCCACACTCGGGGCCTCACCCACGGATATCCGGATAAGAGACTAATCCGTCGGTTGTTCCAAAACCGAACCCGGAAAAAAATTCCTTTACCGGAAAGCACGGGCGATTCCACCAGGATAACTTTTTACTCTAACGTAGTCAAGATCATTTCTGATCGAGATGATCCGATTACATCTATAAGATACTTAGTCAGTTCAAGGAAGAAACTTGCACTTGGATCATTGGGATCAACGCTTTTTTCCCCATTCAAGAGGCACAGCCGTTGATTCCTATCCATAGAACAATTTCCGTCCGGGATTTTTTTTTTTTTCTATCGTAAAAACAAAAGTTTGAGTCTCGATTTACGGATCCATCAGTCCAGCCTAACCCCATCCGATCCCATGGGTTAGCCAACCGCCCAACCACTGTAGTGATGGGATCCAATTAAGAATTTGGTTAGGTTTTGTCCCGAGTACCAAGGAAAAGAGTTCCAAGGCCCCCTAGCCGGATGTTCATGCAAAATAAAACTAGTCACACCACTCACACACCCAATATGAAATTGCCTTTTTTTTTCAACCTGATTCAACCAGTTTAAAACAATCCTTTAATAAAACCATAGTATCATTGATCACCATCTTCCAATTTATCCAATTGATTCTTAATTTCCCATCATTCCTTCATCAGAGTATCTATGGCATCATTGGTAACTAGAACGCTCAGGAGCCGTTTCGATAGTTCCTAGCCCATAATACTTGGCAATATAATCACTTAACAAGATGGACTCTCGTTGAAGATCAGCAAGATCAACCAACAGATCCATATAAGGAGCCATGGACTCATCCATTGAAGACCAGCAAGGTCAATCAACCAGATCCATGCTCGATTTCAGAAAACAACTCCAACTCTGTTCCAATATCTTCCTCGACGCACGCGTGGGTATCCTAGGCAACCCAGAGCCCGAGCACCGTATGGTCAGCACCCTCTAGGATCCTTCGTAGGTAACCTAGCGCTTCACGCATAGGCCGCTTCCTTGGCCCCTCATCCACTGTACCGGAAGCTCACCATTTTAATCACACCGAGGCTGGTCAAGACCTCGGCCGACTTGCTACGCGAGACGTCCTTCATTGACTCCCCGTCAGCAGTTGCAACTTTACCATCACGACTTTAATCACAAGACGGTCAAAATGCTCCCCCCAGCATTCTTGACATAAAACAATCATTTACAAACAGCATTTACAAACAGTATTTACAAACAGTATTTTACAACAGTTTACAACACAATTTCTATTTTAACTTTCATTTTTCCACATTATCCTTTATCAATCTACATTACTTATTCCATATTCCATTTATATGCATACTCATCCCATCACATCATTTCTATCTCATCACTTCAGATTCCCTCACATCGCATATCGTATATTCACATCCATACATCCACATCTATATGCGTACATTCACATCTACATGCATACATCTACATCTCTATGCATACATCCACATCCACGTTCACATTCACCTCCATACATCTACATCTACATGTATACATCCACATCTCCATTCACATCTACATCTATACATCTACATCTACATGCATCCATCCACCTCCACATCCACATCTACATCTATACATCTACATCTACATGCATACATCCATATCTCCATTCCCATCTACATCTATACATCTACATCTACATGCATCCATCTACCTCCACATCCACATCCACATCTATACATCTACATCTACATGTATACATCCACCTTCACATCCACATCCGTATCTATACATCTACATCTACATGTATACATCCACATCCACATCTATACATCTACATCTACATGCATACATCCACATCTCCATTCACATCTACATCTATACATCTACATCTACATGCAAACATCCACATCTCCATGCATGATAAAATTCTTTTAATTAATCTAGGATGATAGATCCTAGAATATGGTAGAAAGTCCTCTTTTTATGCTTTGAATGAATTTATTTTATGCGTAATTTCTATAAAAATTTTGCCATAGCTCCGCTACTATGACTGATAAATCTCAATTTTTTTCTAAGGGATAAAGCTCTTTATTAAAGAAATAATTAGAATGGTCTCTAATTGGATCATCAATCCATAATGGTCTCTAATTGGATCATTAAGAAAACAATTAGAATGGTCTCTAATTGGATCATCAATCCATAATGGTCTCTAATTGGATCATTAAGAAAACAATTAGAATGGTCTCTAATTGGATCATCAATCCATAATGGTCTCTAATTGGATCATTAAGAAAACAATTAGAATGGTCTCTAATTGGATCATCAATCCATAATGGTCTCTAATTGGATCATTAAGAAAATAATTAGAATGGTCTCTAATTGGATCATCAATCCATAATGGTCTCTAATTGGATCATTAAGAAAACAATTAGAATGGTCTCTAATTGGGTCATCAATCCATAATGGATTGAATCATCAATGTGCATAAACTAAAAGCATAGCAAAAAGCCATTAATTTGGCCTCAAGAATAGCTTAATCTTGGATTAAGGAAAAGCTTTATGAAAAGCTTCATTTGGATTGAGAATGGGTCATGAGTATGACCATTTCTTGAGTGAGAGAGAGAAATTACATAAAAACCATTAGAATTTAAACATAAATGGAAATTAACTTCTATAGCATTTATTAAATTATGTAACTCTTCACTACTATTCACCAATTAACTTCAATAGCATTTAAAAAACCATACTAATTAAACTTCTCAAGCTTGAGAGGGGTTGAGAAGAGAGAATCATTGAGAAGTCATAGAAAAGATCGAAATTCAATATACTTACCTTATGATTTGCTTGATTCTTTATTCACGGTAGAGGCCCCCAACCAATCAATTGGTTTAGTATGTTGATGGAGCCACCAATGGAGATTGAAGAAAGAGAGAGGTATCAAAAACTAGTGAATTATTAAAGAATTCACAGTTCTTGGCTTAGGTAGAGTAGAGTAACAAGGCATAAGACACTATATATTTTAGCTTAGGTGGAGTAGAGTAACAAAGCATAAGACTCTATCTAATTTGGCTTAGGTGGAGTAGAGTAACAAGCATAAGACTCTATCTAATTTGGCTTAGGTGGAGTAGAGTAACAAAGCATAAGACTCTATCTAATTTGGCTTAGGTGGAGTAGAGTAACAAAGCATAAGACACTATCTAATTTGGCTTAGGTGGAGTAGAGTAACAAAGCATAAGAGACTATATATTTTGTAGTAGAGTAACAAAGCATAAGAGACTATGTTTTTTTTCAACAAGGGAAGGCTTCTATTTATAGGAAAATTTGAGCTCCTAACCAAACAAACTGATTCTAGAATTTTCCAAGTCGGTTTGGTCACTTTTTGACCATTTTAAGGTCAGTTAAGCTAACTTTTTGGAACTAGACTTGAATGAGGAGAGAGGAGAGATAAAATATCTCAATTTTTATGAGTTTAAAACTCATTCAAGCATGTGAAATATGCACCTCCTTTAAAGAATTCCCCTTCCTTACATATGTGTCAAAATTGTATTGCTCATAGTTTTTTACTAATAAACCTTGTACATTTTCAACTCTTCATCTTATGTGAAATATGCACCTCCTTTAAAGAACTCCTCTTCCTTACATATGTGTCATAGTTTTTTTACTAATAAGCCTTGTACATTTTCAACTCTTCATCTTATGTGAAATATGCACCTCCTTTAAAGAACTCCCCTTCCTTACATATGTGTTTATTTACTAATAAACCTTGTACATTTTCAACTCTTCATCTTATGTGAAATATGCACCTCCTTTAAAGAACTCCTCTTCCTTACATATGAGTTTATTTACTAATAAACCTTGTACATTTTCAACTCTTCATCTTATGTGAAATATGCACCTCCTTTAAAGAACTCCTCTTCCTTACATATGAGTTTATTTACTAATAAACCTTGTACATTTTCAACTCTTCATCTTATGTGAGCATTTACTCATTTTTGGGTTTCTTCTTTTACAATTTGGATTTATCTCCTCCCTACACATGGATTGATGCTATTGGCCCATAGAAACCTTAATTGGACCATAGTCTAAAGATTTCTGAAAATCTAGGCCCTTAGACTAAGGTTCTTTATACCTATTTCTAATTAATTCCAATTGCACATTGGAAATTTCTTTTTGAATTTCTGTTTCAGGGGAACTTATTTTAATAAGATGAGTTATTTTTCTATCCAAAAATATTCATAATCTGAATATTCTCTCTCTAGAATATTTTCTCTCTCTAGGTTAAAACAGTTAGAAACAAGGTCTTTATATTTCTGAAGAGGGATTGATTACGGGGGAAGATACTAGACATCAAAAAGGGGTTTGGGGGAGGAATCTTACATTCATAAACCCACAAGCTCATAGAGAGAGTCTATCCATGAATAACTCATTGCCAATGAAGTGGACAAGAGCTTGCATCAATGGAGCCTACACACACACACACACTACAAGCATGAATACACAAGAGAAAGAAAGAAGCATTCAACTAATCATAGATTAATTTACTTCAATGATGCTAAAACATATTAAGAGAAAGAAGTGGAGCTATACTCATTGAAGCTTGATGCTCATTAGAGTACAATAGAGAGAGAGTTAGAGAGTTGCCATAGCTTGAGAGCTCAAGAGCTTCACTCAATAGCTTATGAGAATGGCCAAAAACGTCCTCTTTCTTTAGCTAACATCTCTTTTGTAGAGATGTCACTAACCCTAACCCTAAGCCTCTTTCACACACGGGCAGACAACCCCATAAGTGAGCCTTGCTTAATACACTTAAAACTCTCATTTAGAACCCACATTTGCCTAAAACGATTTACATTGCACTTTGGCACAAAAATATGGAAAAATTATGTGCGTCTTTATGTTCCCATTGCTACAATCCCACTCTCTCGCATTAATTGCTTCCAGCCTCCTTCCATAATCCGTGTTCCTGTGAGTGTTCCCATGGAACATCTGTCCACATTTATACAAATCATTGCGAAATCCACACTTATTAATGTCCTCAATTGAGGATGATGGTGTTAATCCAAATGGGATTTACAACGACCTCAAGGTAAAAGTTTGTGACATGACCTTCAACCTCACATTTGTAGTCATGGACTTTTGTAACACGACCTATGATGCCATCTTGAAAAACCCTTCATATGACAAACACAATTGATCCATGAATGGGAGACACATCATGTCTACCTCCGCAAAGGGTCTCAAACGCTCAAAGTAAATTTATATACCTTGCACTCACATCCCATGGCCAGAGGTCCCTTTTCTGAAAACTATGACCACCGCCAGGAGTAATGATCTCTCTTTTTGTGATGCTTTATCAAGCCCTTGAGGATGGGTAGGTGCCATATATGGATGCTTTTGTCAAAAGTGACGAAGTCCGCCGACAATGATGACTGGTTGGAAATCCTTGATAAACTTGATACCCTTCTAAATCAAAAACCCGGCATGCAATTTGTACTCCCCAATGGCTAGTCTCTTCATGAACCCTACAAGGCCTTTGCCTTTATTGACACTTTGGGTATAAGTGTAGCTCCCCAACATGAAATGGCCACCCTTCGGGTATGGCTAGATTTTCCCTTTGGATGAAATATGCAAAGAAAACGTTCCTTGCTATCTAGCCAAAATATTTTTCCATGGGAAACCCTAGAAAAACCCTTTCTTCACACTGCCTTATTGTCTCTCACAACAATTAGCCAAAATCTTTTTCCATGGGAAACATGAATCTAGTCGGTGCATTACATAAACCAAATGACATCACCATGAAATGGTAGGAACCTATTTCGGTACAAAATGTTGTCATGTGCTCATCCCACTTTTCATTCTTATTTGGTGGTAGCTGGATCATAGGTCAATCTTGGTGAAGAACTTGGAACCCTTCAATTCGTCCAAAAGATCATCAATTCTTGGGATTGGGTACCTATTCTTAATGGTGATTTTGCTAACATCCCGATAATTCTATGCACATTCTAAAATGGAGATTGACTCGGTTCCACCCAGCCAATATCAATGAACTCTTTAACTTAATTTTCCACTTTGGACAACCTATGCGGAGGTTTGTTGACCGGCCTTGCATTTGGCTCTAACTCAATGGCATGAGCAACCTCCTTCATCACAGTGGTGGTAAGAACTTGGGCATATGAAACACATCTTCATATTCTTTAAGTATAGCTTCTTCATGCCCACATGTGTAACTTTGCTCTCTTTTTCATTGTCTTCATCCTTACAAAGCTGAAAAACATACATATAGCCACTCTTCTTCAATTCTTTCTTGAGTTGTGTGCCATATATCAAGGTTAACTTTGAGGTGCCAAAACCACGCAATCTAATGGTCTCCTTCCCATGCATAAACCTCAAAAATCCTTGTTGCAAATTCATGGAGAAGGTTCCAAGAGTTGATAGCCAATCACGCCTAAAAACCATATCAATCGGCCCCAATATCGAGCACTAACAATTCAGCTTTGCAAGTGTACTCGTTTGAGAGCATCCAATCCACATTTATGCAAATCATTGTGAGATCCATGCTATCCCCATTTTTTACTTCAAGTTTTGTCCTCATTTACCAATGCATCCAGGTACAATTTAAAATTTCTCAATGATTTGTAGTTGTAAGGTCCCTCCCAAGCCATGTATGTGTCTTTTTTAATATACTTTTCAAGAAGGAAAGAGAGTGCACTTAGAGAAGAGTGAGACAATAAGGCTAGAAACATTAGAAAAGTGAAAGAATAAAAATATTAGCTCCAAAAAGATCTTAAAAGAAATAAAAAGACAAGAATAGTTGTATTGAGAGATAAGTATCTTCAAAAATAGAAATTCAAATTTAGGTGATAGGAGGTCGTATTGAGAGTACTCTTACATATTTAGAGTCCATGCATACTAAAAATGTGGAAAAGCAACATGTTGCTAAAGATGGTGCATTTGCGGCTTTATATAGACGTTTTTGCCTACTCTACCCACACTCGTTTCTTTTGAGTGGTTACATGACCATATTCTGAGTTTTTATCAGAGAGTTATGGCCAAAACAATTTGTTGGTTCTGCCAAGGTCTCTACATAGGGAAACTATAAGAATGCAGCTAGTAGCCACAAGTTGATTCTAGACCTTGAGATGCATACATTACTTCATTCTTATCTAATATCTTGTAAAAGAAAGCTAGCTTGCTGTGACCTTTATGAGGAAGAGACTACTACCCCATAGCTTTTCTTTTAAAGAAAGAATAGTATGTCGTAGACATGCAAGTGAAGGCTACTTTGCCATAGACCTTCTAACGGGAGAAAAGTCAGAGTACAAGTAAGAGGAGATAAATCTTGGGAATGACCGGATGATTTCAATCGTAAGTGAAGGTATTAGAAGACTCTCTACTCTCATATATCAAGTTCTCAATCTTTTATTAATATCGAGCAAAGACAACGATAAGTGATCAATTTTTATAAGGTAAATATTTATTTTTTGTTTTTCAATTATATATCATTCTTAGGGGTTGAGGTATGGCAGCGGCTTCTCTATTAATTGTTAATAGTGATCTATTTGATTTATTTACTAGTTAAAGTTCTTATTCTTTTAAACAATAGCATATGCCTTAATAAAGAATGTCTTATCATCACAATCTCAAGTTGAAATGTTAAAATCTATGTGAAAGGGATGTTTTCTTAACAAGGTATCCTGAATTCTAGTCCTAGTATGGTTTAGTTATCTTGGTTAAATTAAGGTACAAGTACAACTTCTCCCTACCTTGACACTGCCCCATTTTCTTGTGCTTATGTAGTCGGACGGCGGAGACGTTAGTAAGGCCCGGAGTTGGCCCATGGTATCCCTCATACCATTGGGAGAATGATGTTTGCCGATTGAGGGGAGTGATTGTGATGCAGTCTAGTTCTGCGAGGGTATAGGTGACTATGCCCATGGCCCGACATCTGTCTTCCTTCCCTTACCTTTAATTTCTCCAATATGGCATTGGTGAGCTCATCCACAATCATATGTTCGACTTGTTTTCTTCAAGTTCCAATTTCTTGATGACTCAAGACACGCAAAGTTGTGGTTGCTGTCGATGTTCTAACATCCTCACGTTGTGGCAATTCTAAAATGTTATATTCCTATTTGATAGCCAATTTGGAGCATGCATCAAGGGTAGTTGGTCGGGGGGCTAGTACCAAGTAATCATGCATTTTATGATCTCTAACCCCTCTCCTAAAATAAGGTAACAATTGATCATTTGTCAATCAAGGGTAGCTGGCCGGGGGGCTAGTACCAAGTAATCATGCATTTATGGTCTCTAACCCCTCTCCTGAAACAAGGTAACAATTGATCATTTGTCAATCTTTCTTGAATTTTGCATCTTGAATTCAAGTGTTTCAAGCAAGAAACATAGTTGTGTTGATGTTATGTAGTTGGGCGCCAGAGGGCTCCACCTGTCCACCACTACATGTAAAGTTGGGCATAAAAATATTTTTTAACCTGGTGAAGTTAACCTTGTCCTCGGGCTTAAGGGTTCTGAACCACTGATAAGCTTTTCTTTTTAAGGTCAGCAAAAAAGCACGTATCATGGTCACATCACTGATTGGTCCGCAGGTTTCACATGTAGATTCAAAAATCTCTACATGCTGGATAGGATGCTGGATAGGATCTCCTTCCCCATAGAATTTTTGGACAAGTTTTGAGATGATATGGGGTTTCATCTAGGAAGGTCGAGGTTTTAGAGTAGAACCCAACTCCCTGACCATCCCCCTTTCCATCTCAACTAAGTTCTAGAGTAGAACCCAACTCCGTGACCATCCTCCTTTCCATCTCAGCTGCAATATTTAGAAAGTCTATCCTTGTGGCTCCATTAAGGTCCATGGCTAGATCGTTTCTAGGTCTCTGGGGAATTCCTCCCCCCCTTCCTAGACCTCGTCCCCTACCCATATTGGCTCTTCTTGGTATCTCAGGTTTGTGGACTTGTCTGATTGAGGTATCCTGGTGGGATTCCCCAATAGTAGTCTCTGTGCATCTGTATGCATTTAAGAGCTCCATATCTTGTAAGAATGTAGGGCGATTGATCATTAGATCTATGTCCTTCTTGGTATAGAGCCGGTCCTCAACTTCTATAGCTAAGTTGGTTGTGTTACCCTCTTCTTCTCTAGTTGTAACCCCTTCCTCCATTCTCGATTCCTCATTGATGGGTTCCAGGTTTGGAGTATCCCCATCGCCTCTACCTATAGCAATTTTAGATTCCTGTCCTCGTGATTGGAGATGGTTAACATTATCTGTCTCCTTTCTCTCAACTCTTGTCCTACGAGTATCAAGCTCTTGTTTTTTTAAGCTCAATTCTCAAAGCTGTCGTTCCACCTCACTTCGTTTTGGAAGTCCAATTCCATTTCCTCGGTGGTGGGAGAGAATATTTGGCCCATCCTAAATGCACTTTCCATGTCTTGTCTAAATCAAGGGGTGCCAATATTTGAGAGCCTAGCATTCAACATTTAGAATGGCCCTTCTTTTCTTGGAACGAGTCCAGTGTTAGTTGACGGACCCATGCCTAGAGATTACGCTTCTTCATCTCATGACTAGTTTGGAGGCCAAAAAATCCCCGAGCTATATCAATGATCGCACTGGACTTAGTTAGATAGTGTGGTTTGTCACCTTCCCCAAACGGAGCGTATCGCAACCCTTCTTCCATGGATTCCTCACTACTGGTTTCTGCGGCGGTGGTCAGGTTTCTCAATACACTTAAGTGTGTGCTTGCAGACTGTCCCAATCCCACACTTCTTCGATAGGAAGTTCCTGATGATTTTTGATGCACTATCATCACATACTTTTACTTAAGGCATATGCTATTTTTATTCTTTTAAACAATAGCATATGCCTTAATAAAGAATGTCTTATTGGAATCTCAAGTTGAAATGTTAAAATCTCTGTGTGAAAGGGTTGTTTTCTTAACAAGGAAACATGAATTCTAATCCTATGGTTTAGTTGAGTAAATGAATTGTTATCTTGGTTAAATTAAGGTACATGTACAACTTCTCCCTGCCTTGACACTGCCCTATTCTTGTGCTTATGTAGTCGGACACAGCGAAGACGTTAGTAAGGCTCCGAGTTGGCCTATGGTATTCCTCATACCATTGGGAGAATGATGTTTGCCGATTGAGGTGAGTGATTGGGATGTTGTCTAGTTCCCTGCAGGGGTAAGGTGACTATGCCCATGGCCTGACATCTCTCTCCCTTCCCTTACCTTTAATTTCTCCAATATGGCATTGCTGAGCTCATCCACAGCAGTCATATGTCTGACTTGTTTTCTTTGAGTTTCAATTTCTTGATGACTCAAGATACGCGAAGTCGTGGGGCTGCTGTCGATGTTCTAACATCCTCAGGTTGTGGCAATTCTAACATGTTATATTCATATTCGATTGCCAATTTTGCAGCATGCATCAAGTGGTAGGCTGGCCGGGGAGGCTAGTACCAAGTAATCATGCATTTTATGGTCTCTAACCCCTCTCTTGAAACAAGGTAACAATTGATCATCTATCAATCTTTCCCGAATTTTACATATTGAATTCAAATGTTTCAAGCTAGAAACATAGTCTCTCATAGACTCATCTTCCTTGTGTTTGATGTTATGTAGTTGGGCCACAGGGCTCCACCTCTCACACCACTACATGCAAAGCTGGGCACAAAAATATTTTTTAACCTGGTGAAGTTAACCTTGTCCTCAGGCTTAAGGGTTTTGAGCCACTGATGAGCTTTCCCTTCTAAGGTCAGTGAAAAAGCATGTATCATGGTCACATCAGTGATTGGTCCACAGGTTTCACTTATAGATTCAAAAATCTCTACATGTTGGTGGATAGGATCTTCTTTCCCATGGAATTTTTGGACAAGTTTTGAGATGATATGGGGTTTCATCTGGGAAGGTCGAGGTTCTAGAATCCCCAACTCCCTGACCATCCCCCTTTCCATCTTAGCTACAATATTCAACAAGTCTATCCTTTCCATCTCAGCTGTGCTGCAATATTCAACAAGTCTATCCTTGTGGTTCCATTAAGGTCCATGGCTGGATCGTTTCTAGGTCTCTGGGGAATTGCTCCCCCCCTTCCTAGACCTCGTCCCCTACCCATATTGGCTCTTCTTGGTATCTCAGGTTTTTGGACTTGTCTGATTGTGGTATCTTGGTGGGATTCCCCAAAAGTAGTCTCTGTGCGGTGTCTTTGTGTAATTAAGAGCTCCATCTCTTGTAAGAATGTAGGGCGATTGATCATTAGATCTATGTCCTTCTTGGTATAGAGCCGGTCCTCAACTTCTACAATCAAGTTGGCTATGTTAGCCTCTTCTTCTCTACTTGTAACCCCTTCCTCCATTTTGGATTCCTCGTTGATGGGTTCCAGGTTCAGAGAATCCCCATCACCTCTACCTATAGCAATTTTAGATTCCTTGCCTCGTGATTGGAGATGATTAATATTATATGTTTCCTTTCTCTCAGCTCTTGTTTTACGAGTATCAAGCTCTTGTTTTTTTAAGCTCAATTCTCAAAGTTGTCGTTCCACCTCACTTTGTTGTAAGTCCAATTCCATTTCCTCAGTGGTGGGATAGAATATTTGACCCGTCCTAAATGCACTTTCCATATCTCATCTAATTCGAGGGGTGCCAATATTGGATAACCTAGAATTCAACGTTTGGAATGGCCCTTCTTTTCTTGGAATGAGTCCAGTGATAGTTGACGGACCCATGCCCGTAGATTGTGCTTCTTCATCTCATGACTAGGTTGGAGACCAAAAATCCCCGGGCTATATCAATGATCCCACTGGACTTAGTTGGATAGTGTGGTTTGTCACCTTCCCCAAACCCATATATTGCAGCCCTTCTTCCATGGATTCCTCACTATTGGTTTCTATGGTGGTCAGGTTTCTCAAGACACTTAAGTGTGTGCTTGCAGACTGTCCTGATCCCACACTTCTTTGATAGGAAGTTCCTAGATGATTTGATGCACTATCGTCAGGCATAAGATCTTCTCCGAGAGTTTTCCAAATCTTAAGTGCATGTATGTATGATTTGATAAGATAGTATCCAACCCAAATTGATTTAATTCCTGGTTCTATTGGTTTGTTTCAGGAGGCGTGAATTAGTAGAGAATATTTCACGTCGTGAAATAGCAGGACTTAGCTCACGTCATGAAAATATGGTTCATGTCGTGAAACTACGGAACAAATGGTTCACGTCGTGAAACAAAAAGTATTTCATGCCGTGAACTACTTCGAAAATGATTCACGTCGTGAAATTCTATTGCACTTTCACGTGATTTAATCTTTCTACTTAAGATAAAATTCCTTCCTTATCCAACCCTCACAGTCTTAATTTGGTCAATTTGTTAGTTCCGGTCTTCTCGTAAAATAGCAGGATTGAGTTCACATCGTGAAAACAAAAAGTGTTTCACGTCGTGAAAGTCTACTACACTTTCACGTGATCCAATTTTTGGCAGATTGAATCATGTCAGACACTACAAGAATGGTCTATACATAGCGACCCTCATATAAATATGAAGAAAATAGCGGGGGTCGCTTTCGTGGATGCTTATGCGACTTTTAAAATGCAGTTGTATATGCCACCGTAGTAGCGACCCTAGCAAACTGGAAAATATAAAGAAAATAGCGGGGGTCACTTTCGTGGATGCTTATGCGACTTTTAAAATGCAGTTGTATATGCCACCGTAGTAGCGACCCTAGCAAACTGGAAATGAGTGGTATATGCATCGAAATTGCGATACATAACCCACCTTTTTTTTGGGTCGTTTATGCATCTCAAATCTTTAAAAAAACTAAAACATGTATTCATTTTCTTTTCGGGCCCGTTTCGCGTGCACTGTAGCAGCTTCAAACATTTGATTCGTCTCACAATCCCAAGCTCACGGCGGCACGCACTATAGCAACTTCCAACATTCGATTCGTCTCTCAATCCCAAGCTCACGACGGCCAGCACAGGTAAGGTGTGTGTTGTTGGGGTATCGATGGCACCAAAAGGAAAGGCACAGTGTGTGGACAGCATGGTAGTTAAGCACAGTTTTTAAGGAATTTTTCCAAGGTATCTTGTCCCAGCAGGCCAACAGCCTTCTGAACTGGCCGACGAGCTCCCTTCCTCACATATATATAGCACAAGTCATTTTCATCAAGAAGCAAGTCAATTCATTCATTCATCAGTCTAGCCATCAGTAGAAGTCATGTGAAAGGACAAGGGTCACCCCCTTTAGGGCTGACCTAGGGCTCAGTCATGTACATACATTCCTCTCTCTCATCTCTCTCCTGTCTTAATCATGTCACCCTGACACCAATCTCTGTCTCATCAAGTTCCGACACTGTACTTATTTGACTAAGCAAGTGGTTGTAACACCTTTTTGAAACTCTTTGGATTGCCTTAAGAATTCATTACTTGATATTATGTCCCATTGTCTAGACATAACAAGGCTAGCATGGAGGCCAGATAGTTGATTTTAGTGTGATTTGGATTCTGGGGTGCAACTTAGTTTTAAGGGAGTTCCTCTCTGTGGCAATTAGACCTTGGGAGAGGGGCGTCCATAGGACCCACAATTGATTAGTCATGTCGAGCATTAGTTTTGGTTTTAACTATTTATTTCATAGATTGACAATACTTTGATTATTATGAACCAAGTGTGTGGGTTCATGTTGAAACCATATATTGATGAGCGGGCAACTAAATAGAGGCTTCTTACTTAAGAGTATGATTAAGCTGTGAAGGGAAGTTCAAACATGTGAATTATCTTAATTCTCTCTCTCTCTCTCTCTCTCTCTCTCTACCTTAGTTAGACCCACCCTTTCACGCTACCTAAAACTCTCTTAAACCCATAGATTAACCTCTTATGTGCGCAAGGAGCGCACTCAGGAGGTCAAAAGACGATGTGCTGATTTGATTTCAGATGCAAGTATGGATGCAGAGGCTCAATATGTTTTTGATACTCTGAAAGAGGACTTCCATCAATCTCGCGAGGAATGGAGCAAGCCTATTCCTTAGGTTACTTATAGATTGCAGCTACCATCTTTGGTACAACCGCTTAAGAAGCTTGCACAAATTGCGGTCATTATCTTCTTTCTGGGAAAGAAACCATCTGCCAATGATGTTGTGCAATGGATTCAGTCTATCCTTGGTGGCTCTTTTGTGGAGGGGGTGTACTTTGCCTCCCGTGGGTTTTATGAAGTTCACCTCACCGATGCCTTGCAGAAGCAGCGTGTGCTTGAATTTTCTCCTTTATTTTATGGCAGGCAAATGGTACATGCCTCCCGTGGGTTTTATGAAGTTCACCTCACCGATGCCTTGCAGAAGCAGCATGTGCTTGAATTTTCTCCTTTATTTTATGGCAGGCAAATGGTACATGCTATGCCATGGTCCCCCAATAAGGACTATCAAAGTCTCATACGACATCATTGTCCTGTCTGGGTGGAGGTGGTTAATTTCCCAGACTATATGCGAGAAGAATTGCCAGGATTGGCCGCTGCACTGGGCCAAGTTATCTGCCCCCTCGCCCTGCTGGGAATCGTAATAGATTTTGTTTTGTGAGACATAGATACCCCTACCTTCCCCCCCATTGTAGTCGAGGTTGAAGGTTTGCCAATGGGCCAAAAGTACTTTGAATTGAAATGGGGAATTTTTGCAGGTGCTTGTTTTTCATGCCATAAGTACGGGCATCTGGCCTCTGATTTTTCATGCCCTACTGTCTTGCATCCCCCTCCAGCCAACTGCTATACCTTCTCCCCTGGTTCAGCCCACTCATAAGTAAGAGACTATTGGGTCTAAGAATTTGGATAAAAATGCCTCCAAAGTTGGGAAAGTGGCTTCGCAAATGCTAGCCATAGCTAAAGGCAAGGACAAAGGTAAAGAGAAAGAGAAGGCCCCTAATAATGATGGTTTTTTACAGCCCAAGAGGGTGTTGAGGCAAAGACCCCTTCAATCTCGCCACTAGGATGCATCTATTCCTACTCCACGAGTTCTCAAAAAACACATTCCTGTTTGTGAGTCTGAGGAAGGGCTATCCTTTGACCTAGGGAAGGAAGGGCTGCAGCCCATGATGGCTGATGCTTACGCACTCTTTGGTTGTATATTCTTGGTCTCCTCCTTTGTATATATCCTCATGCTTGACAAACTCCATTGTGTCACTCTTAATGTACAGGGCCTCTGCAATCCTTCTAAGTGGAGGCTAGTGTGGAATTATGTTTTAACCAGGCAGCCGGACATTCTCTGTTTGCAAGAACATAACCAACATTCTATGGCTGGCCAGGCTGGCTATTTTGGGGGCTATGATATCCACTATGTAGGTACTAAGCATTTCTCGGGTCTTTGCATATTGGTCAGACATGAACTGCAGTCCCAGCTTGTCTTCAATGATTGTGATGGCAGATGGATGGTGATTCAATGTGATGTCAATGGTGATATTTGGGAATTTGCCTCTGTTTATGCCTCGCAAACTTCTGCTTCTAGAGCTTCCATGTGGCATGCCATTGCTTCTTACCCATGGCGATCTTGTGCTCTTCTTGATGGAGACTTTAATAACTCTCCCATGCCATCAGACAACACTACTCATAGATCTCATATGATCCCTTCTGAAAAGCGATCATGGGAGGAGTTACTTACCACGACACATGCACAAGATTTATGGACAGCCATGCACACTGGAATAGTGGGCTACACCTATCATCATAATGCCTTTACTAACTACTGGGCTCGCTTGGATAGATGGTATTTACTGCATGCTCAACAATATAGAGATTTGAGTCTCTATATTGAGGTTGATCACTCTCTTGGTCTCTTTGACCATGCTCCTTTATGGCTGAATATTCAGTTTGGTCAGCCCTAGGATGACATGCCTTTACATTCCATTCGGATGAAACATATCAATAAAGGATAACTGTAGCATGCACAATTTCAACAATTGATCCGATATGCCATAATTCCTCTTACAGCCCATGTCCATTATGACTGTAATTTTGGATGGCAACGCCTTGTGGACAGGCTTCAGCATGCTATTCATGAATATGGGAGTAATTTCATGCCTGACTGGAGAGCTAAAGTTCAGCATGCCAAAGCAGTAGTTCAGTCCTTGACTGCACATTCCCAATTGTAGCTCCTCTCCTCTCAACAAATGGACACTCTCTCTCAGTCAAAACAGCTCTCTTGCAAGCTAATGACAGATGGAAATTGGCCAAGTGGCAGGTTCGGGCAAGGATGACTCAATTCATGGATAAAGGCTGCTCTTCAAAATCTTTCTTTCAAGGGTTACATGCTTCCAGGAGGAAGACCTCTTGCCTCAGAGTCCGTAAACTGGATGGACTCGATCTTTCTCAGAGCTCCAACATGAATGCTTTTCTTATTTTCAAAAACTGTTTGCACCCCCTGCTACCACTTCTTTGCACGAATTACAAGCTCGGGATACTCTTTATAGCATGTTCTTCCCATTCTCAACCCACAGGAAGCTCTCAAACTTGATATGCCTTTCACTGATGTGGAGCTTGATGATGCCTTGTCCCATCTCAACACTGGTAAGGCACCAGGGTATGATGGCCTCACGATGGAATTTTTCTTACACTTTTGGGAAGACCTTAAAGGTGTTATCCTACAAATGATTAATGAGGCTTGGCATACAGGAGTACTCCCCCAATCATGGAAGCATGGCATAGTTAAACTCATCCCCAAGTGGAATTTGTGTGAGCATCTCATGGATTGGAGGCCCATCACATTGATGCCTGTTGCAAGTGCTTTATGAGGGTCTGCATCCCTTGCAATATGGCTTTGTTCCTAGGCGGTAGATCCATGATAATATTGGCAATGCTCTCATGGCTATTGAATATGCAAAATATTCTGACGAGGATGTTTTTATTATGCAAGTGGACTTTGCTAAAGCTTTTGACACGGTCAACTGGGATTTTATCTCACAGACAATGGCTCGGATGGGATTCGGGCCAAAAATGGCTAATGTCATCTACTGCTTGTATGCTGACTCTACAGCCCAATGCATCCTTGGCAATCATCTTTCTCAATCTTGGTCCTTGGGTCATTCGGTCAGACAAGGGTGTCCACTCAGTGCCCTCTTATATGCCATTGCCACTCACTCACTTCTCAGATACTTGGATCATCTGACCGCATAGGACCTTCTCATTGGTCTTCAGATTCCTGGAGCCCCTCCCTTTATGGCTCAGGCATATGCAGATGACTCCTTCTTTATGCAGCATAATTCTCCACAGCAGTTGAAGACTCTTATGGACACTCTCTCTATATATGGCATGGCTGCTGGCCTGCATGTCAATTTTGACAAATCCAGCCTCATACCTCTGCATTTATATGATTGGCATGTTCTTTTATGGCCCGGACACATTATGCAACCCTCTGATGTGGTCCGCCATCTTGGTTACCCTATTGGCTGGTACATCACTAGGAAACAACAGTTAAAGTGGATTTTTGAGTGACAAACTTCATGCCAAGCTCCACTACTGGAAGCTCTCCACCTGGCCACTCCATGTTAGGCTCCGGATTGTCCAGTCGATTATCATGGCCTATGTTCAGTACTATTTGCCTTTGATACATTGGACCTCTCAGGACACTTTTGCTTTCATGTCTCAGGCTATGGAGCTGTTATGGAGGAAAACAAAGTCTTCTGTGCTAAAGCTTTAAGACTTATGCGGATGGCAAAAGTTTATTCCCCGAGGATGCATGGCGGATTGAATGTGCTGAATATTGCGCATCATGTCTTGGCAAGGAAAATTCCTCTCCTACTCACCTTTATTCGTCAGACGCAGCCATGGACTCATATGCTTGCAATGTAAGATTCCTCCCCAGCCTCTCAAAATGTCTAGCATATTCCCCTGTTTCAATTCCCTTTTCTGAAATATAAGAGATCTTGTCTCTGCCTGTTTTGGCATAGAGAGAGAAAATATTCTAGAAAGAGAATATTCAGATTATGAATATTTTTGGATAGAAAAATAACTCATCTTATTAAAATAAGTTTCCCTGAAACAGAAATTCAAAAAGAACTTTCCAATGTGCAATTAGAATTAATTGAGAATGGATATGAAGGACCTTAGTCTAAGGGTCTAGATTTTTAGAAATTTTTGGATTATGGTCCAATTAAGGTTCCTATGGGCCAATAGCATCAATCCATGTGTAGGGAGGAGATAAATCCTATTTGTAAAAGAAGATAGCCAAAAATGAGTAAATGCTCACATAAGATGAAGAGTTGAATATGTACAAGGTTTATTAGTAAAAAACTATGAGTAATATTTTAAAAAAAAGAGATAAATTGAGTATCCAAAAATGAGTAAATGCTTACATAAGATGAAGAGTTGAATATATACAAGGTTTATTAGTAAAAAACTATGAGTAATATCAAAAAAATGAGATAAATTGGGTATCCAAAAATGAGTAAATGCTTACATAAGATGAAGAGTTAAAAATGTACAAGGTTTATTAGTAAAAAACTATGAGCAATATTAAAAATATGAGATATTTTGAGTATAATCATTCCTTTTTGACACATATGTAAGGAAGGAGAGTTGTTTAAAGGAGGTGCATATTTCACATGCTTGAATGAGTTTTAAACTCAAAAATAATGTGATATTTGTTTCTCTCCTCTCTCTTGAATCAAACCAAATCAAAATGAAACCAAACCGAATCAAAAAGTAACCAAACTAGATCCAAATCTAGTCCAAATTCAACCAAATTGAATTTGGAAAATTCTAGAATTCAGTTAGCTTTGGTTAGAGCTTCCCTCTCCTATCAATAGAACATGAGTCCTTTGAAAAAAATAGAAGAATTTTACTATACTAGAGTTATGCTGAAATAATGCTAATTTCTACTATTCTCTCCAAATTGAAGAAATTGGAGCTTTCCTCTTTCTTTAATCCCCATTGGTGGCTCCATCAACATACTTAACCAATTGATTGGTTGGGGGCCTCTACCGTGAACAAAGAATCAAGCAATTTGTAAGGTAAATGGTGAATTTAGATCTTTTCTATAATTTCTCAATGTTTCTCTCTTCTCAACCTCTCTCAAGCTTGAGAAGCTTAATTGGAATGGTTTTTGAAAGCTATTGAAGTTAATTGATGAATGGTAGTGAAGAGTTACATAATTTGATGAATGCTATTGAAGTTAATTGATTAATGATAGTTAAGAATTACATAAATTTCCATTTATGCTTAATTCTAATGGTTTTATGTAATTTCTCTCTCTCACTCAAGAAATGGTCATACTCATGACCCATTCTCAATCCAAATGAAGCTTTTCATAAAGCTTTTCCTTAGTCCAAGATTAATCTATGCTTGAGGCCAAATTAATGGCTTTTTTCTATGCTTTTAGTTTATGTATTTCATGAATATTGATGTTTCAATCCATTATGGATTAATGATCCAATTAGGGATCATTCTAATTATTTCCTTAATGATAAGCTTTATCCCTTAGAAAAAATGAGATTTATCAGTCATAGTAGCGGAGCTATGGCAAAATTTTTATAAAAATTACACATAAAATAATTTCATTCAAAGCATGAAAAGAGAACTTCCTACCATATTCTAGGAATTATCATCCTAGATTAATTGAAGATATTCATTGTAATCATAGAGAAATTGATTTTTATATTATGCATAATTGATTTTTATGCATAGAGGTATGCATAAAAGATTATTATTTTAACATAAAAGTGTTACTTTTATCATATTTGAATTTCATGCATAGAGGTATGCATAAAAGATGATTATTTTATTACAAAAGTGTTACTTTTAGCATAATTGAATTTCATGCATAGAGGTATGCATAAAAGATGATTATTTTATTACAAAAGTGTTACTTTTAGCATAATTGAATTTCATGCATAGATGTATGCATAAAAGATGATTATTTTATTATAAAAGTGTTACTTTTTGAATTTCATGCATAGATGTATGCATAAAGGATGATTATTTTATTATAAAAGTGTTATTTTTATCATATTTGTATTTCATGCATAGAGGTATGCATAAAAGTTGATTATTTTATTATAAAAGTATTACTTTTATCAATTGAATTTCATCCATAGAAGTATGCATAAGAGTTGATTATTTTATTATAAAATTATTACTTTTATCATATTTGGATTTCATGCATAGAGGTATGCATAAAAGTTGATTATTTTATTATAAAAGTGTTACTTTTATCACAATTGAATTTCATGCATAGAAGTATGCATAAGAGTTGATTATTTTATTATAAAAGTGTTACTTTTATCATATTTGGATTTCATGCATAGAGGTATGCATAAAAGTTGATTATTTTATTATAAAAGTGTTACTTTTATCACAATTGAATTTCATGCATAGAAGTATGCATAAGAGTTGATTATTTTATTATAAAAGTGTTACTTTTATCATATTTGGATTTCATGCATAGAAGTATGCATAAAAGATATTCTTTTTTTACTAAAAGTGTGATTTTCATCATAAATGGATTTTATGCATAACTTAGATGCATAAGAGAAATTCTTTTATTCTAAAAGTGTAATTCCTACCAAATTGAATTTATGCATAGGAAGATGCATAAAAGATTGATTCAAAAGTGTCATTCTCATCTAAATTGAATTTATGCATAGGAAGATGCATAAAAGATTGAATTTTAATTCAAAAGTGTCATTCTCATCTAAATTGAATTTATGCATAGGAAGATGCATAAAAGATTGAATTTTAATTCAAAAGTGTCATTTTCATTTAAAATGAATTTATGCATAGGAAGATGCATAAAAGATTGATTTTTACTTCGATAGTAATAATCTCCTTAAATGGAATTTATGCATAAATAAATGTGTAAAGAAATCTTATATCAAATATAAGAATTCTCTTGTATTCTATAAATAGATATGAGATGTGATAGGATGTAATAAGATACTTATGAAATAAGTTAGTAGGTGATAAGAGGTGTATAAGATGGGATAAGAGGTGATAAGATACTTATGAAATAAGTTAGTAGGTGATAAGATGAATTAAGATGTGATAAGATGTGTATGAGATGAGGTAAGAAGTGTATGTGATAGGATAAGATGTATATGGGTTGTGATAGGGCAAGAATGGATATGATGTAAAAGAGTAGATGTGAAGGCATATGGGGTTATATGAATGGGAATGTGGAAATGGATGTATGCATGTGGATGTGTGAATGTGGAGATGGGAGTGTCGATGTATGAATGTGAAAATGGATGTATGATGAAGATGTATATGCGTAGATGTGAATGTGGATATAGATGTGGATGTATGTATATGTGTGGATATATATAGATGTGAATGGAAATGCGGATGCGGATGCGGATGTATGTATGTATGTGGATGTAGATGTGAATGAGAATGGGGATGTGGATGTATGTATGTATGTGGATGTGGATTTATGAGAATGAGGACGTGATAATGGATGTATGCATGTAGATGTGGATATATGGATGTGAATATGGATGTGGATGTATGGATATAGATACGGATGTGGATGTATGTATGTATGTGGATGTAGATGTGGATGTATAGATGTGAATGGGAATGTGGATGTGGATGTATGGATGTGAATGTGAATGTAGATGTGGATGTGTAGTGGATGTATGGATGTAGATACGGATGTGGATGTATGTATGTATGTGGATGTAGATGTGGATGTATAGATGTGAATGGGAATGTGGATGTGGATGTATGAATGTGAATGTGGATGTGGATGTGGATGTATGGATGTGTATGTATGAATGTGGATATGGGATGTGGATGTATTAATGAGGATGTGAAAATGGATGTATGCATGTAGATGTGGATGTATGGATGTGAATGTGAATGTGTATGTGAATTAATGTGTCGTCGATATGAGGAAATGGATGAGAATGAGTACACATTGAATGGAATGTGAAATAAGTATTGTGGATTAAGGAGGGATAATGTGGAAAGACGAGAGTTCGATTTAGAAATTGTATTTTGTGACTATTTGTAAATGATTGTTTTATGTCAAGAATGCTGGGGAAGCATTTTGACCGTCTTATGGATTAAGGTCATGGAGACCTAACTGATAAAGTTGCAACTGCTGAATGGAGAGTCAATGGAGGATGTCTTGCGTAGCAAGGTCGGCGGAGGTCTTGGCCAGCCTCGGTTCGATTTAAATGGTGAGCTTCCGGTACGGTGGATGAGGGACCAAGGAAGTGGCCTATGAGTGAAGCGCTAGGTCACCTGCGAAGGATCCTAGAGGGTGCTGACCATACGGTGCTCGGGCTCTGGGTCACCAAAGATAACCACACGTGCATCGTGGAAGATATTGGAACAAGGAATAAGAGTTGTTTTCTCTGAAATCGGGCATGGATCTGGTTGATTGACCTTGCTGGTCCTCAACGGATGAGTCCATGGCTCTTTTATATGGATCTGTGGGATGATCTTGCTGATCTTCCACAGCGATTCCATTTTGTTATATGAATATATTGCCGGTTTTGGAAAATTCTAGAATTCAATTAGCTTTGGTTAGAGCTTCCCTCTCCTATAAATAGAACATGAGTCCTTTGAAAAAAATAGAAGAATTTTACTATACTAGAGTTATGCTGAAATAATGCTAATTTCTACTATTCTCTAAAATTCTTTCTAAATTGAAGAAATTGGAGCTTCCCTCTTTCTTCAATCCCCATTGGTGGCTCCATCAACATACTTAACCAATTGATTGGTTGGGAGCCTCTACCGTGAACAAAGAATCAAGCAATTTGTAAGGTAATTGGTGAATTTAGATCTTTTCTATAATTTCTCAATGTTTCTCTCTTGTCAACCCCTCTCAAGCTTGAGAAGCTTAATTGGAATGGTTTTTGAAAGCTATTGAAGTTAATTGATGAATGGTAGTGAAGAGTTACATAATTTGATGAATGCTATTGAAGTTAATTGATTAATGATAGTTAAGAATTACATAAATTTCCATTTATGCTTAATTCTAATGGTTTTATGTAATTTCTCTCTCTCACTCAAGAAATGGTCATACTCATGACCCATTCTCAATCCAAATGATGAAGCTTTTCATAAAGCTTTTCCTTAATCCAAGATTAATCTATGCTTGAGGCCAAATTAATGGCTTTTTTCTATGCTTTTAGTTTATGTATTTCATGAATATTGATGATTCAATCCATTATGGATTAATGATCCAATTAGGGATCATTCTAATTATTTCTTTAATGATAAGCTTTATCCCTTAGAAAAAATGAGATTTATCAGTCATAGTAGCAGAGCTATGGCAAAATGTTTATAAAAATTACACATAAAATAATTTCATTCAAAGCATTCAAAGCATGAAAAGAGAACTTCCTACCATATTCTAGGAATTATCATCCTAGATTAATTGAAGATATTCATTGTAATCATAGAGAAATTGATTTTTATATTATACATAATTGATTTTTATGCATAGAGGTATGCATAAAAGATTATTATTTTAACATAAAAGTGTTACTTTTATCATATTTGAATTTCATGCATAGAGGTATGCATAAAAGATGATTATTTTATTACAAAAGTGTTACTTTTAGCAAAATTGAATTTCATGCATAGAGGTATGCATAAAAGATGATTGTTTTATTACAAAAGTGTTACTTTTAGCATAATTGAATTTCATGCATAAAAGATTATTATTTTATTACAAAAGTGTTACTTTTAGCATAATTGAATTTCATGCATAGATGTATGCATAAAAGATGATCTTTTTATTATAAAAGTGTTACTTTTTGAATTTCATGCATAGATGTATGCATAAAGGATGATTATTTTATTATAAAAGTGTTATTTTTATCATATTTGGATTTCATGCATAGAGGTATGCATAAAAGTTGATTATTTTATTATAAAAGTATTACTTTTATCAATTGAATTTCATGCATAGAAGTATGCATAAGAGTTGATTATTTTATTATAAAAGTGTTACTTTTATCATATTTGGATTTCATGCATAGAGGTATGTATAAAAGTTGATTATTTTATTATAAAAGTGTTACTTTTATCACAATTGAATTTCATGCATATAAGTATGCATAAGAGTTGATTATTTTATTATAAAAGTGTTACTTTTATCATATTTGGATTTCATGCATAGAGGTATGCATAAAAGTTGATTATTTTATTATAAAAGTGTTACTTTTATCACAATTGAATTTCATGCATAGAAGTATGCATGAGTTGATTATTTTTGTAAGATCCCTGTTCCCACCGAGCAACGGATTCGGGGTACTGGCAGCGGAAGTAGCGCTTCTCGCGCGGGACAGGGGTCCCACACTCGGGGCCTCGCCCACGGATATCCGGATAAGAGACTAATCCGTCGGTTGTTCCAAAACCGAACCCGGAAAAACTTTCTTAACCGGAAGCACGGGCGATTCCACCAGGATAACTTTTTACTCTAACGTAGTCAAGATCATTTCTGATCGAGATGATCCAATTACATCTATAAGATACTTAGTCAGTTCAAGGAAGAAACTTGCACTTGGATCATTGGGATCAACGCTTTTTTCCCCATTCAAGAGGCACAGCCGTTGATTCCTATCCATAGAACAGTTACTGTCCGGGATTTTTTTTTTCTTTTCTATCGTAAAAACAAAAGTTTGAGTCTCGATTTACGGATCCATCAGTCCAGCCTAACCCCATCCGATCCCATGGGTTAGCCAACCGCCCAACCACTGTAGTGATGGGATCCAATTAAAAATTTGGTTAGGTTTTGTCCCGGGTACCAGGGAAAAGAGTTCCAAGGCCCCCTAGCCGGAGGTTCATGCAAAATAAAACTAGTCACACCACTCACACACCCAATATGAAATTGCCTTTTTTCCAACCAGATTCAACCAGTTTAAAACAATCCTTTAATAAAACCATAGTATCATTGATCACCATCTTCCAATTTATCCCATTGATTCTTAATTTTCCATCATTCCTTCATCAGAGTATATATGGCATCATTGGCAACTAGAACGCTCAGGGGCCGTTTCGATAGTTCCTAGCCTTTAATAATTTTCCATCATTCCTTCATCAGAGTATATATGGCATCATTGGCAACTAGAACGCTCAGGGGCCGTTTCGATAGTTCCTAGCCTTTAATACTTGGCAATATAATCACTTATCAAGATGGACTCTCGTTGAAGATCAGCAAGATCAACCAACAGATCCATATAAGGGGCCATGGACTCATCCATTGAAGACCAGCAAGGTCAATCAACCAGATCCATGCCCGATTCAGAAAACAACTCCAACTCTGTTCCAATATCTTCCTCGACGCACGCGTGGGTATCCTAGGCGACCCAGAGCCCGAGCACCGTATGGTCAGCACCCTCTAGGATCCTTCGCAGGTAACCTAGCGCTTCACGCATAGGCCGCTTCCTTGGCCCCTCATCCACCGTACCGGAAGCTCACCATTTTAATCGCACCGAGGCTGGTCAAGACCTCGGCCGACCTTGCTACGCGAGACGTCCTTCATTGACTCCCCGTCAGCAGTTGCAACTTTACCATCACGACTTTAATCACAAGACGGTCAAAATGCTCCCCCCAGCATTCTTGACATAAAACAATCATTTACAAACAGCATTTACAAACAGTTTACAATACAATTTCTATTTTAACTTTCATTTTTCCACATTATCCCTCATCAATCTACATTACTTATTCCATATTCCATTTATATGTATACTCATCCCATCACATCATTTCTATCTCATCACTTCAGATTCCCTCACATCACATATCGCATATTCACATCCATACATCTACATCTATATGCGTACATTCACATCTACATACATACATCTACATCTCTATGCATACATCTACATCCACATTCACATTCACCTCCATACATCTACATCTATATGCATACATCTACCTCCACATTCACATCCACATCTATACCTCTACATCTACATGCATACATCCACCTCTACATCCACATCTACATCTATACACCTACATCTACATGCATACATCCACATCTCCATTCGTATCTACATCTACATCTATACATCTACATCTACATGCATCCATCCACCTCCACTTCCACATCTATATCTATATATCTACATCTACATGTATACATCCACATCTCCATTCACATCTACATCTATACATCTACATCTACATGCATCCATCCACCTCCACATCCACATCTACATCTATACATCTACATCTACATGCATACTTCCGTATCTCCATTCCCATCTACATCTATACATCTACATCTACATGCATCCATCTACCTCCACATCCACATCTACATCTACATGTATACATCCACCTCCACATTCACACTCACATCCATACATCTACATATACATGCAAACATCCACATCTCCATGCCTAATAATATTCTTTTAATTAATCTAGGATGATAGTTCCTAGAATATGGTAGGAAGTCCTCTTTTTATGTTTTGAATGAATTTATTTTATGCGTAATTTCTATAAAAATTTTGCCATAGCTCCGCTACTATGACTGATAAATCTCAATTTTTTTCTAAGGGATAAAGCTCATTATTAAAGAAATAATTAGAATGGTCTCTAATTGGATCATCAAGAAAACAATTAGAATGGTCTCTAATTGGGTCATCAATCCATAATGGTCTCTAATTGGATCATTAAGAAAACAATTAGAATGGTCTCTAATTGGGTCATCAATCCATAATGGTCTCTAATTGGATCATTAAGAAAACAATTAGAATGGTTTCTAATTGGGTCATCAATCCATAATGGATTAAATCATCAATGTGCATAAACTAAAAGTATAGCAAAAAGCCATTAATTTGGCCTCAAGCATAGCTTAATCTTGGATTAAGGAAAGGCTTTATGAAAAGCTTCATTTGGATTGAGAATGGGTCATGAGTATGACCATTTCTTGAGTGAGAGAGAGAAATTACATAAAAACCATTAGAATTTAAACATAAATGGAAATTAACTTCTATAGCATTTATTAAATTATGTAACTCTCACTACTATTCACCAATTAACTTCAATAGCATTTTAAAAACCATACTAATTAAGCTCCTCAAGCTTGAGAGGGGTTGAGAATAGAGAATCATTGAGAAATTATAGAAAAGATCAAAATTCAATATACTTACCTTATGATTTGCTTGATTCTTTATTCACGGTAGAGGCCCCCAACCAATCAATTGGTTTAGTATGTTGATGGAGCCACCAATGGGGATTGAAGAAGGAGAGAAGTATCAAAAACTAGTGAATTATTAAAGAATTCACAGTTCTTGGCTTAGGTAGAGTAGAGTAACAAGGCATAAGACTCTATCTAATTTGGCTTAGGTGGAGTAGAGTAACAAAGCATAAGAGACTATATATTTTGGCTTAGGTGGAGTAGAGTAACAAAGCATAAGAGACTATATATTTTGGCTTAGGTGGAGTAGAGTAACAAAGCATAAGAGACTATATATTTTGGCTTAGGTGGAGTAGAGTAACAAAGCATAAGAGACTATGTTTTTTTCAACAAGGGGAGGCTTCTATTTATAGGAAAATTTGAGCTCCTAACCAAACAAACTGATTCTAGAATTTTCTAAGTCAGTTTGGTCACTTTTTTGACCATTTTTAGGTCAGTTAAGCTAACTTTCTAGAACTAGACTTGAATGAGGAGAGAGGAGAGATGAAATATCTCAATTTTTATGAGTTTAAAACTCATTCAAGCATGTGAAATATGCACCTCCTTTAAAGAATTCCCCTTCCTTACATATGTGTCAAAATTGTATTGCTCATAGTTTTTTACTAATAAACCTTGTACATTTTCAACTCTTCATCTTATGTGAAATATGCACCTCCTTTAAAGAACTCTTCTTCCTTACATATGTGTCATAGTTTTTTTTACTAATAAGCCTTGTACATTTTCAACTCTTCATCTTATGTGAAATATGCACCTCCTTTAAAGAACTCCCCTTCCTTACATATGTGTTTATTTACTAATAAACCTTGTACATTTTCAACTCTTCATCTTATGTGAAATATGCACCTCCTTTAAAGAACTCCTCTTCCTTACATATGAGTTTATTTACTAATAAACCTTGTACATTTTCAACTCTTCATCTTATGTGAGCATTTACTCATTTTTGGGTATCTTCTTTTACAATTTGGATTTATCTCCTCCCTACACATGGATTGATGCTATTGGCCCATAGAAACCTTAATTGGACCATAGTCTAAAGATTTCTGAAAATCTAGGCCCTTAGACTAAGGTTCTTTATACCTATTTCCAATTAATTCCAATTGCACATTGGAAATTTCTTTTTGAATTTCTGTTTCAGGGGAACTTATTTTAATAAGATGAGTTATTTTTCTATCCAAAAATATTCATAATCTGAATATTCTCTCTCTAGAATATTTTCTCTCTCTAGGTTAAAACAGTTAGAAACAAGGTCTTTATATTTCTGAAGAGGGATTGATTACGGGGGAAGATACTAGACATCAAAAAGGGGTTGGGGGAGGAATCTTACATTCTACCCCACTTAAAAAACGTGAGATGTCCTCATCTCGCAACTTGGAATAATTTCGCAAGATGCACGAATATGAGACTTAGAGAAAATTTTTAATCACGATTAACCACCAAGAAAAGTCTTAAAGAGAACAAGATTCAAAATAAGAACAAGATTTAAACTTTATTTCTTCACGGGACTTATACAGTAAAGATAGAAGAACTCTTTACACTTCCATAAGCCCGTCCATCATATGGTCACAAAAGCAGTCCTCACAAGCTGCACAAGTATAGGGTAACTCATCTATGGGAATGATTCTGCTGGTTATTGCCGCACCTATCTCAGTGGTATGAGGTGATCTAACAAAAGGACCTCTGAGAGGCAAGCCAAAAACGGGGTAAAGGCATATCTTCTCATGAGGAAGAAAACATGCCAGTAAGAAGACCCGCTCAGAAAACCCAAGATGCCTTGATCTCATGACACAGTAGTATCGGGGACCCAAACCCAAAGCTTCAATAACCATGGCCAAGCGGACATTGTTACGAAAGTGTTGCTGACCCCAGGGTGTTACCCTAGTTATGTTTTGATAGGTCCGCCATTTGGTCTGCGCTACAGAAGTTCCTAGGTGAGGAAAAAGTGAGCGCTCATACTGTTCTATAAAGTCTTTCTTCACAGACTCTCTTGCGTCTTGAAGGTGAGAATTCATCAGGGATAAAACTAATTCCTGTTGCCAGGCCGCCATGAAGGAGATTAAGAAAGAAAGGAGATTGATGGGAGTAAGATTACTGTGAGCGGCAAGTAAAAGTTGCGACTTATATAAAGGAAGGAGCTAGCGTAACCTAGAAGCCAACGGTAACTTGTCACTGAAGTTTTACCGTCTTTCCATGATTTGTGTTTGACACATTTTTCTATAGAAGGCATTAAGAATTTTTGAGATGAGGAGATAAAAGAAACTTGTAGGCTAAGTCACCTACTTTCATTGAATTCAGATATAAGGATCACAATATCTAGGGGATAACTTCTTATACTCCCAAGAGATAAAGAACTTCTTTTGGGCCGTACTCGAATGAAAACCAAAACCTTGGTATCCAAAACACCGATTCTCACTTCTAAACTCATTGTTCTAAATCCTTAAAACAGGTGGGACTCCTGAGAGTATTCTAGGGAAAGGGTCTTCCTTTTTTTAAACAAAAACTTTCTTTTATTTTAGAGAGGGAATAATTATAAGATCAGAAAGGGAGATTCTTACTCCTGTATACCTCAAAGGCTGGGGAGGAATCTTACATCCTACCCCACTTAAAAAGTGCGAGATGTCCTCATCTCGCAAGGTAGAGGACAGCTCTTATTCTTAAGATCCAATTTTTATTCTGGGGTTGCTTATATTCTGGTCAACCCAACAGAACACTGGGATAAATATCCCTTATATAGAACTCATCATTAAATAACAATTCATTCAGATTATATCATTCATATCTTTAACATGATAATGGTCCATTAGACCGAAAAGTTTCCTTCCGAACATTCCTCTACGAAAATTTCAGTCAAGCAAGTTCTCAATTTGACATCCCTTAACTTGATCTACCGGTCAAGTATTAACAATAGCAATCTGACAGCACAACCCACTAATCTCATAGTGATTTGCTGAATTCGTTATCATTATTCTAGTTATGAATATCATCACAGGGACTCGTCCCATTCCCCCTCATTGTGGTTTCATTATATTTCAACTAATTTTTAAAAATCAACATTTTTCAATCAGCATTTTCAATCAGAATCCAAATCAATTCATTCATTCTCAAACAGAATTAAAAATCATATCAATCACATTCGAAATCATCATCTATATAGCATTAACGCTTATAATTTCAAGTCTTAGATTTACTCGTATATACTGTCAGTAAAGAGCTGCAGTATACTCTCGGTATATACGGGTAGTCACGGCCCTTGGAATTATAAGGTAAATACTATCATGTCTAGGCCTCAAGCAAGTCAGGGTTTCTATATAATTGCGGTACTTCCATCTGAAGAACCAATTACCAAATTATGAATTTCAGTTTGAATATCAAATTGTATGAGTTATATCACACAATTATAACCTTTTTGTGTTTCTTGATAAATTTTTGACATATTTGTCTTCTCAGTTGATCTTTATTAACCAATTGCTCTGATACCAACTGTAAGATCCCTGTTCCCACCGAGCAACGGATTCGGGGTACTGGCAGCGGAAGTAGCGCTTCTCGCGCGGGACAGGGGTCCCACACTCGGGGCCTCGCCCACGGATATCCGGATAAGAGACTAATCCGTCGGTTGTTCCAAAACCGAACCCGGAAAAACTTTCTTAACCGGAAGCACGGGCGATTCCACCAGGATAACTTTTTACTCTAACGTAGTCAAGATCATTTCAGATCGAGATGATCCAATTACATCTATAAGATACTTAGTCAGTTCAAGGAAGAAACTTGCACTTGGATCATTGGGATCAACGCTTTTTTCCCCATTCAAGAGGCACAGCCGTTGATTCCTATCCATAGAACAGTTACTGTCCGGGATTTTTTTTTTCTTTTCTATCGTAAAAACAAAAGTTTGAGTCTCGATTTACGGATCCATCAGTCCAGCCTAACCCCATCCGATCCCATGGGTTAGCCAACCGCCCAACCACTGTAGTGATGGGATCCAATTAAAAATTTGGTTAGGTTTTGTCCCGGGTACCAGGGAAAAGAGTTCCAAGGCCCCCTAGCCGGAGGTTCATGCAAAATAAAACTAGTCACACCACTCACACACCCAATATGAAATTGCCTTTTTTCCAACCAGATTCAACCAGTTTAAAACAATCCTTTAATAAAACCATAGTATCATTGATCACCATCTTCCAATTTATCCCATTGATTCTTAATTTTCCATCATTCCTTCATCAAAGTATATATGGCATCATTGGCAACTAGAACGCTCAGGGGCCGTTTCGATAGTTCCTAGCCTTTAATAATTTTTCATCATTCCTTCATCAGAGTATATATGGCATCATTGGCAACTAGAACGCTCAGGGGCCGTTTCGATAGTTCCTAGCCTTTAATACTTGGCAATATAATCACTTATCAAGATGGACTCTCGTTGAAGATCAGCAAGATCAACCAACAGATCCATATAAGGGGCCATGGACTCATCCATTGAAGACCAGCAAGG
The DNA here is from genome assembly GCF_041138505.1 of Cibotium barometz. Lineage (NCBI taxonomy): Eukaryota > Viridiplantae > Streptophyta > Polypodiopsida > Cyatheales > Cibotiaceae > Cibotium > Cibotium barometz. The sequence continues at coordinate 38,258,550 of NC_141078.1, read as the reverse complement.
TCAATCAACCAGATCCATGCCCGATTCAGAAAACAACTCCAACTCTGTTCCAATATCTTCCTCGACGCACGCGTGGGTATCCTAGGCGACCCAGAGCCCGAGCACCGTATGGTCAGCACCCTCTAGGATCCTTCGCAGGTAACCTAGCGCTTCACGCATAGGCCGCTTCCTTGGCCCCTCATCCACCGTACCGGAAGCTCACCATTTTAATCGCACCGAGGCTGGTCAAGACCTCGGCCGACCTTGCTACGCGAGACGTCCTTCATTGACTCCCCGTCAGCAGTTGCAACTTTACCATCACGACTTTAATCACAAGACGGTCAAAATGCTCCCCCCAGCATTCTTGACATAAAACAATCATTTACAAACAGCATTTACAAACAGTTTACAATACAATTTCTATTTTAACTTTCATTTTTCCACATTATCCCTCATCAATCTACATTACTTATTCCATATTCCATTTATATGTATACTCATCCCATCACATCATTTCTATCTCATCACTTCAGATTCCCTCACATCACATATCGCATATTCACATCCATACATCTACATCTATATGCGTACATTCACATCTACATACATACATCTACATCTCTATGCATACATCTACATCCACATTCACATTCACCTCCATACATCTACATCTATATGCATACATCTACCTCCACATTCACATCCACATCTATACCTCTACATCTACATGCATACATCCACCTCTACATCCACATCTACATCTATACACCTACATCTACATGCATACATCCACATCTCCATTCGTATCTACATCTACATCTATACATCTACATCTACATGCATCCATCCACCTCCACTTCCACATCTATATCTATATATCTACATCTACATGTATACATCCACATCTCCATTCACATCTACATCTATACATCTACATCTACATGCATCCATCCACCTCCACATCCACATCTACATCTATACATCTACATCTACATGCATACTTCCGTATCTCCATTCCCATCTACATCTATACATCTACATCTACATGCATCCATCTACCTCCACATCCACATCTACATCTACATGTATACATCCACCTCCACATTCACACTCACATCCATACATCTACATATACATGCAAACATCCACATCTCCATGCCTAATAATATTCTTTTAATTAATCTAGGATGATAGTTCCTAGAATATGGTAGGAAGTCCTCTTTTTATGTTTTGAATGAATTTATTTTATGCGTAATTTCTATAAAAATTTTGCCATAGCTCCGCTACTATGACTGATAAATCTCAATTTTTTTCTAAGGGATAAAGCTCATTATTAAAGAAATAATTAGAATGGTCTCTAATTGGATCATCAAGAAAATAATTAGAATGGTCTCTAATTGGGTCATCAATCCATAATGGTCTCTAATTGGATCATTAAGAAAACAATTAGAATGGTCTCTAATTGGGTCATCAATCCATAATGGTCTCTAATTGGATCATTAAGAAAACAATTAGAATGGTTTCTAATTGGGTCATCAATCCATAATGGATTAAATCATCAATGTGCATAAACTAAAAGTATAGCAAAAAGCCATTAATTTGGCCTCAAGCATAGCTTAATCTTGGATTAAGGAAAGGCTTTATGAAAAGCTTCATTTGGATTGAGAATGGGTCATGAGTATGACCATTTCTTGAGTGAGAGAGAGAAATTACATAAAAACCATTAGAATTTAAACATAAATGGAAATTAACTTCTATAGCATTTATTAAATTATGTAACTCTCACTACTATTCACCAATTAACTTCAATAGCATTTTAAAAACCATACTAATTAAGCTCCTCAAGCTTGAGAGGGGTTGAGAATAGAGAATCATTGAGAAATTATAGAAAAGATCAAAATTCAATATACTTACCTTATGATTTGCTTGATTCTTTATTCACGGTAGAGGCCCCCAACCAATCAATTGGTTTAGTATGTTGATGGAGCCACCAATGGGGATTGAAGAAGGAGAGAAGTATCAAAAACTAGTGAATTATTAAAGAATTCACAGTTCTTGGCTTAGGTAGAGTAGAGTAACAAGGCATAAGACTCTATCTAATTTGGCTTAGGTGGAGTAGAGTAACAAGCATAAGAGACTATATATTTTGGCTTAGGTGGAGTAGAGTAACAAAGCATAAGAGACTATATATTTTGGCTTAGGTGGAGTAGAGTAACAAAGCATAAGAGACTATGTTTTTTTCAACAAGGGGAGGCTTCTATTTATAGGAAAATTTGAGCTCCTAACCAAACAAACTGATTCTAGAATTTTCTAAGTCAGTTTGGTCACTTTTTTGACCATTTTTAGGTCAGTTAAGCTAACTTTCTAGAACTAGACTTGAATGAGGAGAGAGGAGAGATGAAATATCTCAATTTTTATGAGTTTAAAACTCATTCAAGCATGTGAAATATGCACCTCCTTTAAAGAATTCCCCTTCCTTACATATGTGTCAAAATTGTATTGCTCATAGTTTTTTACTAATAAACCTTGTACATTTTCAACTCTTCATCTTATGTGAAATATGCACCTCCTTTAAAGAACTCTTCTTCCTTACATATGTGTCATAGTTTTTTTTACTAATAAGCCTTGTACATTTTCAACTCTTCATCTTATGTGAAATATGCACCTCCTTTAAAGAACTCCCCTTCCTTACATATGTGTTTATTTACTAATAAACCTTGTACATTTTCAACTCTTCATCTTATGTGAAATATGCACCTCCTTTAAAGAACTCCTCTTCCTTACATATGAGTTTATTTACTAATAAACCTTGTACATTTTCAACTCTTCATCTTATGTGAGCATTTACTCATTTTTGGGTATCTTCTTTTACAATTTGGATTTATCTCCTCCCTACACATGGATTGATGCTATTGGCCCATAGAAACCTTAATTGGACCATAGTCTAAAGATTTCTGAAAATCTAGGCCCTTAGACTAAGGTTCTTTATACCTATTTCCAATTAATTCCAATTGCACATTGGAAATTTCTTTTTGAATTTCTGTTTCAGGGGAACTTATTTTAATAAGATGAGTTATTTTTCTATCCAAAAATATTCATAATCTGAATATTCTCTCTCTAGAATATTTTCTCTCTCTAGGTTAAAACAGTTAGAAACAAGGTCTTTATATTTCTGAAGAGGGATTGATTACGGGGGAAGATACTAGACATCAAAAAGGGGTTGGGGGAGGAATCTTACAATTTTATTATAAAAGTGTTACTTTTATCATATTTGGATTTCATGCATAGAGGTATGCATAAAAGATATTCTTTTTTTACTAAAACTGTGATTTTCATCATAAATGGATTTTATGCATAACTTAGATGCATAAGAGAAATTCTTTTATTCTAAAAGTGTAATTCCTACCAAATTGAATTTATGCATAGGAAGATGCATAAAAGATTGATTCAAAAGTGTCATTCTCATCTAAGCGTTGATCCCAATGATCCAAGTGCAAGTTTCTTCCTTGATCTGACGGAGTATCTTTATAGGTGCAGTCGGCGGATCAGCTTGATCAGTAATGGTCTTGACTACGTTAGAGTAAAGAGTTATCCTGGTGGAATCGCCCGTACTTTCCGGGTGAAGGAAGTTTTTTCGGGTTTGGTTTTGGAAAAAACGACGGATTAGTCTCTTGTCCGGATATTTGTGGGCGAGGCCCTAAGTGTGGGACCCCTGTCGCGCGCGAGAAGTGCTACTTCCGCTGCTAGTATCCCGAATCCGTTGCTCGGTGGGAATAGGGATCTTACATGCAACCATGTGCACGGCCTTACGCACTTCTGAACATGGTGCATGGATCACTGATCTCACTAGGAGGTCATTTTGGGCAGATTTGTAGGTTCTATCCCGGGCTGCCCTTTTGCCACTTCACTTATTTGCGATTGGAAACAGGTCCTTTCGCATGCTCATTGGGCACCCTTCCTTTTGTCTCATGCCAATTCCCTTCGGGCAGGAAAGCATTTACTGGAGTGCTGTTTTTGATTCTCCATTGGCCCTACAAGAGCCGATTCGGGCATACAATCTCAACAAATTGGGGATTAGGTGCATAAATGATGTTGTTGATGCTACTAGCTTTCCTTCCCTCAGGCTATGGCTTCCTATCCACTAGCCATGCATCACAGGTTCATTTGGAGGAAAATTGCTGACTTGCTGCTGCTGCAGCCTTTTCTTCCCATCCCTCCTTTATCTAACAAGGACAGATTACAGGATTGGCAGTTACACCCAGTGGGCTCAAATTCTCGTCCTGTTATTCTTTCTGGTTAGGACGACATACTCTTTCCTCTAGCCATCACCATGGATTCATTCACATGCTAATTCTCTTTGGCATATGACAAAATCACTTGCTTGGTGGCGAAAGAATCTTCGCAATTTATGGAGGAGTAAATTGCCTCTCAAGCAAAAGCTTTTCCTATGGCGTTGTCTTACAGGTTCCTTATCTGTGGTGGTTGTCACTCTTGTTAAACGAAGGATTGCATCTGCTTCTTGTCTTCGATGCATGGCCCCTTCTGAAACAGTGTTGGACGTGCTCCAGCACTAAGGCCTTCATCCGTAAAATTTCCATGTTACTTCGTCTTCGTTTCCCTAACTCTTTTTTTGGGAAACACTTTTGGCTTTTTGGTAGACTCCCTACAACCACGGTCCATTCTCAAAAAACACATTCCTGTTTGTGAGTCTGAGGAAGGGCTATCCTTTGACCCAGGGAAGGAAGGGCTGCAGCCCATGATGCTGATGCTTAAGCACTCTTTGGTTGTATATTCTTGGTCTCCTCCTTTGTATATATCCTCATGCTTGACAAACTCCATTGTGTCACTCTTTTTAATGTACAAGGCCTCTGCAATCCTTCTAAGTGGAGGCTAGTGTGGAATTATGTTTTAACCAGGCAACCGGACATTCTCTGTTTGCAAGAACATAACCAACATTCTATGGCTAGCCAGGCTGGCTATTTTGGGGGCTATGATATCCACTATGCAGGTACTAAGCATTTCTCGGGTCTTTGCATATTGGTCAGACATGAACTGCAGCCAATGATTGTGATGGCAGATGGATGGTGATTCAATGTGATGTCAATGGTGATATTTGGGAATTTGCCTCTGTTTATGCCTCGCAAACTTCTGCTTCCAGAGCTTCCATGTGGCATGCCATTGCTGTCACGTGCACACCATTCAGGTGTACAGTGACATGGCATTATTTTATGGCATGGCATCATCAGGCATTTAATCAGGATTTATTAGGCATTTTATGGACATTTAAATGAATGTTTTCAGCATGTACCACATGGTATGGGTTGGATTCAGCATTGTAGCATCATATTAACCATCTAGACAAAAGCATTAGGGCTTGTGGAGGCAGCCGACAGCATTCAAGTCAGCCGACCAGCCTTTAAAGCATTTATGGCATTTAAATGGCAGTCGTGAGCATATTCAGAGCTGGTCCAAGCTGGCCGACCAGCACCAATTCCCCATATATAAAGAAATGCATCATTTCAGCATAGACATCTGGATCTCTTCAGCGTTTTCCTTCCTAGGAGCAAAGGGGGATACAGTTCAGCATCCAACAGTGTGTTCCTTCAGCGTTTCTACACCAAGAGGGCTGGGAACAGCAGCGCATCCATGCATCAGCATATTCAGCCATCTTGCCAACTCCTACATAGAGGGATACCAGCATACAAGTGGTGGAACTTAGCATTGGAGTCAGGATAGCCATCTTTCAGCCATCCTTCATCATTATTCAACATGTTTCCCTCTCTTCCAGGGGTAGACATCATCTAGGACAGCATAGATCCCTTTGGATCTCATTGTAACTGCATTCATCATCTAATATAGCTGCATTGCATTTGGCACATATTTGTCTATCTCTTAAACATCATTAAGTGTAGTTTAGTTAGACTAAGGTTGTGATTACTACGGTCGAAGCCTCACATGCCACATTTCTATCAGAGCGTTACAGGGTAACCAGCCTTAGATCATGTTCATTCCATCAGTCATTCAGTCAGACATCATGTTAATCGCTTCCGCATAGTTAAACCCAGTTCTCAAAATCTTGCAGGCCACCCTTAGGGATTTTCCCTTAGGTATGCAATAGTAACCCATCCATCTGCATTCTTGCACAGCATATAGGGTTGCACATGGTTTGCATAGCAGATATCTGAGCAGTCATCTTAGTAGTCCATCTTGCATCTGCAAGGCATACATGTTTGCCCATGAACTCTCTGGGAAAGAATGACATCCATCATCAAAGAAGGACATAAGTTTTGGGCTTCAACTGGTAGGAGCAAGGGATTTCTCTTCCACAAAAGATGGAAGTTTGCTCCAACATCGCCTCAAGAGGTTCAGAGCTTCAGGAACGACAGAGATGGTAGGTGAAAGGTTTCCATAGGCAGGTCAGGGGTGACTCAGGTATTGCCAAGCAGTTTTAGCAGCATTTATTGAGTTCCCGCTAGGGATTTCATTGACGTAAACGAGAACATGTGAACATGTTAATAACACATGTTAATAACATATGTTAATAACACAAAAAATCTTGTGATCACATGTTATATTCACAAAGCTTTGGCCTAAAAAAATTATGTTTGTCAGGTATAAAAAATCTTCTTAGGTGGCCACTGACCTGCTATTATGTGAAGATGGTAACATGAGAACATGTGAATAGCTTATTCCCATGTGTAGCCAAGCTTTTAAGGGGTTCCCAAATGGCAAGTGACCTGTTATTTTGTGAACGGTAACATGAGAACATGTGAATAACTTGTTCACATGTGTTATTATCATAAAAAATCTTGTGATCACGTGAATATTAAATCCCTGGTTCCCGCAGTATATAGAGTCTTGGCTCAAAGGATTTCACTCCTGCAGAGACGACCTCAGTCCCGGTAGCAGAAGACAGAAGGGGGCAGTGGTTCAGAGGAGAAGGATCACAGAGGAGTCGAAGGTTGCCAGGTATACCACCCAACAACACTTTAGCAGCGGGGAATGTCACGTGCACACCATTCAGGTGTACAGTGACATGGCATTATTTTATGGCATGGCATCATCAAGCATTTAATTAGGATTTATCAGGCATTTTATGGACATTTAAATGAATGTTTTTAGCATGTACCACATGGTATGGGTTGGATTCAGCATTGTAGCATCATATTAACCATCTAGACAAAAGCATTGGGGCTTGTGGAGGCAGCCGATAGCATTCAAGTCAGTCGACTAGCCTTTAAAGCATTTATGGCATTTAAATGGCAGTCGTGAGCATATTCAGAGCTGGCCGCCGACTGCAGCCAAGCTGGCCGACCAGCACTAATTCCCATATATAAAGAAACGCATCATTTCAGCATAGACATCTGGATCTCTTCAGTGTAATCCTTCCTAGGAGCAAAGGGGGATACAGTTCAGTATCCAACAGTGTGTTTCTTTAGCATTTCTACACCAAGAGGGCTAGGAACAGATCATACAAGTGGTGGAACTCAGCATTGGAGTCATCAGCATATTCAGCCATCTTGCCAACTCCTACATAGAGGGATACTAGCATCATACAAGTGGTGGAACTCAGCATTGGAGTCAGGACAGCCATCTTTCAGCCATCCTTCATCATTATTCAGCATGTTTCCCTCTCTTCCATGGGTAGACATCATCTAGGACAGCACAGATGCCTTTGGATCTCATTGTAACCGCATTCATCATCTAATATAGCTGCATTGCATTGACACATATTTGTCTATCTCTTAAACATCATTAAGTGTAGTTTAGTTAGACTAAGGTTGTGATTACTACGGTCGAAGCCTCACATGCCACATTGATATCAGAGCGTTACAGGGTAACCAGCCTTAGATCATGTTCATTCCATCAGTCATTCAGTCAGACATCATGTTAATCGCTTCCGCCGCACAGTTAAACCCAGTTCTCAAAATCTTGCAGGCCACCCTTAGGGATTTTCCCTTAGGTATGCATTAGTAACCCATCCATCTGCATTCTTGCACAGCATATAGGGTTGTACATGGTTTGCATAGCAGATATCTTAGCAGTCATCTTAGCAGTCCATCTTGCATCTGCAAGGCATACATGTTTGCCCATGAACTCTCTGGGAAAGAGTGACATCCATCATCAAAGGAGGACATAAGTTTTGGGCTTCAACTGGCAGCAGGGGGTTTCTCTTCCACAGAAGACGGAAGTTTGCTCCAACATTGCCTCAGGAGGTTCAGAGCTTCAGGAACGATAGAGATGGTAGGTGAAAGGTTTCCACAGGCAGGTCAGGGGTGACTCAGGTATTTTCAAGCTGTTTTATTGAAGACAAAAGGGGGAATCGGTTCAGAGGAGAAGGATCACAGAGGAGTCGAAGGTTGCCAGGTATACCATCCAGCAATAGTTTAGTAGCGGGGAATGTCACGTGCACAGCATTCAGGTGTACAGCGACATGGCATTCAGGTATACCACCCAGCAACAGTTTAGCAGTAGCGGGGAATGTCACGTGCACACCATTCAGGTGTACAGTGATTCAGGGTCGTTTATGCCACTCAAATAGGGTTGCTTATGCCACTCAAACTTGGGTGTTTATGCCACTCAAATAGCGTCGTTTATGCCACCCAACAATGTGGTTTATGCCACCCTCGAAACGTCGTTTATGCCACCCAAACGCGATGTATATGCCACCCTCAAAATGTGGTTTACGCCACCCAAAAAGCATCGTTTATGCATCTCAAAAACGTCACTATAGAGGTCGTTTAAACGATGGTCAAGAGCGACCTTTGGAACGACTTCTGTAGCGACCCCCGTAAGGGTTGCTACAGGTTTCTACTCTTGTAGTGAGAGGTGTCAAGATAAGGGTTTCTATTTTTGGAATGTACTCCCTGATTTTTGGCTAAAATCCCAGCCCTGATTTTGTGAGTGACTCGCGGTGTGAAATTGCCTTAAAATGGTTCACGTCGTGAATGACTTCTTGTACTTTCACGTGAAGTTTTTTGATCGGCAATTTGAAGTCTGGGGTGCATAATACTTTTCCAATTGATGAAAACTAGATTGTACCAATGCTAGGGAATGAAATGCAAGTTCTTGGCTGAATCAATGGTCCCTTATGTTTTTGATTTTGTTGAATTTTTTAAAAAAGACGAAAACAACACACAACCTTCTTCTTCACATTGGTGTTTTTTTATGGTGCTAACATTAAACTTATCAAGAGTAACCAATAAATCCTTTCCTAAACTACTTTCCACAACATTCATAGCATCAAAACTATAATTTATTTCTCAACCACATACACCTTATCCTTCCATTTTCCACACAATGCATTACCAAAATGCAAAGGCAACAATGAATACTATGCAATGGGAGCTAAAACTCAAAGAGTATGGAAGAAACAAAGGTGTTTCCCCCGACAGCGGCGCCAAAAATGTTATGCTAAACCACACCTCCAAGAGGGAACACTACACATTCACCTAATGGATGAACAAAGAAACACAACCATCATGGGGTACTTGTTGCATGCAAATGAAGATCAATACAAGGATGCCGAGGATGCAACAAAAAAAGATACTTAGGGCTCTTGTAAAGAGTTCCACTTTGTAGATGTATGTGGGAGAGGGCTTCACAATAATCCCACATGGGAACTTTTGAGAGTTCTAGAATTTTTGTATAAAAGATGGCTCATTTGAGAGCATGGACACATTGGGCAAACTCATGTTTGAGCTCTCTTGAGACTAGCTCTCCCTCTGCTTCCATAGAGGTGCAAGCTCTTCTCACTCCCCATCTACATTGTTGTAAGTTCTATTCTTTTGTTAATTCAATGCAATGAGTTGATGTTAGTCTCTCTTCTCTTGTCAATTCTCTAGTATGCATATTTCTTATTGATAGCTTAAAGGGTTGTGTGCATGCTAGGGAAATGTTTATTTGAGAATGAAGAATGCTTGATCTTTGTGTAAGCAATAGCTAGGCTTTCTTCTTGTTTGGATGTATGGATGAATGGAATGTGGAGTTGAGCAATAGCAAGATTGAGCTTGAGTGTGTGTTGAATCTATGTCAATAGTAGTAGTTTTCTTAGCATTCTCTCCATCAAATGGATAAGCTTTTGTGCACCGGTACGGGTTGAATCCCTAGCTCCGAAAGGGATGCAAATCCCATTGGATTGAGCTAAGTGTGGATCATACTACTCTTGCTACAAGAGAGAGAGTTATTCCGTCTCTCCATTGGCGCCGCTGCCGGGGAAAAGACTCAAAACCGGTTGAGAAGCTTGCATTACTACCACTATTTCTTTTTGTTTTGAGGTTTAGGGCATTGAGTGTGTGATCTCAAGGGCGCCTTGTGTGTTTTCATTTTTTTGATGAGAAGCAAGAAAAAAATTTAGACCCCATTGCGGTTGAGTAATCCCGCCATTAATCAGAATTTAAGTACTTTCTATTTTTGTATTTTTGCAAGTTGGCAAGAGGTAGGTTGAAAGCATAGGAGGCGACCTTTCTTTTGATGTTTTGTTGTGTTGTTATCATGTAGGGAAGCATTTCCATAAGTGCAGCAAAGAAAATATATATATATATATATATATTACATTGGAGAAGCGTAGCAGTTCGAAGGACAATTGGAAGGCGGCTTGCTGAGACGGGTTTTAATATATATATATATATATATATATATATATATATATATATATTTATATATAATCTTTTTACGTCTAACGTTGAATCGTGGAGGGGGCACTGGCAGTCGGCGTCGTGCGTTGGTGTAGGCAGCTGCTGCAGAAGCGTCGGTGTAGGCAGCTGCTGGCTGACGTTGGTGTGGAGACCGGCCAGCAGCCGCAGCGAGACAGCAAGGCAGAGTAGACGGCGGAGTGAGCAGCCGCAGTGACAGCAAGGCAGAGTAGACGGCGGAGTGAGCAGTAGCGAGACAGCAAAGCAGTGTCGGCCGGCTGTGTTGGCATAAGCCAGCGCAAGAGTTGTGAAGGGCTGGTGAGAAGCTGCTGGCAAGGAGGCGAAGAAGCGCTGAAGCCACAACGTGGTCGTCTGCTGAAAGAAGACGGGAGGCGTAGCGGGCGCAGCTTGCACCAGAGGGCGCAGCTTGCACCAGAGGGTGGCTGACGTGGAGGCATAAGGAGAGGCGGCCGCCGGCGGGCGCAGCTTGCACCAGAAGGCGAATCTGAGGGAAGCAGAGGCGGCGAGGAGAAATCAGAGGTGGAGGCGACCGGCAGAGGAGGCCGGCTCAAAAGAGCGAAAGATAAGGTAGAAGGCGGTGGGGTGAAGAAGAGCAGCTGGCGCGTTGAAGACGACCACGTGCGCCAGGCGGCAAATCCGGCAAACGGCGAGCGAAAGATAAGGTTGGTGGGATTTTTTATTTTTTTTGTTGTTTTTTTTTTAATTTTTTTAAATTTTCATGATTTTTGTATTTTTTTTAAAAAAAATAATAAAATAATAAAACAATAAAACAATATATATATATATATATATTTTTTAAAAAAAAAGAATTAAAAAAAAGGGGAAAAAAGAGAACAATTAAATATTAAAAAAAAGGGGAAAAAAGAAAACAATTAAATATTAAAAAAAAAGAGAATAAAAAAAAGGGGAAAAAAGAAAACAATTAAATATTTAAAAAAAATAGAGAGAAGAAAGAAAGAAAAAACAAAAAAAAATATAAAAAAAATTAAATTATTTGTTTTTTTTAGGAGTCCATATTGTTTGCATATTTTTTATTTTTTATTTCTGTAATTTTTAGCATAATTAGAGTGATTTGCATTGTTTTAACTTTTTGTTATTAAAAAAAAAGGCAAAAACAAAAACAAAACCAAACAAAACTCAAAAAAAAACAATTTTTATTTTTGTATTTTGAAACCATTGTTCATCATTTAAATTTTTGCATAATTAAGGTAGCGTGCATTTTTTATTTTTTATTTTTTTTAGAAGTATGTAAATGATGCATAATTAGTAAACTCATATTTTTTGGCACGAAATTTAATTTAAAAAAAATAATAATAAAATAAAATACAAATAAAAACAAACAAACAAATAAACAATAAAAACCAAAAAAAACCAAAAAAAGGAGGAAAAAACAAAAGAAGACAAAAGAAATTTTTTTTTTGGATTTTTTAGGAGTCTACTTTTTTGCATAATTTGTAATTCTTCATTCTTTAATTTTTTGCATAATTAGTTTAACCTGTATTTTTTAATTTTTGTAACTTTGTGCATAATTAGTATTTTTTTAGTGTGAGTCATAATTTTTGTGTAAATTTTATTTAAAAAAAAGGTAAAAATCTTAAAAACATAAAATCATTAAAAAAAACATTTAAAAAACAAATAATTAAAAAAAATAGGGTAGATAGTACACTACACATATTCTTTTTAGTTGCCTTTAGTGGTTAGGTAGGGTAAAAAATATATATATATATATACATATATATATATATTTTTATCAAAAAAACAAAACACAAAAACCAAAACCAAAACAAACAAAAACAAAACGAAACAAAAACACATAAAAAAGCCAAAACAAAATTTTGACCTTATGCACTTGCGGTCGGGACGTCGTGTAGATTCTGCCATAGGACCTAGGGCACCTTCTAGAGTACCTACGCAGGAAAGTGGGACCCAATCGGTAGGAAATTTGGCAGATATTGCTGAAACACTTTCTGAATCCCAATCCGATACCCTTTCCTCTAGAACAACTAGTTCATTGTCCATGGACAATCTAGGGCCGACAAATAGTCATCCCGTAGCCCCAAATAGGACACCCTCAAGATCCTTTAATCCATTTGAAGCCGACACCATGGGGTTAACACTTAATGTGAGACTCCAATATGTCTACACAAATGCTCAAGGAGCTGAGATCTTTAGGGATCCACAACAACGGTATCTTGTTAAGATCGCAGACATTCTCTCAGAACTTGATAGAGCACCTCTAGTCAATGACCAGGGTAACATGTACATGGGTGGAGATGGTGTTCGCTACGAAGTCACCTACCATCCAGAAAAGGTAGACAAATTAGGGGAGCTCTCTAAAACCGAGTTCTTAGACTTATCAGAACTTTCCAGAGCAAGGGAGTTTAGAGATGACTGGCTCATTGAGCCGGACATACCTGGACCATCCAATGCCCAGTCCTCAAAGCCATCCATAGATGATTTACTTCTTGTAGATCTAAATTTGGAAAGGGATAGGAAAGGCAAGAGCAAATTGGATCAGGGGACTGAATGCCAATGGGAGTTTGTACGACAAATTTCAGTGACAAAGGTCTTACAGGATGACCCACTTCAAGAGGTCTATAAGGACTCGTTAGAGGGATATTATGCCACGACTAAATTGCCACAGCTAGATCTTCCTCTAGCTCATGTGCTGGTAGTTGAGAAGCTTGCAGGACACATGAATAGAATAATTGATAAATGGGCCAATGAATACCGAACCTTAGATTGGAAGGAGATTCGGGAACTCACGTGGAAAGGACAACCATTATTTATGGAAGTGTTATCAACAAATACAGCCAAACCAGGAGAGACAGCCTTTCTTGGAGAAACTGTTGCTCCTCCCCTACGAGAGTTCACTAGAGAGGGACCTTCAACATCTAAGTGGACCACTGCTAGTAGCCCAACTCTAGCACCAAGATATCGTCCTACACCAAATGTGCGACCTCAGGTCACACCACACCAACATCTTTCTCACTATAACAATCGGAGGATAGGGGAGCCAACTCGGCCTCCCATAAATGCACCTCCTGAAATGAGGGTGACAAGATCTTTGGAGGGGTTTGGTGAGGCTGGTAAAAGGGTACCCACACCAATTTTGGAAACATGTGGACCATCTTTCCAAAGAGAGAAACAATTCCCACTGAGAGTGAGAGGCCGTAGGCCCTATGATGAGTATTCAAGACAAGTAAGGCCATCAACTCTTCAGAAATTGGTTAAGAAGTATGAAGGGTCGGGAGATCCATACGATCATGTAGCAGCTTTTAGGCAAGCAGTTCGAGCTGAGCAAGTTGCTGATAAGCATACTCAAATAGAAGGGTTTGGACTCACTCTTGAAGGAAAAGCCCTTGCTTGGTTTCAGGCATTAGAAGCTTCAGACAAAACTTCTTTACGAGTTTTGGAAGAGAGATTCATTGCTGCTTTTTCCTTGATGGGAATTCAACATGACACGGTAGCACACATCTACTCTTTCAAGCAAGGCGAGAATGAGAGTGTCAGAGACTGTGTAAATAGAATGAAGCAGTACATTAATCGTTGCCCAGAAGATGAGAAGCCCGCCCAAAGTCGATTAATTTCTCTCTTCTTAAAAGGCCTCAAAAATTCAACACTGCATACACATCTCTATGCAAAGAAGCATACAAGTTTCAATGAGTGTTGCCATGATGCTATGGATTTCACCGATAACTTCAAGTTCCAAGATGGTTCTGGCCCGAAGGTGAAACCTAGAAATCAATGGGGTGATGACCAAAGTTCAGGGTCGAGCGCGCTAGTAAATCCAGACCAGATAGCTAACCTAGTACTACGGAGATTGGGACAGACCTATCGTCCACCCATGCAGCCACAACAACAGCAGCAGAGAATGAGGAGTGTACTTCCTACAGGCCCTCATCTTTGTGGAGCATGTGGCGGTGACCATAAAACAGAGGACTGTAATACCTTTTCTCCTCTAGTCACAAACCAACCCACAAAAAAATGGTGCCAAGCCTGTGCTTAGAACTTTACTCACACCACACAAGATTGTACTCGCATTGCGAGAATGAGACAGGAACGTGAGCAGCCGAGGGGTGGAGTGGCTCCACAAATGTATCAACAGTATACTAGTTTTGAACGTAAGCCACCGATGACACAAGAACAAGCACGACCTGTTCTTGGTGCTCAACCTCCTGCTCCAGGGACTGCTCCTGTGAGGGTTGTCGACTACGACAATTCAAATATGTGTAGAGAATTGGTAAACCCAGGCTATGTGGAGGAAGAATATGTATCATATTCATCCAAAGAAAATATTTTTGAAAGTCCCGTATACCCAAGCCCAGCACTGGACGTTCAACCAGGGGAACAAAACTCTTTAATGTTGCTAGGCGGCTACCAACCTAGGACTCCAGGCCCCTCAGGTCAATGGCAGCCAAGGAAAGTAGAGGCCAAACCAATGGGCCCCTGTTATGAGTGCGGAGAACCCCATTGGGCTCGTGATTGTCCACATCGCTCAAGGCAAGCATCTCGATCAAATACAACAGTACAACAGTTTCCACCGATTGAAAGATATTGTCTAGGGTGTTGTGTAGAACACTTCCCAAAAGACTGTCTGCTGAAACCACATGAGGAAGGCACCTCTCAACCAAAGGTTTCACTCAACCTTGTAGGCACAGTTCCATCGCCACCTTCATCTGAGAATGAGGATGTCGTGCCACTTAGAGTCATGACTCGATCACAGACAAGAAACGCTGAAATACAAACTGATGAGACACCTCGAACTAGGGACGCTAAGACAAATCTAGTGGATAAAACCCTACAGTCCAGTAGAAAAAAAACCGCTAGGAGGAAGAAGAACCGAAACAAACAAACTAAAAGTACATCCACTAGTTCTCAGGAAACCTCTAAACAAAACATGAGGGATAAAACTTTTACTTCCCAAGAAGTGCATGAGGAACATCAACCTCAACCTGGGCCTAGTGCTAAACAAGATGAGGCTAGTACGACTGAGGATAGTTCTGGGGGTTCTGTTTTTGTGGATAAAGTAAATGAGACTCTAGAGGCCATCATTGATGCTCATAGAAGTCGCATTGCAGCTTTATCTGAGCTACCCACGAAGCTTCAAGAATACCCAAACCCTCGTGAGGAGAAGATCAATCTAGCTGTACATCAGCAACTCATTAGGGAAGCTCAGTCAATACTTGAGGGACCACCACCACCTATTCCTCGAGGCCCAACCTCTCTTAAGCCAACATTAGAAACTATACCAGAAGTGTCATCAAGTAGAGAAATGAAAAGTGAGCTCATTTCACAAGCTCAGAGCGAAAGGTCTGCACCAATTGACACTCCATTGAAAGATGACATTCTGCCATCACCTAGCCTTGTCTTCCCATGCAATGATGAAGTTATTGATGCTAATGAGGACATGGCAAATGAAATGTGGGCCGCAGTAACTGAGAAAATTTATGAGAACATGTCTTCTGTTAGTTTGCCTCCATTCTCTGAGGTGGATTTTACCAGAGGCACGGAAATCAAATTTAGACACCCAAGCATTCAGGAGGAAGTTCAAACAATTGTTTCTCCTAGAAGTAAGCATACAATGAAAACCTTACCATCATATCTGGGAGAATATGAGAATTGTTCTCAAACCTTGAGGATACCCTCCATGCATAAAAGGTTGACTAAGGAGAAGGATATGAGTATGGTGCAGGCTATTTTGTCAGCACCAGTGGCTTGTACCTTACCTTTGCTTGAGTTGATAAAGCTTAAACCTGAGTTGTGGAATGATATTGCCACATGTTTGTCAGAGCAGGTATGGCTACAAAAGGGTCACCATGAGTGTACTATACACTCTGAAACAAAGCATGTAATGCCAGTTCCTATCAACAAAGTAGGAAAATTTTGTGAAGACGATTAGGGAAATGCTACCCTCCCATTAGAAGTGCGAAAAGTATCTTCAACTGCAATACTTGATAGTGGAGCAGGAGTGGGCATTGTGACAAGGTCCATTTGGGAAAAATGGGGCAAACCAGCTATTAGGAGTACCAGGATGCGCTTGCAGCTAGCAGATGGAAGCTTAGAACATCCCCTTGGGCTGCTCGAGAACGTATTGGTCACCACATGTGGGATTGAATATGAGCACACCTTTGCAGTAGTGGATTTTGGAAAACATCCAAACTACGAAGTGATATTGGGTAGACCATTCATGGGACAATTTCAAATGATTCAAGATTGGGGATACAATTATTTGTACCTCCGCAATGATTCTGTCATCACAAGGGTCAACCTAAGGAATCACTCATATCGTGATGTAACAAGGTCTCCAATAGATGAGTTTGATTCTGCTTCGTCCGAGGGCTCAAGAGTTACATTGTCTGATGGGCGAGAAGATCTGTGGATGTGTGGAGCCTCATGTAGGGATTTCAACACTGAGAGACTTAAGGGTAATCGAAGTGTATCAGACGAGGCATACATTCCACAACCCTTCCCTGAGCATTTAATTGATCCATTAGAATGGAGTCATGTCCTTGCAACATTATCGACATGTGCTTTACCGAAGCCAATTCAATTTTGTGACTCAGATGGATATGATATTATTCCTCTACGAATGGTACAAACACGTGCCCGTCTAGATGATTTGTACTATAGGGATACATCCACAACAGCTATGCATGTCGAGGAAGTCTCAGTAGAGGACTTGACACTCGAATCTGCTAATGATGCTGATAAGGAAGATGGCTGGGACTCTGATTTTGATAATGAAGATACAACCCCTGAGGAAGAGTTAGGAAAGGCACGCCTACTCTTGAGAGGAAGGGAGGTTCAGGTAGAGATCCCTAGAAGCCGACCTAAACGTAAATGCTGTAAGAGCCATAAAAGAACCCGTAGACAAGATGAGCGTGAACAACGTGAGAGACTCCAAAAAGAAAAGGAGGAGTCTAAGAGTGAAAACTCTCGACCACCACCTCACTTCTCAGGAAAGAACGGATATCTATACTATGTCCAAGCACAAGACAGTATCAAAGACCAAGTCAAACAATCAGATGGATTCCAAGCAAGGGAAAAGCTAACAACTGTTAGCAAAAATCGTAAAAAGACGAAGAAACAAAAACCACAACTCAAGTCTAAAACTGATTCAAAAAAGAGTGTGGGAAGTGCAAAGACAACGGTTGAACAAAAAAATCTGATGCAAGATAGCAAAGGAAAGCTCAAAACCGCATGGTCTTCAATGAGTGAAGACTCAAGTGGACAAGAACAAGGTCTAAATGTTCCTCCCAATTTCACACAGTACACTCTTCAAGATCGGAAGATTGTTCTTCAATAGCCCATGCGTCAAAAACCAAACGTGCCAGGGATTTCATACGATGGTCCAGAGGATGCAAAAAAGATTGATATTGCTAAGCCAGGAGAAGAGCCTCGCTATGTGTGGATTGCCACAGACTTGTCCTTAGATGAGGAGAAGTTATTAATACAAACAATAAAGGAGTATCGTGATGTTTTTGCTTGGAGTTATAAAGACCTCAAAGGAGTTGATCCAAGCATATGTCAACATACAATACCATTGCGAGAGGATGCAAAACCCTCCAAGCAACGTCCTTATACTTACAATGAAAACTTTGCACGGAAGATAAAGGAAGAAATAGACAAGCTCTTAGAGGCAGAATTTATCTATGAGATTGAACACACTGAATGGGTCTCCCCTATTGTAGTGGTGCCCAAGAAAAATGGAAAACTTCGAGTATGTGTCAACCTCAAGAAGGTAAATGCAGCTACTGTGCGTGATCATTACCCACTTCCAATCACGGATCATGTTCTGGAACGAGTTGCAGGGAAAAAGGCATATAGTTTCTTGGATGGATTCTCCGGGTACAATCAAGTGTCAATTGATCCAAAGGATCAACACAAGACAGCCTTTGCTACTGAAGATGGCATCTTTGCCTATCGTGTTATGCCGTTTGGTCTAACAAATGCACCAGCAACCTTTCAACGGTTAATGAGTCATGTATTCAAGGAGTACCTTAGGCAATTTCTTGAGATTTTCATGGATGATTTATGTGTTCACTCACAAGAGCGTGATGATCATATAGAACACCTGAGACTTGTGTTTCAAAAGTGTCAACTTTATCGTATATGCTTGAATCCTGACAAGTGCAAATTCATGGTAAGACAAGGGAAAATTTTGGGCCATATTGTTTCTCGCAATGGGATTTCAACAGATATGGATAAAATTGATGTCATTGTCTCATTACCGCAGCCTATCAACCCTAAAGGGGTACAAACATTCATGGGACATTGTGGCTATTACCGTAGATTCATCTACATGTATGCTGTCCTAGCCAGACCGTTATATGCTCTTCTTGTAAAGTTTAATTGGACTGATGAGTGTGAGGAATCCTTCGAAAAGTTGAAGCAAGCATTAGTGACTGCACCCATTTTACGGGCACCAGATTGGAACCAAATCTTTCATGTCCATATTGATGCTTCAAACTTTGCGATTGGATGTATTTCGGCTCAATCGGGAGAACACAATAAGGATTTCCCAATCTCATATGCTAGTCGACAGTTGAACAATGCTGAGAGGAATTACACCACAACAGAAAGAGAAGGATTGTCCATGATATATGCAGTGAAAAAGTTTCGCCATTACCTTTTGGCAAACAAATTCATATTTTTTGTGGACCATCAAGCATTGCTATATTTGGTGAATAAGCCTTGTGCAACTGGAAGGATAGTAAGGTGGTTTATCATCCTTCTTGAGTTTGATTTTGAAGTTGCAGTTCGAAAAGGAACAACTCATCTAAGGGCAGATCATTTGTCTCGAATCACCTCTGGCGAAGCTCCTGTGGGTGTGGATGATGATATGTTAGATTCAACACTTTTCCTTGTAGAGACAGCTCCTAGATGGTCTGAATCCATTTTAGAAATTTTGACAAGTGGGCGAATACAACTAGCGGGTCCTAATGTGGACCTATGGCGACCATTCAAGTTAATTTCCGGGAGATTATATCGTCAGGGTAATGATGGAGTGTTGAGGCTTATACCTAACCCCGACCAATATGAGGAGATCTTGGAATGGGCACATGCGGGTATCGATGGAATCCATGCATCAGCTACTACTTGTGTGCGACGTATATCTCAAGATGGGCAATGGTGGCCTACCATGCATGCAGATGCTGAAACATTTGTTCGTAACTGTGCTTCATGTAAAATTCAGAAGCCAATTCATAATGTCACATTATTCCAAATTTCAACTACACCAAGTTGGAGTAAGTATATTGTGGACTACCTTCAGCATGGTCATTTGGATCAAACAATTCCTAAACATCGAAAGCAGGCTATTAAAATTGAAGCGGCAAACTATATGCTGATAGAGGGCCAACTCTACAAGAGAGGCAAGGATGGCAACTTACGCATGTGTGTATGTGAAGCTGACTATCTAAAAATCTTAACTCATGCACATGCAGGTGTTGGGGGTGGACACTTTTCTGGCAATACCACAGCTAAGTTGATTAGGTGGTCTGGGCTTTGGTGGCCAACCTTACAAATGGATGCCGAAGAATATGTGAAACGTTGTGACGATTGTCAAAGGACCAAACCTCCCATCACAAAGGACAATATGCCATTGCGGCCTATGTTAAGCACACGTGCTTTTGCAAAATGGGGTATTGATTTTGTCGGTCCCATTAAACCTCCAGCTCGTAACACGCATGCAGAATATATTATAGTCGCAACCGACTATTTGACCAAATGGGTAGAGGCAAAGGCAACAGTCAAAAATGATGCCAGAACCACAGCCAAGTTCTTGTATGAGTACGTGTTTACACGCTATGGCTTACCAATTGAGATCGTTAGTGATCAAGGTGTACACTTTGTAAATGAAGTCATAGAATTTTTGCTTCAAGAATTTATGGTAATTCACAAGCGTTCTGCACCCTATCATCCCCAGACCAATGGACAAGCCGGGAGTACTAATAAGATTCTCTGCACAGCACTCACAAAGATTGTTGAGGGACATAGGACTGATTGGGAGCAAAAGTTGCACTCAGTTCTCTGGGCATATAGGACAGCCTATAAAACATATGTGGGCACAACCCCATTTGAACTTGCTTTTGGGCTAGATGCAATTCTTCCCATTGAATTTCTTGTACCTACTCTACGAGTAGCTAAACAATTGGATTGGACTGGTCATGAGCTTTCACAACGCGTTGACGAATTGGAAAAGCTTGATGAAACCCGCTTATTAGCGGTAATGGGGATGTATGCTGAGAAGAGGAGACAAAAGCAATGGTATGATAGAAATGTAACAACTGGCCGATTTGAAAAAGGAGACCTGGTGCTCTTATACACACTTAAGAAGCATAAGAGAAAGCTCAAAAAACGTGGCTTAGGACCGTTTGTGATTAATGAGCTTACCCCAAGTGGTGCAGTGCGTTTAGAGACACTAGAAGGTGAGCAAATGCCTAACTTCATTAATGGAAGTCGTCTCAAGAAATACAATGAACCATTAACTGAAGCCATGCTTCAACAGATGCATGCTGCACAAATACGGAAAAAAGCACTTGACCTACTTAAACGTCAGGCTCAAGAGGAGGCTAAAGCTAGAGTTGCAAAAACCAAGGAGCGTCGCAAAGCTTCTATGTTAGCCATACAGTTGGCTACTGATGAGCCATATGTCGAACCATTCAATATTCAAGTGGGACTTCATCTTCATGAGACTACCTACTTTGTCTCTGCCTTAATTGACTCTGGTGCAGATTATAATGTTCTCTCGTTTAACACCTGGATAGCCTTGGGTCAACCACCACTTGTGCAAATTCCTGTGGACCTACGAAGCTTCTCTGGAGAAGATAACCCTATAGAGGGAAAATGTGTCATTATGATGACCATTCAGGATCACCAGATGTCAGTGCCCTTTTATGTGGCATGTAAGTCCAAGGCAGTAGTAGAGGTTGTTCTCGGTAGATCGTGGTTAAGTGCTACCAATTGCTCATTAGATTGGAAGAATAGACAATACAAGTTGCAAATTGATTCTGATTGCATCTTGGGATCTGCTACACCGCGAGCTTTATCGTGTCAAAAGGGTAATGTTTCTACCTTACCCAACCCACAATCAAAATCTGCTCTTGAAGCTCCAAAACAAATGATGTGGATAATTGATGAGTACTCAAGTGAGGGCCATGGCTGGCATGTTCCAACTAATCTAGTTGCTGCTCAAAGAAGGCCAGGCAAAAAGGAATTATCAATGTGGCTACCCAAAGATGCATACAAACTTGTACCATCTAGTCCAGTTGCTAAGACTCTTAAGAAGCATATCACTTCTAAGCCTAAACCTCGGATTGTTAATCGATGGGTCCCAAAACATGTGCTCAAAGCACAAGGCTATTATGAGGGTGCAACAGCAATTTGGCTTCCAAAATGCCAAGCTTTGGCAAAGGTAAAAGAGTGTTTCAGAAAGATTCCAAAAGCCACCCTAGATTGTCCATATCAGTGGGTGCAAAAGAAATCAACACAAAATCTTCAAGAAAGGAAAGGTGGCTGTGATAGCACCTACAAAACTACTTGTGTTGATCTTCCTAAAACATGTATTGAAACACCGGTTGTCCCGATTTCTCCTTGTAACACAATTCAGCCATCAACTTGTGTACCTACGACGAGTCCAAATGTGTCTCATTTGAGCATAGATTCTAGCATTTCAATGCTTGAAACCTCTTATCTTGCTCAAATTCCAAGACAATTGCTAAAGTGTCCACCTCTTAAAAAGGATATACCAAAAACTAAAGATAAGGCATTAACACTACAATTAAAGCTCTTTGGTAAATCAATGTTTGAATAATGTAGTTCCTTATGCCTTTAGAAGATGTGTTTTCTTTGAAATAATCTTGTTTTTGATTGGAATTGTCATGATGGATATGAGTGTTCTAAATTTCATTGTTCTACGTCCAGATAACTCCTGATGGATATTTGGCGAGATACATGTCCACCATGCATTGACCCCGATAGTACTCGACCAGATCATCGCGGGGGTTATAGTGCTCCTCCATTTCAAACACATTCTAGGTACTTCTATGCTCCCTTAGGTGAAAGTTGCTGTGGGCATCACTTTGTCACATTATTCTATCAACAGCATCACCCATTTCCACATTGTCAAGAGTGTGCACGGCTTGTATTAGAAGAAGCTTCACATATTTGTTGGATATGCCGCTCTTACTTTAGACGATATGGCACGGGCTTAATGAAGCAAATTGTGGGAGTTACACCCCAACGCCATAATCTTCTTAATGTGAGAATACCAGAGAGGGGACCAAATCAACGACGATTACCTGAGGAGGTTCAAGCACAACAATGGAGGGATACAAGCCTAAGTGACTTGCAACCACCGATCCTGCAAGCCCTCCTTCCCCAAGCCTCCACATGTCAATATTGGATCAATATGAGTACCTACATTGCACAGTTCCAAAATCGAAACTGTCTGATTAACCTTCCCATAGAACCAATGCCATACTTTAGTGAGGAAGCACTCCTTCCTCTACCACCTTCTCCAGGGGGCGGTAGGTTTTTGTGAGGGGTTGTCTCTGCATCCTGAGGAAATTGATACCATCTTTCCAGCAGACGAGGACACGGATCCACCACCAGCGCAAGGGTAAGCACATCGACTCCACAATAAGATCGACAAGCCAGGGCACTTTTCTCCCATTGGGTTTTTTCCTCTCGGCTATATTCGGTGTTTGGCACCAATGGTAAATTTTATTTTTTTCTCTTCTTTTTTTTGTGTTTGTTAATAAAAATTTTACAGAGATCCTCGCTAAAACAAGAGCATCAAACATGCCCCACTAGTCCACCTACCTTGCACACAAATTAGGAAGGGGGGAGACATGCTACGCCTACAAAGATCAAGGAGGAGCAATCTGCACCAAAATCAGCAATGCCTCATTGCAAACGAACAACATCAACAGAGCACTACAACAGGTGTATTCAAATCTTAATCTCTACTTCTTTTTGTGCTCTTATCTTTCGAATATATGGTTTGCATGTTCACACAATATTGGCTGGTTTGAGTTTTTGATTAGTTGTTAAAATATGGTGAGTGAGTTCTAGAGTCTTAGAAGACTTAGTAAAAGATATTTCTATTTAAAGACAGTGTAGGATATATACCAATGGAGTATGCCAAGTACTTATGTTTTCAAGGTATATTAGTTATCCTTAGTGGTAGCTACCTCTTAGATATGAGCTAGGTGCTAGGAGTAATAAAAATTTACGAAAATGTGCCTTAATAAATATATATCCAAAATAAATTGAGACAGGAAGTGTCTACCGCCATGTGAAATGCTTGGTAGGACCTGAGGTTGTCTTAGCACCTTGGGGCCGATGCCTTGGTTTCCATGGGGTGAACACTGATGTCTAAAAACTTCAGAAGAAGAACTTTGAGGAATCTATCGCCTTGATAGATGTTGGTAGGACTCGGGGGTACACTATGGGCCCTCAAGACCGATGCTTTCATCTTCAAGGGGTACTCCTTAGGTCATAACAGAAAGAAAAAGGGTCTGTCGCCCTTGAGATACTTAGCGGTCTTTAGATTCTCTTGGCGGAGGTCTCTTGGCCATTGCTTGGGTCTCTTTGGAATAGAACCTTAATCTTCATCAACTTCTACACACATATCAAAAAAAAAAAAAAGAGAAAAAAACGAGAGTTCCAATCACCTTTGCTCATATTTAGGAGTAGGTATGCCATTTAGGAGTAACTTACATACTGGTAGGACATTGAGACTACGGTCATAACCGGCGGTGTACAAAGCACACTTGCCTTTGCATAGCATTATCTACTACTTAAGTCTCACTTTGACTAGTCTTTACTCACCTATTTTAGTACTAATTAAAACTATAATCAGCCCTGCACTTGTATGCTCACGTGTGAAGTCATCATTGCTGATTTTTCTTTTCTTTTCTTTTCTTTTCAATAAAGGACTTTACTCGTATCAATTGTTTTTTTGTTGCAGCTCTTGCTACTACCGCGCTCGAGGACGTGCGCAAAATAGGAAGGGGGGAGTGTTGCATGCAAATGAAGATCAATACAAGGATGCCGAGGATGCAACAAAAAAAGATACTTAGGGCTCTTGTAAAGAGTTCCACTTTGTAGATGTATGTGGGAGAGGGCTTCACAATAATCCCACATGGGAACTTTTGAGAGTTCTAGAATTTTTGTATAAAAGATGGCTCATTTGAGAGCATGGACACATTGGGCAAACTCATGTTTGAGCTCTCTTGAGACTAGCTCTCCCTCTTCTTCCATAGAGGTGCAAGCTCTTCTCACTCCCCATCTACATTGTTGTAAGTTCTATTCTTTTGTTAATTCAATGCAATGAGTTGATGTTAGTCTCTCTTCTCTTGTCAATTCTCTAGTATGCATATTTCTTATTGATAGCTTAAAGGGTTGTGTGCATGCTAGGGAAATGTTTATTTGAGAATGAAGAATGCTTGATCTTTGTGTAAGCAATAGCTAGGCTTTCTTCTTGTTTGGATGTATGGATGAATGGAATGTGGAGTTGAGCAATAGCAAGATTGAGCTTGAGTGTGTGTTGAATCTATGTTAATAGTAGTAGTTTTCTTAGCATTCTCTCCATCAAATGGATAAGCTTTTGTGCACCGGTACGGGTTGAATCCCTAGCTCCGAAAGGGATGCAAATCCCATTGGATTGAGCTAAGTGTGGATCATACTACTCTTGCTACAAGAGAGAGAGTTATTCCGTCTCTCCAGTACTTACCAATGCTTTGAGCTTGTGTCTCTTGAAGCCTCCAAGCTTGCATGTGTGCTCCAAACTCCAAGCTCCACCTCCACACTGTCACCGTGGAGTTGCTCACACCATCACATAGGCTAATCACACTCTCTCTCACTCAGTCATACAAGCATAAACACACAAGCATGAGAGAGGCACAATGCTAGAATTGTCACTCCTCACTCTCTCACAAGAACAAAGGAAGAGCTCTCAATAGCACAAAGGGGATTGTGTCCTTTCATTATGAGAAAATATCTTATATACAATTGGCACTTATTCACACTTGGGCACAGAAAACTTACTAATAACTAGGTCTTGGGTTGCCAATGTCTCATAATGTACAACCTTTATAGTGCCTTTACATAACACATTAATGTCCTCAATTGAGGATCATGATGTTAATCCAAATGGGATTAACAAGAATGACCTCAAGGTAAAAGTCAGTGACATGACCTTCAACCTCACATTTGTAGTCATGGACTTTTGTAACACCACCTATGCTGCCATCTTGGGAAAACCCTTCATATGACAAACAAAATTGATCCATGAATGGCACACACATCATGTCTACCTCTGCAAAGAGTCTCAAATGCTCAAAGTAAATTTATATACCTTACACTCACATCCCATGGCCAGAGGTCCCTTTGCCGAAGACTATGATGACCGCTAGTAGTAATGATCTCTCTTTTTGTGATGCTTAGGTGACGAAGTCGACAATGGCTAGTTGGTCATCCTTGATAAACTTGATACCCTTCCAAATCGAAAACCTGGCATGCAATTTGTACTCCCCAATGGCTAGTCCCTTCATGAACCCTACAAGGCCTTTGTCTTTATTAACACTTTGAGTATAAGTGTAGCTCCCCAACATAATATGACCACCCTTTGGATATGGCTAGATTTTCATTTTGGATGAAATATGCAAAGAAAACGTCCACAATATTTTTCCATGGGAAACATGGGTCTCCCTAGAAAAAGGCTTTCTTCACACTGCCTTACTGTCTCTCACAATTAGCCACAATCTTTTTCCATGGGAAACATGAATCTAGTTGGTGCATTACATAAACCAAATGACATCACCACCATGAAATGGTAGAGACCTATTTCGGTGTACAAAATGTTGTCTTGTGATCATCCCTTCTTTTCATTCTTATTTGGTGGTAGCTGGATCATAAGTCAATCTTGGTGAAGAACTTGGAACCCTTCAATTTATCCAAAAGATCATCAATTCTTGGGATTGGGTACCTATTCTTAATGGTGATTTTGCTAACATCTCGATAATCTATGCACATTCTAAAGGTCCCATCCTTCTTCTTCACCAATAAAATGAGCGATGAAAATGGAGATTGACTCGGTTCCACCCAGCCAATATTAATAAACTCTTTAACTTAATTTCCACTTCATCTTTTCCACTTTGGACAACCTATACGGAGGTTTGTTGACCGGCCTTGCATTTGGCTCCAACTCAATGGCACGATCAACCTCCTTCATCGTAGTGGCAAGAACTTGGGCATATGAAACATATCTTCATATTCTTTAAGTATCTTCTTCATGCCCACATCTGTAACTTTGCTCTCTTTTTCATTGTCTTCATCCTTACAAAGCTGAAAAACATACATATAGCCACTCTTCTTCAATTCCTTCTTTAGTTGTGTGCCATTGATCAAGGTTAACTTTGAGGTGCCAAAACCATGCAATCTAATGGTCTCCTTCCCATGCATAAACCTCAAAAATCATTGTTGCAAATTCATGGAGAAGATTCCAAGAGTTGATAGCCAATCACGCCCCAAAACCATATCAATCGGCCCCAATATCAAGCACTAACAATTCAGCTTTGCAAGTGTACTCTTTTGAGAGCATCAAATCCACATTTATCCAAATCATTGTGAAATCCATGCTATCCCCATTTTTTACTTCAAGTTTTGTCCTCTGTAGAGCGGTTCTCTCTACCGTGCAATATAGTGCTCATAGAGTACTACCGATCAACAAATGTGTTAAAAAACACAATGTCAATCTAAGGACTCGACCCGATTAGTGCATGAAGGCTTATCCCATGAGGGAGAGCTCACATACACGAACCACCACTTGACGATTCAACCATTCAACACCTCAATCAATCTCTCAATCCCTTGAATCCACTACACTAATCAAGAGAACAAGCAATGCATGGCAATCTCTTAATGCCATTCAAACATTGATTAAATCTTAGCTTTCCCTAATGCCAGCAAACCCATAAGCGTGCATCTACTAACCCATAAGCTTAAGCAAGCATAGAATGTAACATTCACAAACCCACAAGCTCATAGAGACAGTCTATCCATGAATAACTCATTGCCAATGAAGTGGGCAAGAGCTTGCATCAATGGAGACTACACACACTACAAGCATGCATACACAAGAGAAAGAAAGAAGCATTCAACTATCATAGATTAATCTACTTCAATGATGCTAAAACAGATTAAGAGAAAGAAGTGGAGCTATACTCATTAGAGCTTGATGCTCATTAGAGTACAATAGAGAGAGAGTTAGAGAGTTGCCATAGCTTGAGAGCTCAAGAGCTTCACTCAATAGCTTATGAGAATGGCCAAAAACATGCTCTTTCTTTAGCTAACATCTCTTTTATAAAGATGTCACTAACCCTAACCCTAGGCCTCTTTCACACATGGGCGGACAACCCCATAAGTGAGTGTTGCTTGCAAATGAGGATCAATACCAATACCAGGATGCAACAAAAACAATACTTAGGGCTCTTGAAAAGAGTTCCACTTTGTAGATGAATGTGGGAGAGGGCTTCACAATAATCCCACATGGGAACTTTTGAGAGTTCTAGAATTTTTGTATAAAAGGTGGCTCATTTGAGAGCATGGACACATTGGGCTTAGTTCATGTAAGAGCTCCTTTGAGAGACCTACTCTCCCTCTTCTCCATAGAGGTGAAGACTCTTCTCTCACCCCATCTACATCATTGTATGAGGTTAATCTCTTCATTGAATCATTAGCAATGTCATGAGTTTTTCTCATCCTCTTCTCTAATCATTTTACTCTTATGCATGCTTTTAGTATTTCATTTTTGAGTACATGGATTGATTTGAAGCTTTCATGGAAGCTTGATGCTTGAATGTGTGCATGCTTGTAGGAAGATAGGAGTGGAGTGAGGTCTTTCTCTTTGCTTGAGTGCATAGTGATTGTATTCCTCTTGCTTGGATTTGTGAATGAATGGGTGTGTAGGAATGAGGCCAAGTTGAGCTTAAGTGTGTATTGAGTCTATGTCATTAGTATGTGGTTAATTCTTCTTCTCCCATTCGGGATAGCCTCTATGCGCTAACCGGGTCGCATTCACGGAATGACAAGTGAGTGGGATTGAGTGTAGCCTCCGCTATGCTATGATGCCCCAAACAATGGCGCCGCTGCCGGGGAGAAGACTCAAATCCGGTTGAGAGTGTGTGGAAACCACCACTACTTCCTCTTTTGGTTGCAAAACCATTGAGTGATTAGATTAAGTTCGAGTGTGTGATCTCGGTGTGAGTAGATAAGGTTAGGAAAAGAAAAAAAAAAAAAAACCATTGAGCGGTTGAGGTTTTTCCCGCATTGTTTTTTATGTTTTATTGCTTTTTCCAAGTACCGTTCATTATGCTTACCTTCATTGTTTTTTGTCATTTCATTCTTTCATGCCTTTCGTTAACATGTAATTAGTATAAATAAATAAAAAGAAAAGAGGTGCGTTGCTAAGCTCTTCCATAGCTTATGCAAGCTCCATAGACTCCCAAGCGTGAAGCCTGCTTAAGGAAGAGAGGAGAGAGGGAAAGAGAAGGGAGAAAAGAAAAGAAAAAAACGTGGAGAGAGTTGCTAAGCGATGGGCATTCAGTCTTTCCTTTCCACGTAGGCACCGCACCGACCATTGCATTTTAAAAGTGCGTAGTATATTAAGGTTGCTAGGCTTGTGTTCATGGTCTTATATAGTATATAGAGGCCTTTTATAAAAAAAAAAAAATGAAAACTTTTTTACTCTCCAAAATATGCTTTAGTGTGATGTACGCTTGATTTTTCAACTTAGAAATATTCTGATGTTTTAATACTATAATATAAGGTATACCGATTGATATTGTTCATTACCACTAGTTGCCAACAAGGGGCGGTGAGGCGCAGCAAGGAAAAAGAAAAAAAAAAAAAAACGAGAAAAAAAGAAAAAAAATATACGCTGCAGGAGTTGCAGAAGGCGGGCTGTGGGGGGCGTCTTCATCGAGCGTGGTAAGCGGCCAAGAGGAGAAAGGCAAGTAGCAGGGTGGTGGGCAGTAGCAGCTGCAGAAGGCGGCCACCAGCGTGGCATAAGCGGCAGAAGCAAAGAAGACTCTATATATATATATATATATATATATATATATATATATATATATAGAGTCTTACGCTAAGGCTTTGCAGCGAAAGAAGACGGCAACCGGCGGCTGGCGACTCAGACGAGAGGCGGTAGTCTGCAGCACGCGGGGGCAGCAGCAGAGAAGCAGCAGTGGCAAAGGCGGGAAGCGCTGGTGAGAGGCCTGGCGAGAGGCGAAGGTGGTGGGCGAAGACACTGCAGTTGAGGTGTAGAAGGCGTCGTCTGAAGCGGGCAGAAGCGAAGCAGTGGAGAGGGTGTCGTCTGAAGTGGCAGCAGCTGGCAGAAAGCGCAGTGGGGAGGTGCTGTGGGAGGTAGAAGGTGCAGGCGCAGAAGCAGTTGTAGCCGGACAGAGTCTGCAACAACGGGCGGCCGTGTGAAGGTAACCAAGCACCAGCTCAGGAGGGAGAGCGGCGGAAGTGAAGGCGACCGGCGTGGAGAGCTACAGCTGGCGAAGGGAGCAGAGGAAAACGGTGCGGCAGCGAGAAATCCGGGCGAGAGCCGAGCGGTGCGGAGGCGAAGGATAAGGTTAGTGGAATTTTATTTTTTTTATTTTTTTTATTATTTTTTAATTTTTTTATCATGTTTTTTTTATTTTTAAATTAAAAAAACAAAAAAATAATATTTTTATTTAAAAAAAAAAGGAAAAAAAAGAGATTTAAAAAAAAAGAAAAAAAGGAAAAGAGATTAAAAAAGAAAAGAAAAGAGGAAGAAAAAAGAAAAAAAAAATAGTGGAAAATCCTTTAAAAAAAATAGAGAGAAGAAAGAAAGAAAAAAATTAAAAAAAAAATTTTAAAATTAAAAAAAAAATTCTTTTTATTTGTTTTTAGGAGTCCATAGTGTGTGCATATTTTTATTTTTTTCATTTCTGTAATTTTTAGCGTATTTAGTGTAATTTGCATTGTTTTAAATTTTTGTAATATATTTTTTTTTTAAAAAAAACAACAAAACAAAACAAAACAAAACAAAACAAAAGAAAAAAGGCAAAAAAAAAAAACAATTTTTATATTTTGAAATCATTGTTCATCATTTAAAATTTTGCATAATTTAAGTAGCTTGCATTTTTTATTTTTTATAAAATTTTTGTAAATGATGCATAATTAGTATAGTCATATTTTTTTTTTTATTTGGCACGAAATTTATTCATTTTATCAAACAAACAAACAAACAATAAAAAAACCAACAAAAGGGGGAAAAAAAAAAAACAAACAAACAAAAGAAAATTTTTGATTTTTTTAGGAGTCTATTATTTTTTGCATATTTTGTAGTTCTTCATTTTTTTTAATTTTTACATAATTAGTGTAACCTGCATTTTTTCATTTTTGTAATTGTGTGCATAATTAGTATTTTTTAGTGTGATTCATAATTTTTGTGTTTAAAAAAAAAAAGTAGAAATCATAAAAACATAAAATCATTTAAAAAAAAACATTAAAAAAAAAACAAATAATAAAAAAATAGGGTAGATAATACACTATACATTTTCTTTTTTTTAGTTGCCGTTAGTGATTAGGTAGGGAAAAATATATATATATTTATAAAAAAAAAAAAACAAAACCAAAACCAAAACAAAAACAAAAACACACAAAAACCAAAACCAAAACAAAAACAAAAACACATAAAAAAAAAACCAAAACAAAATTTGACCTTATGCACTTACGGTCAGGACGTCTGATAGATTCTGCCATAGGGTCTAGGGCACCTTCTAGAGTGCCTACGCAAGAAAGTGGGACCCAATCGGTAGGCAATTTGGCAGATATTGCTGAAACCCTATCTGAATCCCAATCCGATACCCTTTCCTCCAGAACAACTAGTTCATTGTCCATGGACAATCTAGGGCCATCAACTAGTCATCCCGTAGCCCAAAATAGGACACCCTCAAGATCCTTTAATCCATTTGAGGCCGACACCATGGGGTTAACATTCAATGTGCGACTCCAATATGTCTACACAAATGCTCAAGGAGCTGAGATCTTTAGGGACCCACAACAACGGTATCTTGTTAAGATAGCCGACATATTCTCAGAACTTGATAGAGCACCTCTAGTCAATGACCAGGGTAACATGTACATGGGTGGAGATGGTGTTCGCTATGAAGTCACCTACCATCCAGAAAAGGTAGACAAATTAGGGGAGCTCTCTAAAACAGAGTTTTTAGACATATCACAACTTTCCAGAGCAAGGGAGTCTAAAGATGATTGGCTCATCGAGCCGGACATGCCTGGACCATCCAATGCCCAATCCTCAAAGCCATCCACCAGAGATGATGTACTTCTTGTAGATCTAAATTTGGAAAGGGATAGGAAAGGCAAGTGTAAAATGGATCAAGGGGATGAAAGTCAATGGGAGTTTGTACGACAAATTCCTGTGACAAAGGTCTTACAGGATGACCCACTTCAAGAGGTCTATAAGGATTCGTTAGAGGGATATTATGCCACAACTAAATCGCCAGAGCTGGATCTTCCTCTAGCTTATGTAGTGGTAGTTGAGAAGTGTGCAGGACACATGAACAGAATAGTTGATAAATGGTCAAATGAATACCGAACGTTAGATTGGAAAGAGATTAGGGAACTCACGTGGAAAGGACAACCGTTATTTATGGAAGTGTTCGCAACACATACAGCCAAACCAGGAGAGACAGCCTTTCTTGGAGAAACTGTTGCTCCTCCCCTACGAGAGTTCACTAGAGAGGGACCTTCAACATCTAGGTGGACCACAGCTAGTAGCCCAACTCTAGCACCACGATATCGTCCTACACCAAATGTGCGACCACAGGTCACACCACCACAACAACATCTTTCCCACTATGACAATCGGATGAGAAGGGAGCCAACTCGGCCTCCTATAAGTGCACCTCCTGAAATGAGGGTGACAAGATCTTTAGAGGGGTTTGGTGAGGCTGGTAATAGGGTACCCACACCAATTTTGGAAACATGTGGACCATCTTTCCAAGGAGAGGAACCATTTCCACTGAGAGTGAGAGGCCGTAGGCCCTATGATGAGTATTCACGACAAGTAAGACCTTCAACTCTTCAGAAATTGGTAAAGAAATATGAAGGGTCGGGAGATCCATACGACCATGTAGCAGCTTTTAGGCAAGCAGTTCGAGCTGAGCAAGTTGCTGACAAGCATACTCAAATAGAAGGGTTTGGACTCACTCTTGAAGGAAAAGCCCTTGCTTGGTTTCAGGCATTAGAGGCTTCAGACAAAACTTCTTTACGAGTTTTGGAAGAGAGATTCATTGCTGCTTTTTCCTTGATGGGAATTCAACATGACACAGTAGCGCATATCTACTCTTTCAAACAAGGTGAGAACGAGAGTGTTAGAGACTGTGTAAATAGAATGAAGCAGTACATTAATCGTTGCCCAGAAGATGAGAAGCCCGCCCAAAGTCGATTAATTTCTCTCTTCTTAAAAGGCCTCAAAAATTCGACACTGCATACACATCTCTATGCTAAGAAACATACAAGTTTTAATGAGTGTTGCCATGATGCTATGGATTTCACCGATAACTTCAAGTTCCAGGATGGTTCTGGCCCTGAGGTGAAACCTAGAAATCAATGGGGTGAAGATCAAAGTTCAGGGTCTAGCGCACTAGTAAATCCAGACCAAATAGCCAACCTAGTGCTAAGGAGATTAGGACAAACCTATCGTCCACCCATGCAGCCACAACAACAGCAGCAGAGAATGAGGAGTGTACTTCCTACAGGTCCTCATCTTTGTGGAGCATGTGGCGGTGACCATAAAACAGAGGACTGTAATACCTTTTCTCCTCTAGTCACAAACCAACCCACAAAGAAGTGGTGCCAAGCCTGTGCTTGGAACTTTACTCATACCACCCAGGATTGTAATCGCATTGCGAGAATGAGACAGGAACGTGAGCAACCGAGGGGTGGAGTGGCTCCACAAATGTATCAACAGTATACTAGTTTTGAACGTAAGCCACCGATGACACAAGAACAAGCACGACCTGTTCTTGGTGCTCAACCTCCTGCTCCAGGGACTGCTCCTGTGCGGGTTGTCGACTATGACAATTCAAATGTGTGTAGAGAATTGGTAAACCCAGGCTATGTGGAAGAAGAATACACATCATATTCATCCAAAGAAAATATCTTTGAAAGTCCCGCATACCCAAGCCCAGCACTGGAGACTCAACCAGGGGAACAAAACTCTTTAATGTTGCTAGGCGGCTACCAAACTAGGACTCCAGGCCCCTCAGGTCAATGGCAGCCAAGGAAAGTAGAGGCCAAACCAATGGGCCCCTGTTATGAGTGCGGAGAACCCCATTGGGCTCGTGATTGTCCACATCGCTCAAGGCAAGCATCTAGGTCTAATACAACAGTGCAACAGTTTCCACCAATAGAAAGATATTGTCTGGGGTGTTGTGTCGAACATTTCCCGAAGGATTGTCTGTTGAAACCACATGAGGAAGGCACCTCCCAACCAAAGGTTTCACTTAACCTTGTAGGGGCAATTCCATCACCACCTTCATCTGAGAATGAGGATGTCGTGCCACTTAGAGTCATGACTAGATCACAGACACGAAACGCTGAAATACAGACTGATGAGACACCTCGAACTAGGGACGCAAAGACAAATTTAGTGGACAAAACCCTACAGTCCAGTAGAAAAAAGACCACTAGGAGGAAGAAGAACCGAAACAAACAAACTAAAAGTACATCCACGAGTTCTCAGGAGACCTCTAAACAAAACATACGGGATAAAACTTTTACATCCCAGGAAGTGCATGAGGAACATCAACCTCAACCTGGGCCTAGTGTTAAACAAGATGAGGCTAGTACGACTGAGGATAGTTCTGGGGGTTCTGTTTTTGTGGATAAAGTGAATGAGACTCTAGAGGCCATCATTGATGCTCATAGAAGTCGCATTGCAGCCTTATCAGAGCTACCCAAAAAGCTTCAAGAATACCCAAACCCTCGTGAGGAGAAGATCAATCTAGCTGTACATCAGCAAATCATTAGGGAAGCTCAGTCGATACTTGAGGGACCACCACCACCTATTCCTCGGGGCCCAACCTCTCTTAAGCCAACATTAGAAACTATACCAGAAGTGTCATCAAGTAGAGAAATGAAAAGTGAGCTCATTTCACAAGCTCAGAGCGAAAGGTCTGCACCAATTGACACTCCATTGAAAGAAGAAAGTCTACCATCACCTAGCCTTGTCTTCCCATGCAATGATGAAATTATTGATGCTAATGAGGACATGGCAAATGACATGTGGGCCGCAGTAAATGAGAAAATTAATGAGAACATGTCTTCTGTTAGTTCGCCTCCATTCTCTGAGGTGGATTTTACCAGAGATTCGGAAAACAACTTTGGACGCCCAAGCATCCAGGAGGAAGGTCAAACAATTGTTTCTCCTAGAAGTAAGCATACAATGAAAACCTTACCGTCTTATCTGGGAGAATATGAGAACTGTTCTCAAACCTTGAGGATACCCTCCATGCATAAAAGGTTGACTAAGGAGAAAAATATGAGTATGGTGCAAGCTATTTTGTCAGCACCAGTGGCTTGTACCTTACCTTTGCTTGAGTTGATAAAGCTTAAACCTGAGTTGTGGAATGATATTGCCACATGTTTGTCGGAGCAGGTATTGCTACAAAAGGATCACCATGAGTGTACTATACACTCTGAAACAAAGCATGTAATGCCAGTTCCTATCAACAAAGTGGGAAAATTTTGTGAGGATGATCAGGGAAATGCTACCCTCCCATTGGAAGTGCGAAAAGTATCTTCAACTGCAATACTTGATAGTGGTGCAGGAGTGGGCATTGTAACAAGGTCTATTTGGGAAAAATGGGGCAAACCAGCTATTAGGAGTACCAGGATGCGCTTGCAGCTAGCAGATGGAAGCTTAGAACATCCCCTTGGGCTGCTTGAGAACATATTGGTTACCACATGTGGGATTGAATATGAGCATACCTTTGCAGTGGTGGATTTTGGAAAGCATCCAAACTATGAAGTGATATTGGGTAGACCATTCATGCGACAATTTAAAATGATTCAAGATTGGGGATACAACTACTTGTACCTCAGACATGATTCTGTCATCACAAGGGTCAACCTAAGGAATCACTCGTATCGTGATGTAACAAGGTCTCCAATAGATGAGTTTGATTCTGCTTCATCTGAAGGCTCAAGAGTTACATTGTCAGATGGGCGAGAAGATCTATGGATGTGTGGAGCCTCCTGTAGGGATTTCAACACTGAGAGACTTAAGGGTAATCGAAGTGTATCTGACGAGGCATACATTCCACAACCCTTCCCTGAGCATTTAATTGATCCATTAGAATGGAGTCATGTCCTTGCAACATTATCGACATGTGCTTTACCGAAGCCAATTCAATTTTGTGACTCAGATGGATATGATATTGTTCCTATACGAATGGTACAACCACATAACCTTCGAGATGATTTGTACTATAGGAATGCATCCACAACAGCACTGTATGTTGAGAAAGTCTCTGCTACTCAACAAGCTTTATCATGTAAAAAGGGCGATGTTTCTACCTTACCTGACCCACAATCAACATCTGCTCTTGAAGCTCCAAAAAAAATGATGTGGATAATTGATGAGTACTCAAGTGAGGGCCATAGCTGGCATATTCCAACTAATCTAGTTGCTGCTCAAAGAAGGCCAGGCAAGAAGGAATTATCAATGTGGCTACCCAAAGATGCGTACAAACTTGTACCATCTAGTCCAGTTGCTAAGCCTCTTAAGAAGCACATCATTTCCAAGCCCAAACCTCGGACTGTTACTCGATGGATCCCAAAACGGATTCTTAAAGCACAAGGTTATTATGAGGGTGCAACAGCAATTTGGCTCCCAAAATGCCATGGATTGCTAAAGGTAAAAGAGTGTTTCCGAAAGATGCCAAGAGCCTCCCTTAATTTTCCATATCAGTGGGTGCAAAGGACATCAACACAAATTCTTCAAGAAAGGAAAGGGGGCTGTGATAGCACCTACAAATCTACTTGTGTTGATCTTCCTAAAACATGTATTGAAACAACTGTTGCCCCTATTTCTCCTTGTTTCACAATTCAACCATCAACGGGTGAACCTAAGACAAGTCCAAAGGAGTCTCATTTGAGCATAGATTCTGGTGCTTCACTGCCTAAATCCTCTTATCTTGCTCAAATTCCAAAACAATCGATAAAATTTCCACCCAAGAAGGACATACCTAAAACCAAAGATAAGGCATTAACACTACAAATGAAGCTCTTTGGTAGATCAATGTTTGAATAGTGTGGTTCCTTATGCCTTTAAAGAATTATGTTCTTTTTTCGATGATCCACACCATCAGCGCAAGAGTAACTCAGTGACTCCACAATAAGAACGACAAGCCAGGGCACTTTTCTCCCATTGGGTTTTTTTTCCCCTCGGCTATATTTGGTGTTTGGCACCACTAACAAATTTTATTCTTTTGTTTTTTCTTTGTTTGTTAATAAAACTTTGTGCAGAGATCTCAGCTTAAGAAGAGCATCAGATACGCCCCTACAGTCCACCTATCGTGCACACAAATTAGGAAGGGGGGAGATATGCTATGCCTACAGGGATCAAGGAGAAGCAATCTGCACAAGATCAGCAATTATTCAAGGCAAACGAACAACATCAACAGGGCACTACATCAGGTGTATGCAAATCTTAATCTTTATTTCTTTAAGTGCTCTTATCTTTCGAATATATGGTTTGCATGTACACAATATTGGCTGGTTTGAGTTTTGATTAGTAGTTAAAATGTGGTGAGTACATTCTAGAGTCTTAGAAAACTTAGTAAGAGATATTTCTATCCAAAGACCGTGTAGGATATATACCAAGGGAGTATGCCAAGTACTTATGTCTTCAAGGTATATTAGTTATCCCTAGTGGTAGTTATCTCTTAGATATGAGCTAGGTGCTACGAGTAATAAAAATTTATGAAAATATACCCTACAAAAATATATATACAAGGTGAATTGCGACATGAAGTGTCTACCGCCATGCGAAGTGCTTGGTAGGACCTGGGGATGTCTCAGCACCTTGGGGCCGATGCCTTGGTTTCCATGGGGTGAACACTGATGTCTAGAAGCTTCAATAGAGGACCTTTGAGGAATCTATCGCCTTGATAGATGTTGGTAGGACTCGGGGGTACACTATGGGCCCTCGAAACCGATGCCCTCATCTTCAAGGGGTACTCCTTAGGTCATAAAAGAAAGAAAAAGGGTCTGTCGCCCTTGAGATACTTAGCGGTCTTTAGATTCTCTTGGCGGAGGTCTCTTGGCCATTGCTCGGGTCTCATGGGGATAGAAACTTAATCTTTATCACCTTCTACACACATATCAAAAAAAAAAAAAAGAAAAAAAAAAAACAACAAAAGAGAGCTCCAATCACCTTTGCTCATACTTAGGAGTAGGGTTGCCACTTAGGAGTAACTTACATACTGATAGGACATTGAGACTGCGGTCATAACCGGAGGTGTACAAAGACACTTGCCTTTGCATAGCATTATCTACTACCTAAGTCTCACTTTGGACTAGTTTTTACTCACCTCTTTTAGTACTCATTAAAACTTTAATCAGCCTTGCACTTGTATGCTCACGTGTGTAATTATTATTGCTGATTTTGCTTTTCTTTTCTTTTTATCAATAAAGGACTTTACTCGTATCAATTGTTTTTGTTGCAGCTCTTGCTACTACTGCGCTCGAGGACGTGCGCAAAATAGGAAGGGGGGAGTGTTGCTTGCAAATGAGGATCAATACCAATACCAGGATGCAACAAAAACAATACTTAGGGCTCTTGAAAAGAGTTCCACTTTGTAGATGAATGTGGGAGAGGGCTTCACAATAATCCCACATGGGAACTTTTGAGAGTTCTAGAATTTTTGTATAAAAGGTGGCTCATTTGAGAGCATGGACACATTGGGCTTAGTTCATGTAAGAGCTCCTTTGAGAGACCTACTCTCCCTCTTCTCCATAGAGGTGAAGACTCTTCTCTCACCCCATCTACATCATTGTATGAGGTTAATCTCTTCATTGAATCATTAGCAATGTCATGAGTTTTTCTCATCCTCTTCTCTAATCATTTTACTCTTATGCATGCTTTTAGTATTTCATTTTTGAGTACATGGATTGATTTGAAGCTTTCATGGAAGCTTGATGCTTGAATGTGTGCATGCTTGTAGGAAGATAGGAGTGGAGTGAGGTCTTTCTCTTTGCTTGAGTGCATAGTGATTGTATTCCTCTTGCTTGGATTTGTGAATGAATGGGTGTGTAGGAATGAGGCCAAGTTGAGCTTAAGTGTGTATTGAGTCTATGTCATTAGTATGTGGTTAATTCTTCTTCTCCCATTCGGGATAGCCTCTATGCGCTAACCGGGTCGCATTCACGGAATGACAAGTGAGTGGGATTGAGTGTAGCCTCCGCTATGCTATGATGCCCCAAACAGTGAGCCTTGCTTAATACACTTAGAACTCTCATTTAGAACCCACATTGGCCTAAAACGATTTACATTGCACTTTGGCACAAAAATATGAAAAAATTATGTGCGTCTTTATGTTCCCATGGCTATAATCCCGCTCTCTCGCATTAATTGCTTCCGACCTCCTTCCATAATCCATGTTCCCATGAGTGTTCCCGTGGAACATTCTCCCCTTCCTAAATCGCGCACGTCCTCGGGCGCGGTAGAAACAAAAGCTGCAAAAAACAATGGAAGACAAGTAAAGCCTTTTATTGAAAAAAAACCAAAAATGACAATTGTCAGGCGTTTTTTTGAGTGGTCTTTTTGGCTTGTGTACATGTGTATGCATGGTGTGAATAAAGGATTTGTTTGGGAATGCATTGCCAGATGCTCTGGGTGGATCGGTTTGGTTTTGGGCTGGTTGCAGGCCTATCCAGTGAGAGGTTTGCTAGGTTGATTTAAGCTGTTCGGTCGCTTGATATGTGTGGGCATCCAAGAAATATAATGGGCACTCAAGGTCACATTTGAGATATGTGG
Organism: Cibotium barometz; assembly: GCF_041138505.1. NCBI lineage: Eukaryota > Viridiplantae > Streptophyta > Polypodiopsida > Cyatheales > Cibotiaceae > Cibotium > Cibotium barometz. Next base: position 38,218,806 of record NC_141078.1, on the reverse strand, counting down.
ATCATGGGAGAAAAGGGCAATGAGGGGCCATGTACCTTGGACTTGGTGTGAAAGGAAATAATATAGTGGCCATTTTTCAAAGTTAAATAAAATAGAAAAAATGAACGTGGAAAGGTGGCGTGGAGGCAATGAACTGCTGCCAACGTGGATTCTGGAAGGCTGGCGAAGCATGGAGAAGGGCGGATGAGTCGGCGCAGTTGGAAAGGAAAGAAGGCCGCCGAGTTGTTGAAGTGGGAGAGGAGTCTCATTGAACGGGAGGACAAAAGGCCCCTTGTGTTTGGGTGGTTTGCTGCAGCCCACAGGTGAAGTGCCGTGGAGAGACCTGGGAGACTCTCTGGGAGGGCGCAAGACAGGGGAGGCCCCTTGTGTGTGGTGGCTGGAACAGCCACGGGTGATTCTGTTGGGAGGCTTTGGGATCCGCCAAAGGAGCTGCTTCTGCTCTGGCGATGGACGTCGACGGTGCAGGGGCTGTTGAAGCGTACCAGCGATGAGGGCTGGAAGGTCGCAAGAGAGCAGCGGCTAGAGGAGCCGTGAGACTGAGGACAGAAGCGGGAGCTGTTGTCGATGGTGACGGGCTGCAAGTGTGGAGCGCAGCTGCAGTAGGTAGCGCATGAGGCACCAAAGAATGAGATGCGGGCTGGGGCTGACAATGCAAGTCAAGGTGCAAGGTGTACATGGTCGCGTAGTCGTGTGGGAGGTGTGCCCTTGTTGGTGATAGAGCGGGGAAGAAGTTGCCGCCCTTGGGGCCTCGTCATTCTGAAGAGAGGCTGGCCGTGTGTGAAGCTGCTGGCAACAGCAGGCCGGCCTTGAGGTGACTCGCAGCAGCTGGGATGTGCAGGGGCGGCTCTGTAGAGAAGAGGGTTGCCTGCAGAGAAGACATCGCAGGAGAGCAGCGTGTGGGCGAAGGTGTGACTCTTGGAGGGCGCCAGTGTGACTACTGGAGGGTCGCATGAGAGTTGAAAGTTAGCTGGTGTGGGCGCCTTCTGAAGTGAGTGGCCGGGTTCATTCTGGTGTGGTTGGTACAGCAGGCAGGCAAGAGGTTTATGGTGATTGGGAATGTGGTGTATCCTCGGATGATAGGCCTGAGTGAGTGTTTGTAAATTGTGTGAGTCAAGCTTCTGTGTCGGGAGAAGCTTGTATAATGTTTTGACTGGGAATATATTGCTGGGTCTTTGCTTTGTCTATGGTGTCCCTGTTTTTGCTGTCTGTCTGGGTGGTGAAGCGTGAGAGAGTGTTCCAGCCGGTGGTGGCTCGTGGTGCCCCCGTTTGTGTTGTTATTCCAAGTTTGCGAGGTGGAAGGGCTGTAGAGGCAGGGTTTTCTTTCTTTTTTTCACCTCACATCCTTCTGGTGCCCCCACTGAGGATTTGCTCAGGCGTTGTTTTTTGCCTAGAAGGGCGTGTGTTCCACTGAGGAGAGCTCAGGGATTGGTACAGGTTGTCATGATGTGGTCCTATCCGGAGTTTCATGGCAGAAAGGGTGAAGATGTGGTTGACTTTTTGGAGCAGATGGAGTTGGCATGCATTAGCAACCATGTGACGGATGAAGAGCAGGTTCTGAGGCTGATAAGGATCTTTTTGAAGGGAGATGCCTGAAGCTGGCTTAAGGATTTTGAAGCACAGGATGCTGGTGTTTTGACCTTAGACAGGTTGAAAGAAGGCCTTTTGGAGCGTTTTCAGCAAACAAAGGATTCAGGTGTGCTTTTGCAGGAGTTGAGCATCTTGAAGCAGGTACATGGGCAATCACTGGATAATTTTGTGAAGGTATTTACATGTTTGTGGAGTAAGTGGTGTATGACATTAAAGCAGGAAGTTTCTCCAATGTTTCTGAAGAAGTGCTTGTTTATTGATGGTTTGCTACCCCATTTGAGGATCAGGGTTGAGTTGAAGAATCCCAGGTCATTTGATGATGCAGTTAGGATTGCTAGGGAAAAGGAAGGCAAGGTTTTGAAGCAAACGGAGATGGGTATTTATCCGTATGAAGGTGTTGTGTCTGTGAGGGATAAGCAAGTAAATTTGGTTGAGGTGGATAAGAGTTCTATGCAAGGCTTGATTAAGCAGGAACCTCAAAGGCCGATATAGGTGCAAAGGGGTATGTTTTATATGCCTTCTGATTTTTTTCCAAAGTTTGAGAAGCATGTGCAGGTGGATGAAGAGCAGGTGAAGGAGCAAAGTGAAGATGAGAAGTTGCCGGTGGATTCTTCTTTGGATTTGGACGTCGTGGCTATACAGGACAGTGGTTTGGAAGGCCCTATTGGAGATCATTTGGATCTAGATGATATGCATGGACACAGAAGTAAAGAGGATGATGCCTTGGGATTGGCTGATGATGAGAAGGAAGAGGAGCTAGATACAGGATGCTTTGAGGATGATTCTTTGCTAGATTCTACAAGGGAGGAGGATGGGGTAGAGACTTCTGATGAAGTGAAGATGGTTTGTGATGCGGATGTGGAGAGCATGGAGGAAGATCTGATCATTATGGATTTTCTTGGACAGCTTGATGGTGATATGGTACCTGCGAGATGAATGAAGTGGATGATATTCCATCTGATGGATTATGTGCTGAGGAGTCTTTGGACAATGATAACAGGGGGGTTGGCAATCCTGAAGAAGGTATGCATGTGGATTTGGCTGATGAAGAGCGTTGTGAGGAGAGTATTGTACCTGAGGATGATATATGGGAAGTTGCCAGCCTGGATGAACAGGAGCCAGAAGTGGAGATGGATGCTGATATGGCTGAGAGTGTAGCAAAGGCTTCTTTGCGGGTTGCTGAGATGCTAAAAGCAAAGTCCATGGAGGATAAGGGTGCTGAACCAGTTGAGCTGGATGGTTGTGAAGAAATGCCTGAATTGTTAGAGTTGGAAGTGCTGGTGGACGCTGTTGGCTGGAGAGGATGTGGATTTTGGTGTGTAGAAAGGTCAAGATGCTGGGACCTGGCCTTCACTGGTAATGATGGATGGGATGCTAAATGCTGGAACGCTCCAGGTTTTGAAGACGGGGAGGTTTGTTGTGGATGAAGTGGACGTGAGTGATGTTGTGATGCATGTGGTTGATGTCTAGTATGCAGTGGTGCAGCCATGGTGTTTGAGGGATATTGGGGAATGGGATGGTGAATTGCTGTTTCCTTTTGATCCTAGTGGTGGACTTTGCTGAATGCTGCTGAGCATGAATGCTCTAGCAGATGGGGGGGTGGCAAAGTATGTCAGGCGTTTTTTTGAGTGGTCTTTTTGGCTTGTGTACATGCGTATGCATGGTGTGAATAAAGGATTTGTTTGGGAATGCATTGCCAGATGCTCTGGGTGGATCGGTTTGGTTTTGGGCTGGTTTTTGCAGGCCTGTCCGGTGAGAGGTTTGCTAGGTTGATTTAAGCTATTCGGCCGCTTGATATGTGTGGGCATCCAAGAAATATAATGGGCACTCAAGGTCACATTTGAGATATGTGGATCATGGGAGAAAAGGGCAATGCGGGGCCATGTACCTTGGACTTGGTGTGAAAGGAAATAATATAGTGGCCATTTTTCAAAGTTAAATAAAATAGAAAAAATGAACGTGGAAAGGTGGCGTGGAGGCAATGAACTGTTGCCAACGTGGATTCTGGAAGGCTGGCGAAGCATGGAGAAGGGCGGATGAGTCGGCGCAGTTGGAAAGGAAAGAAGGCCGCCGAGTTGTTGAAGTGGGAGAGGAGTCTCATTGAACGGGAGGACAAAAGGCCCCTTGTGTTTGGGTGGTTTGCTGTAGCCACAGGTGAAGTGCCGTGTAGAGACCTGGGAGGGCGCAAGACAGGGGAGGCCCCTTGTGTGTGGTGGCTGGAACAGGGTGATTCTGCTGGGAGGCTTTGGGATTTGCCAGAGGAGCTGCTCTGCTGGCGATGGACGTTGACGGTGCAGGGGGCTGTTGAAGCGTACCAGCGATGAGGGCTGGAAGGTCGTAGGAGAGCAGCGGCTAGAGGAGCCGTGAGACTGAGGACAGAAGCGGGAGCTGTTGGTCGATGGTGACGGGCTGCAAGTGTGGAGTGCAGCTGCAGTAGGTAGCGCATGAGGCGCCAAAGAATGAGATGCGGCTGGGGCTGACAACGCAAGTCAAGGTGCAAGGTGTACGTGGTCGCGTAGTCGTGTGGGAGGTGTGCCCTTGGTGATAGAGCGGGGAAGAAGTTGCCGCCCTTGGGGCCTCGTCATTCTGAAGAGAGGCTGGCCGTGTGTGAAGCTGCTGGCGACAGCAGGCCGGCCTTGAGGGTTGCCTGCAGAGAAGACAGCACAGGAGAGCAGCGTGTGGGCGAAGGTGTGACTGCTGGAGGGCGCCAGTGTATGGTGAAGCGGCTGTTCGACAAGGAGGACGGGCTGAAGGTCTGCAATGACGTAGAAGCTGCCGGTCGACTGGGTGACAGGCTGGCGTCAAGGGTACGAGGGCTGGCGACTTGTAGAAAAGCTTGCATGGGCCCCCCCCTTGTGACGTGTAAGTGGTTTTGAAGGGGCTGAAGCGTAAGGTGTGTTTGGGATGCCTAGGTGACGGGCTAGTGGGCTTTGAGGTGGCTGGCGAGGGTGATCGAGGCAGAGCAGAGGTGCTGGAAGCGTGGAGCACAGCTGACAATATGGCAAGGGGTTGACAGGTGATCTGCAAGGTTAGTGTGGACATGCAGGTCGGGCTGACAGAGATGGGTCAACAAGTGGAAGCCGCCTTGGTTCTGGGCATGAAGGGCGAGTGGTGGTAGCAAGGCAGATAAGCTGCCTGGGTTGGTTGTGAGGCTGGCAGAGGATCAGCACAGAGATAGAGTGAGAGAGAGATGACGGAGTAGCTGCTGCTGACGACACATGCAGAGATGGGTCGCATGAGAGTTGAAAGTTAGCTGGTGTGGGCACCTTCTGAAGTGAGTGGCCGGGTTCATTCTGGTGTGGTTGGTACAGCAGGCAGGCAAGAGGTTTATGGTGATTGGGAATGTGGTGTATCCTCGGCTGATAGGCCTGAGTGAGTGTTTGTAAATTGTGTGAGTCAAGCTTCTGTGTGTCGGGAGAAGCTTGTATAATGTTTTGACTGGGAATATATTGCTGGGTCTTTGCTTTGTCTATGGTGTCCCTGTTTTTGCTGTCTGTCTGGGTGGTGAAGCGTGAGAGAGTGTTCCAGCCGGTGGCTGGGGTGGTGCCCCCGTTCGTGTTGTTATTCCAAGTTTGCGAGGTGGAAGGGCTGTAGAGGCAGGGTTTTCTTTCTTTTTTTCACCTCACAACAATCTCACACGTGAGCATGCAAGTGAAAGGCCGATTAGAGTTTTAAAGAGTGCTAAAAGAAGCGAGTAAAGACTAGTCAAAGTGAGACTAAGTGGTAGATAGTGCTATGCAAAGGCAAGTGTGTTTGTACACCGCAGGTTTTTATGACCGCAGTCTCAATGTCCTACAAGTGTTTAAGTTATTCCTCCTAAGTGGCAACCCTACTCCTAAATATAAGCCATGGTGATTGGACCTTTCTTTCTTTCTTTCTCTTTTTTTTTTTGTGTAAAGAGCAGAAGATTAAAGAGAATTATTATTTTTAGCTTGATAAAGAGGAAGGTTCCATCCCAATGAGACCCAAGCAATGGCCAAGAGACCTCTGCCAAGAGAATCTAAAGGCCGCTAAGTATCTCAAGGGCGACAGACCCTTTTCTTTCTTTGTGACATAAGGAGTACCCCATGAAGATGAGGGCATCGGCCTCGAGGGCTCATAATGTACCCAAGAGTCCTACCAGCATCTATCAAGGCGATAGAGTCCTTGTAGGTCTTCTTCTTAGTCTTTTAGACGTCAGTGTACACCCCATGGAAACCAAGGCATCGACCCCAAGGTGTTAAAACAACCCAAGGTCCTACCAAGCATCCCACATGGCTGTAGACATGTCATGTCTCAAGTCACTTCTATATATTTTTTAGGGCAATTTCTATTTATCGTAGCACCTAGCTCATACCTAAGAGATAGCTACCACTAGGGATAACTAATATACTTCTAAAGCTTAAGAACTTGGCATACTCCGTTGGTATATGTCTTACACCGTCCTCAAATAGAAATACCTTCTACTAAGTCCTCTAAGAATCTAGAAATCACTCGCCAATAGTAACAACTAATTTAAAACTTAAACCAGCCAACTGTGTGTGAACATGCAAACAATATATGCAAAAGTGAAAAGCACATAAAGAACAAAAGATTATGATTTGAATACACCTGTTGTAGTGCTCATTGATCTGGTGCATTTGTCTTGATGCATTGCTGATGTGCAGATTGCTTCTCTTTGCTCTTTGTAGTAGGCATTGCATGTCTCCCCCTTCTAATTTGTGTGCACGGTAGTAGGTGGACTGTTGGAGCGTGTTTGTATGCTCTTGTTTTGTTGAGATCTCTGCAAAATGTCTTATTAACAAGCAAGAAAAGAAAAGAATAAAATTTGTTATTGGTGCCAATCATCGAATATAGCCGAGGGGAAAAACCCAGTGGGAGAAAAGTGCCCTGGCTTGTTGATCTTATTGTGGAGTTGATGTGCTTATCCTTGCACTGGCAGTGGATCCGTGTCCACTTCTACTGGAAAGATTGTATCAATCACTTCAGGATGCAAGGACAACCCTGTACAAAAGCCGGCTTCTAGAGAAGGTGGTAGAGGAAGGAGTGCTTCCTCGCTAAAATATGGCATTGGTTCTATGGGAAGGTTAAGCAGACAATGCCGATTTTGGAATTGCTCAATATAGGTGCTCATAGTGATCCAAAATTGACATGTTGAGGCTGGGGGAAGAAGGGCTTGCAAGATAGGTGGTTGCAAGTCATTTATGCATGTATCCCTCCATTGCTGTGCTTGAACCTCCTCAAGTAATCTACGTTGATTTGGTCCTCGGTCTAGTACTCTCATATCAAGAAGGTTATGGCATTGGGGTGTAATTCCCACAATTTGTTTCATTAATCCCGTGCCATATCGTCGAAAGTAAGAGCAGCATAGCCAACAAATGTGTGAAGCTTCCCCTAATAGGAGTCATGCACACTCTTTACAATGTGGAAATGGATGATGCTATTGATAGAATAAAGTGACAAAGTGATGCCCATAACAAATTTCACCTAAGGGAGCATAAAAGTACCTAGAATGAGTTTGAAAAGGAGGAGCACCATAACCCCCGCGATGTTCAGGTTGAGTACTATCAGGGTCAATGCATGGTGGACATGTATCTCGCCAAGTATCCATGAGGAGGTATCTGGGTGTAGAACAATGAAATTTAGAAACTTCAAACTTTATACACTCATATCTAGCATTACAATCCCTATCAAAAACAAGTAGATAAGATCATCTCAAAAAGATCACAATCCTGTAATGGCAGAAGGAACCACATTAGTAAAAGTGAGACTATTCAAACACTGATCTACCCAAAGAGCTTCAATTGTAGTGTTAATGCCTTACCTTTGGTTCTGGGTATGTCCTTCTTAAGAGGTGGGAAGGATAGCAATTGTCGAGGAATTTGAGCAAGATAAAAGGATTTAGATAGTGAAGTGCTAGAATCTATGCTCAAAGGAGACTCATGTAAAGTTGGATTTGTCTTAGGTACACAAGTTGATGGTGGAAGTGTGTAACAAGGAGAAGTTGGGACAACTGGTGATTCAATACATGTTTTGGGAAGGTCAACACAAGGAGATTTGTAGGTGCTATCACAACCACCTATCCTATCTTGAAGAGGTTGTGTTGATTTCCTTTGCACCCCCACTGATATGAAAAACCAAGAGTGGCTTTTGGAATCTTATTGATACACTCTTCTGGCTCTAGCAACCCATGGCATTTGGGAAGACAAAGTGCTGTTGCATCCTCATAATAGCCTTGTGCTTTAAGAACATACTTTGGGACCCAATGAGTAACAATCTGAGGCTTAGGCTTGGAAAAGATATTCTTTTTAGGAGGTTTAGCAACTAGGCTAGATGGTACAAGTTTGTACGCATCTTTGGGTAGCCAAATTGACGATTCCTTCTTGCCTGGCCTTCTCTGAGCAGTGACTAGAGTAGTTGGAACATGCCAGCCATGGCCCTCACTTGAGGACTCATCGATTATCCACATCATTTGTCTTGGAGCTTGAAGAGCAGATGTTGAAAGTGGGTTGTGTAATGTAGAACTACCACCCTTTTGACATGATAAAACTCGTGGAGCAGCAAATCCCAAGATGCAATCAAAATCAATTTGCAATTTGTATTGTCTATTCTTCCAATCTAATGAACAATTGGTAGCACTTAACCATGATCGACCAACAACAACCTCTACCATTGGCTTGGACTTACTAGCCACATAAAAGGGAACTGACATCTGGTGATCCTGAATGGATATCATAATGACACATTTTCCCTCTATAGGGTTATCTTCACCTGAGAAGCTTCGTAAGTCAATAGGAATGTGCACAAGTGTTGGTTGTCCCAAGGCTACCCATGTGTCAAATGAGAGAACATTATAATCTGCACAAGAGTCAATTAAGGCAGAGACAAAGTAGGTAGTCTCATGAAGATGAAGACACACGTGAATATTGAAAGGATCGACATATTATTCATCATCAGTAGCCAACTGTAAGGTCAACAAAGAAGCCTTGTGATGCTCCTTGGTATTTGCAACTCTAGATTTAGCTTCTTCTTGAGCCTGACGTTTAAGTAGGTCATGTGCTTCTTTCCATGTGTGGGCAGCATGCATTTGTTAAAGCATGGCTTCAGTTAATGGTTCATTTTATTTCTTGAGACGACTTCCATTAATGAAGTTAGGCATTTTCTCACCTTCTAGTGTATCTAAACGCACTGCACCACTTGGAGTAAGCTCATTAATCACAAACGGTCCTAGGCCAAGTTTCTTGAGCTTTCTCTTATGCTTCTTAAGTGTGTACAAGAGCACAAGGTCCCCTTTTTTGAATCGGCCAGTTGTTACATTTCGATCATACCATTGCTTTTGTCTCCTCTTCTCGACATACATCTCATCAAGATTTTCCAATTCATCAATGCGTTGAGAAAGCTCATGACCAGTCCAGTCCAATTGTTTAGCAACTCGTAGAGTAGGTACAAGAAATTCAATGGGAAGAATTTCATCTAGCCCAAAAGCAAGCTCAAATGGGGTTGTGCCCCCACAGATGTTTTATAGGTTGTTCTATATGCCTAAAGAATTGAGTGCAACTTTTGCTCCCAATCAGTCCTATGTCCCTCAACAATCTTTGTGAGTGCTATGCAGAGAATCTTGTTAGTACTCTCAGCTTGACCATTGGTCTGAGGATGATAGGGTGCAGAACGCTTGTGAATTACCATAAATTCTTGAAGTAAAAACTCTATGACCTCATTCACAAAGTGCACACCTTGATCACTAACGATTTCAATAGGTAAGCCATAGCGTGTAAACACATACGCGTAAACACGTACTCATACAAGAACTTGGCTGTGGTTCTGGCATCATTTTTGACTGTAGCCTTTGCTTCTACCCATTTGGTCAAATAGTCAGTTGCGACTATAATATATTCGGCATGCGTGTGATGAGCTGGAGGTTTAATGGGACCGACAAAATCAATACCCCATTTGGCAAACGCACGTGTGCTTAACATAGGCCACAATGGCATATTCTCCTTTGTGATGGGAGGTTTGGTCCTTTGACAATCGTCACAATGTTTCACATATTCTTCGGCATCCATTTGTAAGGTTGGCCACCAAAGCCCTGACCACCTAATCAACTTAGCTGTGGTATTGCCCAAAAAGTGTCCACCCCCAACACCTGCATGTGTATGAGTCAAGTTTTTCAAGTAGTCAGCTTCACATACACACATGTGCAAGTTGCCATCCTTGCCCCTCTTGTAGAGTTGGCCCTCTATCAGCATATAGTTGGCCGCTTCAACTTCAATAGCATGCTTTTGATATTTAGGAATGATTCGATCAGTATGACCATGCTGAAGATAGTCCACAATATACTTGCTCCAACTTGGTGTAGTTGAAATTTGAAATAATGTGACATTATGAATTGGTTGTTGAATTTGACATGAAGCACAATTACGAACAAATTTTTCAGCATCCCCATGCATGGTAGGCCACCATTTCCCATCCTCAGTTATACGTCGCACACAAGTATTAGCTGATGCATGGATTCCACCAATACCCTCATGTGCCCATTCCAAGATCTCCTCATATTGGTCAGGGTTAGGTATAAGCCCCAACACTCCATCATTACCCTGATGATATAATCTCCCTGAGATTGCCATAGGTCCACATTAGCAC